>NC_079552.1:2413467-2741801 GCF_015846415.1 Triplophysa dalaica
CAGTGCGGCAGAGCAGTGCCTTCGTAACTAGACACAAAGGATTCAGTCCTTGTTAAGACATTACAGCTCTCAGCACACCACAAAACTGGAATAGGGCTCTTGTGGCAGCAGGTAAAGCGGTCGACACCTTCTGAGGGGAAAATCCTCACATTCATTGAGAGTGTACAGAGAAGATAATTACTGTCTTCACACCCGCTGTCTCCAGAGAGAGAGAAATTCCTACGGCGATGACGTACAACAGGCTACTCTTCCCAGAAAGCCCATCAGGAGCAGAACGAGCGGCTCCGTTCAGCTTTCACAAGAACCTCTGGAGATTCATTCAGAGGCTTTCAGCCAAATGGGGGAGTGAGGGGGATGGATCTGACGCTCAAGCTCTCAAAACCTGTCAAACATTGCTATGTATTCCAGGTAAAAATCAAAGAAAAAGAAATACGCAATTATATCTGGCTTAAAAAAGCAATGTGGAATATTAAGAAGGATCTATTGACCGAAATGCAATATAATATACATTACTATGTGTCTGGATGTGTATAAAGACTTTATATAATGAAGCGGTATGTTTTTATTACCTTCAAATGAACTATTTCTATCTACATACAGCGAGGGTCTTCTATGCATGGAATTCACCAGGTTGTTTTTAGAGTAGATCTAAATCGACAGACTGCTATACAGAACGCGTTTCGCATATACATTCTCCTTCGCCAAAGAAGCAAATATATTACGACCATTGTCCTGTGTCAGCTTCGAAAGGGAGGGGTAGAGTGAGCCATTGGTTGCGATTTGCAACCTCACCGCTAGATGCCGCTAAAACGCACACTGGACCTTTAAAGAAAATGTTTTTAACCGTAAGGATTTTTAAGAAAATTTGACATTTATGCAGCACAATTTACCACAACCCCATAATTTCACATAAAATGTTGAAGAAGAATAAAATCGTACATCAAAGTGTTGTGGTCTTCTATGCTAATTTAAAAAGCGGTCATTGTAGTAGTTTTACTGTAATACAATAAAACTGTAACAGATTTTAAACAAAGTCTTGAAAGTGACATAAATCACCATTAAGATTAAAGCTAAAGTTTGAAAAAACTGCCGCTAGATTCCGCTAAAACACGACACCGTTGTAATGCGGTTTCTACATCAATAAAGGAGGTAACAAATGGTAACGCGGATATGACGCCATTGACAGGCGACTACACAGCCCCGTGTCACTGTTAAGAATGGCGATTTTCTCACGATTTACAAATAGTTGGAAACATTCAAGATATTGTAAGTACTCAGCTGAACAGAATATATAACACTAGCTTGTGGTTTTGGGATATTTTATTGCACAATTGTTACAAACTGCAACTTGTGTTATGATTTTTACAAAAATATTCGCGAACATCTGGATGCATTTTTGCATAATTGTCGTGGCAGTCATTTCACAATGTAAAACATCTTAATGATTGTTAAAATATGTTTAACTTCCAAAGGCCTGTTTTACAGAAGCACAGGTTGAATGGCATATGGATTATTTGATATTCAATATGAACTCTGAAAAGGATCAAGGGCACCAAAAACATATCATATGTGAAATATGACAGTTTTCTACTGTAAATCTGGAATAATTTGATTGACAGCCAGCAGTTCTTTGAATTTGCAGCTTGTGCACAGGGTGAATTAGTCAATTAGTTCAATGTCAACACATTACGCAAAGAGTGAGCACCCCATAATATGGACAACCGTGTGCCAAAGTCTGTTTCTAAACCTCAAAGCCCACAGATGTGATTTAGGGCCCTGGGTGAAAGATACGACTCATGTCAGAAACACTTTTTTTTTCTCGGTATACTGTGTACGTCATCTGCAGTTTGCCTTTGTTTGTATGATAAAATCTGCCTCCGTGACATTCCTTCTGATAAAACCAAGTAAAAACTACAAAAATATGCCAAGCCAATGACGAAAAAAGGAGCCATTTATCTGATCGAGGACCAACACAAAAGATGTCGTCGGGTTGAGCGTAACGGCTGCCCGCTTCTGGAGTCATCACGTCCGGGTTTCCATGGTGAGTAACTGGGAGAACAATCGCACTGGGAAAAATCAAATTGAGGGAAAGCGAGACGCAAGGGTTTGTGAGATAGTCCCGTGCCGTTCTCCCTTCGTACAGTCATCACCTTGGCAACAGGCATCGCTTCTGGCATCAGAGCATGTGCTATTCCAAAGGAGAGAACGCCAAACCATATGCCAACCCTTCCGTCCAGATGGCCGTCCATAGTGTTTTATTGAAATGTAATGAATGCTACATATCGATGGTTGAGCACAGCAACAAATATCACATTCAATTACAACAATTTGTGTCGCTTTTGGGTTTCAAGAGATGCTTAATAATACAAAAGCATTCTCAGGTGGATTTTGCGAGCGGGAGGTAAAGAACTCATGGGGCTGTCTTGCAGACGTTTAACCTTTCGTCTCTATTAGTTTACAGCTTCTAGCTCCGCCTCATGTGGTCTCAATTTTCCAAGGTCAAAAAATGGGGCAGGGTCGAGTTCCTATTTTCACATTAATTAAAACAGGGAGATTCTCATCAGGACCCAGATTTTATGTTGGGCATAAGTGACGGCACATGGCGACACCCATTAATGTTTGCACAAAAGTAAATTGTCTAAAATAATGTATAATTTAACATTTAAATAACACCTATAAGCAGCACAGGATGAACGATGTGCAAAATGATTAATGTGACATAAGATAAAGTGGACAAATGCAGCAAAAATAAGCAAGAATTACAAATAAACCAAAACACTTGACAATCGTACCCAATTAATCTTCATTTGTTGAACTCATTTTACCTCGCTTTAGGCATATACAGGTGAAGCCTCTATTGTGTGGTTAGAGATTAAAAAATAAGTGTGTGTGTGTGTGCGTGTTATTACCTGTGACGTTGCTCTTCCAGGAGTTCAATGTATTTCACAGCGTTTTCCTTTAAACCTCGTTCTGTGTGAGAGAAAAGAACAACAACAGTCGGTGACATCTACTTGATTTTGATAGATATGCACATTGAACCATCCGTTTATATTTTACAGAACCCTTGTTGATAGAGTCTAAACATGAAAAAATGTCAGTCTATGAAAGAAAAATCTATTAAAAAAAGGGATAATGTTATGTATGTGACACAAAAAGGCACGTTTTTAGGGAGACGATAAACTTTGTCGGATTTCTGTTAAATAAAATGCCCACTTCCGATACAGCCGTTCTCTGTAGTCCTTGAATAGCAGGGCATGGGATCTATCTAAATATATATAATTTTCAAATAGCGTCAAAACATTTATCAACTATACTTCGAAAACACCTGACAACAGACTCTAAATTCAATCGTTTTTCTAACGTCTGCAAAAGAACATTTTGGCTGTGCACCACAGATAGGCAAGCACTGCAAAAATGACAATTTCCAGGAGAAAATGAATGCATCAAATCTCGCAGACGTCTCGCAGACACAGTATCAGAAGCAGTGTGTCACTGCCACCCATAAACAGTTTATCTGCGCTGAGAAATGGATGTGCAGTAAACGCCGTATGTGAGAAAACATGATTTAAATGAGCCGTAGTGCCAACCGAAACTGAGATGACGGATTCATTCAGACTGATTGATTTGTCCATTCAGAAAAAGTAGAGAGCAACTGGAATAACAAACAAATGTCCTTTATTTCTTGACTCCAATTTATAAATAAATAAAGACTTGAAGGATTTAACTTGAAGATGATGCACAAACCTACTGTGAGACAGAATCTTCTCTTTAAACGACCCTGATGATCAAATTGCAATTATTAAAAAACTGAAGTATTTAGAAGACCTAAACCTTTCATAATTTATGCACAATTTACTCTCAATTCACTTTGAATCTGATTTAATAAGATGCAGTATGGTCTTGTTTTTCTATCAAAAGATGCATCTGTCATCTCATTTTCTCGTCTTAAATTACTAAAGCTGCCAGACTGATGTTTCATACTTGACAAAACAAACTTATTTCATTTATTAATGCTAATTATTAGGGATGTAACAATATCACAATCTCCCTGCATGATAATACCGCATTATGGCATCCGTTGTACGGTGTTTATTGTTATATTTAAAATGACAAATGATGACTTGGAAACATGCCATAAGCGTCCTCTTTTCTTTATCCTCGAAACGAGAACTGTTGCTTAGAGGCAGAGCTGATTCTTCTACTAACTAACGTCAGTTGCGTAGGGCCCCTACACCACCAGGGGGCCTCCTTGGGTACAGGATCAAAAACACTACAATGTAAACAAGACGTGTATTCAACTTTCTGAGTGTTCCGTTATAAACTTTACAGGAATCATTTGGAAATTTCCTTTTGAATACTTAATTATTTAATAACTGTGACATACTCGGACATCATGCAGTGCGTACAGTTGATGATATGCGCATAATGTGAAGATGCTTCTTACATTTGGCTTCATAACGAACCCATCAGTATGTAGCGGAAAAAACGTCAACAACGTGAAGCAAAAGAACAAGAACGAGAAGGCATTTGTTTTTGTACTATTTTAAAGTCTTATTTAGTTTTGTCAACTTATGCAAGTACATATTTACAAAACAGTTGGTTTGACTGTCTGTGGACGTTCGATAGTCGTGAATTTAGGGACCATCTCCAAAGTTACACACACATTCATTTTCTAACTTCAATAGCATTTGCAGGGAATGAATTAGTCACAAAACCAGCTGTAAAATGTCTCCGCTATAATGCACACAACTGGATTTCGTTTGCCCGTGATAATATGTAATTTCTGTGTCCTCACATTTTCAGAATAATTGATATGTTTTGTTTTCGAATGCAAAGCTCTCTTTAGTAAACTATATTTACTATGTTTTATTCTTGTTTTTAAACTCATTTGATTAGTAAAAAGATGGTTCCAGAGCCATAGGTTAAGGATTACTTCAAAATGGGAATTTAATTTAACTTTATTGTTCTTACTGCCAGTTTAAGTTTTTTGTCTTTCAATTATTATTCGTTTAAGTGTGTTATTGATTTATCTTTTATTTCTCATAGTTTACAGGTATGCTCATCTAATTTGAACTATTATGACTAGGGCCCCTCACAAAGGTTCGCATAGGGCCCACACCGATAAGAGGTATGAGTTATAGTATGAGGTGGGTCAAATTACCTTAAAATCATTTTTATCAAATAAAATAATTGCACCAGATGGACCTTGCCAAAGGTAACATCTATTATTTGTTCTAACTTTCTTTATGTTAGGCCCGGAAGACCTATCGTTTCATACAATCATGATACCAAAATAACATTGAGACAATTTTGCCATTCCGATAACACGATACACATCTTATTATAAGGCCGACAACCAAAAACAAAAACACACCAGCAAACTCACACATTTTCACCGAGACCAATGCAGGACGCTTATCTATCAATTATTTACACACAAGAAATGATTTGCCATTATTACAGCAGTTATACAGCTCCAAACCAGCATCACAGATGTACAGTATGTATAAAGAGGTTTAAACACATTCGACAGCATTATGAAACTCTGGTGCAATGAGGCAAAAGAGGACCAGCCTGTCGTTCCAATTGACTCAGAATAGATGACCAAGATTAATGTCCTGCTATCAACGGCACGCTCCTGAGTCTAGCACAACATGTGCAGAACTACCCTGAAAGGATGATATCTTATTCAGCACACACATAAACACACTTAAGTGTGGTGACATGATGCTTAAAACTTGATCTCCTGAAGGCAACTTTACAACAAACTTATGTTTTGAAAATGAAATGCTGAAATTATTTTGTGTTTATGGCAGATACGCAAAACGTGAACCTGCATTGATACAGAATGTGTGTTTATGTGTGTTTGTGTGACTTAAGCATTTTATAAATTTGTTCTTAAATTTTAAACAAAAATTTGTTCAGACTAAAGAATCGTACACCAATATTGACAACTATAAAGATAGACAGTACAGCCGCAGAAAGTATTAAGAGACCATTTATATTTACAATTTATGTATGTGTTGAAGTGCAAATGATCATTTTGTGAACAACTAACAAAAATTCTCTCAAATTTCTTACATAAGTATTGTTTCCATTTGCAATTATTTGCAGAAAATGAAAACTGGAGAAGCAGATGAAAATAACAGAAAATATGCTTTGTTTTTCTTCAGACCTTAAATAATGCAAAGAAAACAAGTTTACATGCACTTTTAAGCAATACAACAGGCATATTTCTACATGTATTTAGGAATAAAATACATTTTAAAACTTTGTATCAGTTTTCACGTGTCTTGTCATCAGGTCAATCTTTCACATTGATATCTGATTTGGTTGAAATTCAACCGAAACTGGACTTGAATGGCCGCTATATATCTAGAAATGCTGATTGAATAAATAAATGTAATTGTCACTTCTTAATTCTTTCCACTTCGTTATTAGCATCCGCAATTTTTAATGCTCAAATCAAGGGGCAATCTTCCGGTGTCATGAAGTATGGAGTCCCCCCTCGAATTGGGTCCCCTTTAGGACCCTGAGTGATTCTATTGGGCGGAAAGAACGTCTATTTGGGTACTTTTTTAGCGCCTGATTGCAATCTTTCAAAATTACATTACAATACATGTCCCTAGAACTTTGTTAAAATTACCATTAACGTCTTTTACATTAAGTGCATGCTATGCTAGTATGTATATGAGGCAATAGGTTGTGAAATCAAACAAATCTCGTTCTTCCTGTTTTAGTTAGCTTACGTATCAACTAGCATAGCATAGAACTAAGTGGTTAGATAGCGCTTGCGAAAAAAAAGCTAGCCCTAGAATTACCGAACATTCACAAAAATGTGAATTTTTGTACCAGTTGGGGTCCTAAATGGGGCCAAGTCGAGGGGGGACTCAATACCTCATGACACCGCAGAATCTCTTTGAGTTCCATGTTAAAATGGGCAACGTGCGATGCCAAGATGGCGATGAGCGCCTCCGCCTACTTTAGGCTTCATTTTTACTCTTCACATATCTACGGTTGACGTCAAGGAAGCTACGTCCATATTTTATACAGTCTATGGTTCAAACCTTTAAATTTGCAAATCCAATGACATGGATTCTCTTGATCGTAATATTGAGGAGTGGATGTGTTCTCTTACATTTTTGAAACTATATAGCCGTCATCTTCGGTGTGGACAGATCTAACGACTCATCTCTATTATTGACAGAAAGCCTGACCCACGGCCTCAGGTGAGCCGGCCCACATTCTGAGGCTTGTCAATAAGAAATGAAAGACGAGGAACAGGTTTGACACTAAAAGGATTGCGTTAGGGAATATTATGGTAAGTGAATCTAGAGATGGAGCAAACCACAGGAAAACCCTGAGATATCCAAAAGCCTTTCAGAACATCTCGCTCACGTCTGTTTTTTGTTAGACCTCTTTTCATTTCAAGTCATCACCACGCCATCTTGCCATCTGAAGGTTTTCCTCATTAAAACATTCTGAAGCTCGGTTGCAGTATGAAAGTGAGACCACATCCAGTCTGGACAAAGACTTGTTTAAAAATACCATTGACAATTTAATTCAAATTACGCATGCGGTCCCAAACCATAAACCCCCACCTGTCAAGCGTGGCACACACAGCCGGTTCCTCGTGCCCAAAACACTCATTTGATGCCTCTTGAGCTTTCACATTCTGGCAAATGTGTGTGTCAGCATGTTATTACCCCGGTGGGAAGATAAGCTAATAAGAGCCTAGCATGAGCGCTGCGTCTCCCTCAAACGTCTATTGTGTTCTGTATCACATTCACCCGCTCTGCTTATTTAGCATCAGCGCTCAGCCTATCATTAGCTCACTATCTCTCTCAAGCTAAAAAAAACGGTCCGGGTGTCTTTGTTGGGCGAAACGTGTGTGTTGCTTCTAACAGGCAGGGTGAGGGCTGACGAGGGTCCCGCTGGCTGACGGCCGGGATCGCTGACAGACGCTAGAGCTTATTCAAGAGTGAGATCAGATGTGCATCTGGCCATTATCACCAACTAGTTAACCAGAAATAAATCAGCGCTTCAACACTTAACAGAACTACTTTTATACATACAGCCGTGGAAATGATTCCACATTTTCATCCAATCAGCATTTCTAGATGTATTGTGGTCCTTTCAGTCCAGTGTCTGTTGAACTTCAACAAAGTCAACCTTCATGAGTGACAAAGTCATCCAACAGCAATGTGAAAGATGCATGACAAGAAACATGAAAACTGTGATTAAATCCAGGTTATCAGATAAAATAAATATTTTTTGAACTTTTCCCAAATACATGTACAAATATTATTGTTGCATTTCTTAAAAGTGAATCTGAACATGTTTTCTTCTATGTATTTGAGGTCTGAAAAAATACAGAGAATCTTTTTCTGTTTTCTTCACCTTTCCTGCAAATAAATGCAAACAGAAAGAGTGTATTCATTTAAAAATGTGGGAAAAATATTGTTAGTAGTTTGTAGGAGAAATCAAAAATACCTATAAATAGTCAAATCAGAAACACGTGTGAATATGTGTGTGAATATGACCTGGATGATAAAACAACATTCACACAAACCCTGATGACAAACAAATTTGAGGGAAGAAGAAATCCCCTCCGTTATCCTCACTGAAAGCTACAAAAGAGAGAAAAATATCTAAGGGATCAGGCAAGATGTGAATCTCTCTTCGTGAGGTATTAACGCCCCCCAGTGGCAGCAAAAAAGAACATTTGAGAAAATTGAAGGCGTCATTTTCCTTCCTATTAACAGAGAGGAAGAGTAAAGAGCTCAGTCCACAGACATACATATGATGAAAAGCTGGAATAAGACAAATAAATGGGGAAATTACACGTTTAAGCGAATCTGGAAACTAATGAGGCTCTACTTAACTCACTTACATCACAAGTGTTTAAATCATTCCCTGCTTTAAAAAACAAATTGCCAGCGTTTTTTAACATGTTCACCAAACTTTAATGACTCACAGTAAATGTTCTGTAAATAATATATGGACAAACAATATTTCAAATGAAAGAACAGCTTTTAAACAAAAGAAACCGTATTCTTCTATCTTCATTTATCCTTTTTTATCACTCCGTATATGTGGGAAGGTTTCTTCAAAAATGCATCACTTTGATTAAACAGCTGAGATAATTATAATTTTTTGTCAAAGATTCCTCCCAGATTACACTCAGAACAATCATTAAAAACTGATAAAACATATACGTTCTAGGTTCTGGGAGTCTGTACTTTTTCCCAAAGCTGTGTAATAGCGCCACCTGCTGTACAACAGTACAAACACTGATTGCCGTAATAACTCGTCTTTGGCGGGGAACCGTTTTTTTTAATGACGAGATAACTCTGAAAGAGTTAACAGAAACGTATCTGTAGCCCGCTCTAGTTTTTATAGCACGATTGAGGACTACACTTTACAAAATGAAACGTTTGAGGATCAAGCACCAGAACACATCCCAGTGAGATAAAAATTACAATGCCTATATTTTCATGAATGTAAAATAGTTTGTCAATATGGGTCATTCTCTTTTTCAAATTCGTCTGAAACTCCCCTTCCTTCCTATAATGACAATCCATCTCAAATGGCGTAAGTTACACGGCTTGGGCGGGGCATCTGTTAACTCCTCCCATTCAACTGTTAGTCTACTGCCGGTTGCATTTAAAAATGCAATAGCTGTTTTTATACATCCAATCACATCGCAGAAATATGAAAACCACGCTCACTATTTTTCTCATCAGGAATTCCATTCCATTTTCTACCGCTTATTCGAACTACGGTTCAATGGTGGCTTTAAACACTAGGCTTTTGCATTTTAAAAGTAATAGTTCACCCAAAAATGTTAACTCTGTCATCATTTATTGAGCCTCTTGTCATATCAAACCTGTTTGGCTTTCTTCTCCAGAACACAAAGAAGATATTTTGAAGAATGTTGATAACCGGCACACATTCACTTGCACTGGTTTTCTGTCAACCAGTGGACGCCGGCGCTCTTCGGTTACCAACTTTCTTCAAAATATCTTCTTCTGTGTCATACAGGTAGGAAATGACAAGAGGGTGAGTAAACCATGGCAGAATTCTCTTGTTTTGGGGGGTGAACTATCCCTTTAAAAGTTTGAGCTTTAGGTACTCACCACGCTGAGCTTCTCTCCGCTGCAGGTCCAGTTTGATTTGGTTTAATTTCTCTTTCATGCGGGTTAGTTCCTGTCCACTGCCTGAGCTTAACGTCTGTAGCTTCCTCACCAGCGTCTCCACACGATCTCTTTCTGCAGAAACGTTTCTGATCTCTGTCTTCAGTTCTTTAGCACTGCTGAAATCATTTCCTGGAAGGAGAGTAAAACGCTCAGATCACACACTCGCTCTCTGCACTAAATTAACACAAAGAACATCTTTATTATTATTATATATCACATTATGTGTACAGCTGTGGAGCTCATGAAGGCGACATCTGATCGGGTGAGCACAGATAGAGACGTGATGGAGCACAGTACCTGAGACGGCTGCGAGCTTCGCCTCCTGAAGAGCCAACAGCTGCGTCTCGGTCTCATTAACTTTCCTCCGCAGACTGGCGACCAGCTTCTGACTCATCAGCACCTGAGAAACAAGAAGAGACAGGAGAAGTGAAAGATGAGATGTTCCAGACGGCAGCAGAGGAGCGCTTTCATCACAGTACCCTTTACCGCTTCCATGCAAATACTTTTAATTTTGCATTTGAACCTCAAATATTCATGAATTTCACCTCACAAGACATTTATTAACACACTGACATTGTTTGGTTTTCTCATGATGGCTGTATGTGCTTTTGTAGTTTCAACATTCTGGGAATGAAAGATGTATATAATGTAACAGATATTTATATAAAAAAGAAAGTGATATCTGAGATGATGCACGTCGTCATTTTCCTTATGCACCATAAAACATCAGGAAGCATATAATCGTGGACCAGATGTTTAGCAGACGACACGTGCGACCTCCTGCAGACAGACGTGACATCATTCAATGGCGTTCTGAAGGACAAAGTCACACAGTGCCATTTTTCAGGCATTTCACTTCCACCCCTACAAATCTACCCGCTGTGCCAACACACACACACACACACCCTCTCTACAGCCCAGGGCTCACACACTTAATGACACTGATCCCAGTCTGCCAAACTGGGAAACCCTCACGCATACGCAGAGGGAGGGAGCCTGAAGCTCTGAGCTAAGTGACGATCGTGGCGCTCACAGGAGGAAAGAAGCTCTTTTTTATCAGTGACTGTAGAAGGAGACCCGTTCTGCAGACAAACCCCACTGTTCGACTCTGAATCAAACATTAACCACAGGAACATGTGACTCTGCGTGACAACATGTAACACAAGGAGCACAACACCAGAAGATACTGAGACACATTAAGTGGGTTGCGTGTCGACATGCAGAACCGCGCTTCGGGCGACACGTGTTTGAGTCTCGGCTTGTGGTTCTTTAATGACTCCTGTTCGTCTCTTTCTGACCCCATGCCATTTTCTGTCTGCTTTTCACTGTCGTATAAAAGCTGTTATAACCAAAAATGACTTGTTCTAATAAAATACATTAAAAACTCAGTGAAATACTTCATTCTGATTGGTCAGCTTGCAACTGCATTTTACAGTTAAAGTCATCATGACACGGAGGTTGCGATTGACTTCCGTATCATGACGTGATATTTTACTTTCACAAAAAATGATTTTGCCCTTCCATTTTTGATTGGTTAGTTGTGAGTTGGGCCTGCATGGGAGGGCTATGGATAGTCAGTATAGTCGTACCTCATTTTTGTTGCTGAAGTCATGTGATGAAGAGTTTTTGATTAAAGATTACAAGTGTGAATTAATAAAAAATAATAATGGTGTGCACGGATAAATCATTTATTATAATCATTGCAACACTTTGTAAAACACTTAAAAATGTTCCTGTTTGATTGCATGGTGTTTAAACAACACTTCAAATATAACAGACCATATTGCATATAAACAACACTGGTCCTTAAGCACTTCCTAATTGACGTTTTTAAACATTAAACAAACATTAGAAAACAACCAACAGAACACTTTTTTAGGTGAAATGAAATAATAATTTCAAAACTGAAACAGGAAGTGCCCTTAGACCAGTGCTGTTTGCATCTTGCAAAATGGTCTATTTCACGTCAACATTAAAGTGAGTAATACAGTAAGCTGGTCTTTAACATAAACATTTTCAGGGAAATGAAATCACCAAAGCAACCTATTAGTCTAAAGGGGCAAGTATAGTCCTGCCGTCAGCGCGTCGCCCGCATGATGTAATTTTCATCATCAAGAGGGTCCGCGGTCATACGCATACCCCGCAGCCCAATTTTTGAGACCGCGTGGACGGGACGCATACAACAGCAAATGTGCACTAGTCCAGTAGGAGTCAACACACACACAGTGTGTAATGTGCCGTTGTCGAAGAAGAACGATACAAAACCAACACGCTGATAAAAACAAACGCAAAACTCAGCGCTGCCCTCTGACAGTCTGGTAGAGGACACATACTCATTATGCGCATATGTCGAACTCGAACGTGTTTTTTGCGCGAGACGGACATGGATGTGGAAAGCCAAGTATAGCCGGCGCTTTAGTTCTGCAATAATAACGAATGGACAACATGTGACCCAAATACAGACATGGCTGTTAATAAATAATTACAGACATTAAAATGTTCTCAATTCATTCAACGCGGACAGGAAGATGACTTTGTAATCCAGTTGGCACAAGTTGGCCTATAAGAACAACAAACGAATGATGCCGACTCACCTTAGCTGTTGTATCTTTAATGGACAAACTCAACACCTGCTCCTGTTCCTGAAGTCTGCAATTAAAGATAAAACAAATCAGATGATCATTTATTCACAAGAAAAATGATGTCATATGATCAAAGCATGAGTATTCTCAAAAATATGATTCAATTGAAATACATAGTAGAATCATTGAAAGAACATCTACTTAAAAGACATTTCTAAAGATGACACACACAGATGATATATAACTAATTATTCATTCATTGAATAAACATCAGTCATGGTCTCATCATGAGACACAGTAGAGCAATAGAGGCACATAATAGGGAACATTATCATGTTTGGTCAACAATAACTGAATCAGCTGACGGTTTCTCAACATCTAATAACACGACGCTTTCATGCGGGTGTCTGAATCTGGATTGATTCATTATCAAACATTGGAATTTCTCTGAACGCAGAGAGCAATAAAAATTTATATCAGTTACGAACGGGCTGGCCTGTGTCATTTCCATAAGGGGCAGGTTGAAGATGAAATAAAGAATACTGTCAGATAAAAAATAGTGAAGAAAATGACCCGCTTCAATAGTACATTTATCAGGACTCAGACAAACACTCCAATGGTTCTATAAAATCAATCTCTCAGCGGAGTTGGTTTAGCTGGACCTCAATCTTCAGCAAACCATCAATAAATCTACATTCAGTTCGCATCAAAATCTATCTAGACAGAGTCCAGACAGAGCAATTCAATCTAGATTGCGATATATCAATATATATACACAAACGTCATATGTCATAGAGCGGCTCTTTGTTTTTTACTAAAGTTGGCTTTTTAAACATCTCCAGGGTTTCAACATAAACAGAGATGAGGAAAAACGCTCAAAACACAAAACATCAATTTAAAATAGCCAGAACAAGTAAATGTAGTTACAGCTCATCTGTCAACGTGTGTGAGATCTGAAAGTCAACTGCCTGTTTCCATTTAAACTTGGGCAGAAAATACATCAATCTCATCCAAAAGACCAGAGATTTTCAACACACGCCGAAGACATTACAAAAGACAAGAAAATCATTTACTGGAACTTTGATATTACATTCAGCATTTCGATCTCACTGCATTTATAATGCACAATTAAAACCATCACAGATTGACCAATGTGCTGTTAAAGGTTCCCTTTCTGTCGGTCTCTCGACGTTGTGTCGAGAACGACAGATGGGGTTCGCCCTTGAGAACCAATCAACTCTGACTACTATAGAAAAGGCCAATGAAATTTGGCGAATGCAATTTGCATGCCGGGCTCCGCCCCCGGAAATCCGGTATAAAAGGAGGCCGGCGTGCAGCATTCACTTACCTTTTGTTCTTCAGAGCCATCGCTCATGAGTACAACTCAGGATTCAATCCTCTACAACTACACGCTGGTGCTACGACGTGTTACAGCGGATCGTCCCTTCCTGCAGCGACCTTCCCCTGGGCGTCTCGGCGGTTCCGGAGGTGTTAGAGATTTTTTCTAAAAGTCCTTTTCAGGACTGACTGAGCATTCTCCAGCGCGGCATGTCCCGCTGTTCTCTTGGGTGCGGCACCCTCATCGAGGAGGGGGATGGACACGATCGCTGCATTAGGTGTCTGGGCGTCCAGCACACTGAAGCAGCGTTCGTTGACACATCTGCCTGCACTGCGGGCAGATTGTCATTCAGAAGTTGCGGTCACGGGTGGCTGTCTTCCTACGGGAACCAGCCACCATTTCGTCTGCTACCCGGGCTGTGACATCTGTGGCTACGGCCCCGATGACCACCCACGTTAGCAGCGTTAGTGATACGGGGAACTCTGCGAACGTAAACCCGCCAGCCAAGTGCTCACGGGCCGATCGCACCCCGATTCGCTCTTCTGAACGTTCCCCAACCGGCGGTGGCATACCGTCCGGATCCTCACGCACACACTCGGAAACGATGTGTGACGTAGATGAGATGTCGCTCGCAGCATCGGAGGGAGACTGGCATCCGACTCTGCCGAATCCAAACTCCACCCCCAGCGGTCGAGTTCAGGAGGAAGCAGAAGTGATGTCATCCGTGCTAACCCGGGGATGCGTGGTTCCCGAGGTCGGTGCGCGGTGCAAACCGCGCCCACCCCGGGTGCCATGTTTTTCCCGGAGGTGCATGAGGAGCTGTGTAAAACTTGGAACGCTCCACTCACGGACCGTTCCAGTGAAACCAGCTCCGGCTCCCTTACTTCCCTCGATGGTGAGGCAGCCAAGGACTGCGTCGAGATCCCCCGGGTGGAACGTCCGCCTGCGGTGCACCTGTGCCGCGGACGGCTACCACCTGGGGGGGGATCGACCACTCCTACCGTCCAAAACACGTAGGACTTCGGCATCACTGGTGTCGAAAGCTTGCGATGTTGCGGGCCAGGCTGCCTCCTCTCTCTATGCCTTGGCCATCCTGCAGGTCCGCCAGGCCAGGGCGTTGAGAGGGCTCCACGAGGGTAAGGCCGACCCGGGTATAATGCAGGATCTCCGTGCCACCGCTGACAGCGCTCTACGGGCGACTAAGGCGGCGGCACGGGCCCTGGGTCGGACGATGTCCACGGTAGTGGTCCAGGAGAGACACCCCCGGCTATACCTTGTGCAGAAGAGTGACAGCAAGGAAGTCCGCTTTCTTGATGCACTCATCTCGCAGGGTGGGTTGTTGGTAACACCGTCGAGGACTGCGCTCAGCAGTTTTTTGACGGCGAAGCAGACAGTGGCAATTAACCACATTTTTTTCACGCCGCGACTCGGCCGCCTACAGGCCTCCGAGATCTCACGTGACGTCTGCTTCCCTGCAACCCAGGACCCTTTCGGCATCGGCTCCGGTTCCTGTGCCCCCACAGGCGGCACCCCGGAAGCAGAGGTCGAGGGGGAAACCTACACCCCGTCAGCAACCTCCTCGCGAGAAGGGACACTGACGGGAAGACCCCAGGGAGAACAACATCGGGCCCGAACCTTCACAGCCACGGCTCTGATCGGTCGGTACGGGACGACTCCTGCCTCGTCACCAAAGCCGGGCCCTTGTTAGGGCTTGGCGCCCACTTACTCACTGAGTTTTCTGTTCTCCCCGGGTTTACTTGCAGCCGATCGCACACTCCACTGGACTGTGCTCGGCGAACCGACCTCACACCCTGGCGAGGCGTGAGGTCGTACACATACGACAGCCGTCACCACTCTCAAACCGACAGTGCGTGCCGTTGTCCCGCCAGGCAGGTAAGCAGGCGGAGCAAAAACCTTCCCTCCGGGGACTCCCCGCGACATGGTTAGCTCCGCCAGCCGACGAACCACCCCCCGTGGGAATGATGAAGCAGACCGTCCCCTTGGTCACCCTGTCACAGTCCCTGGGAGCTCGAGAGCTGCCCACACTGTCTCGCTGGCTAATGAGGGCGGTCCGTCTTGGTTACTCGATCCAGTTCGCCAGAGACTCACCCAAGTTTCGGGGCATCATCTCTCCCTCTGTCAGAGGCAGGGACGCCTCCGTACTTCGGGTAGAGGTCACCACCCTTCTGGCAAAACAGGCATCGAGTTCGTCCCTCAAAACCAAGATGTTCAGTGGGTCACCACCCGCACTTCATCGTTCCCAAGAAAGACGGCGGGTTGCCCCCAAAGGCTGCGTACCCTGAACAGAGCACCTTCACAAGCTGCCATTCAGGGTGCTCACACAGAGGCGCGTCCTGACATCTATGAGGTGTCAGGATTGGTTCGTGGCAATCGACCTGAAGGACGCTTACTTTCATGTCTCGATCCTCCTCGACACCGGCCGTTCCCACGGTTCGCGTGCGAGAGGCGGGCATATCAGTACAGAGTCCTCCCTTTCGGTCTGTCCCTGACCGCCCTTTCTCCCTGAGAGGAGGAAGGCGAGCGGGTACTAAACTATCTCAGCGACTGGCCTATCTTGGCACACTCGCGAGATCTGTTATGTACACAAAGGGACCTGGTGCTCCGGCACCTAGGTCGATTGGGACTCCAGGTCAACCAAGAGAGGGGCAAGCTCTCCCCAGTGCAGAGCGTCCTCTTTCTCGGTATGGAACTCAACTCTGTCACCATGTCGGCACACCTGTCCGCAGTTGTGCCCAACCAGTGTTGAACTGTCTGAAATGAACATTTTAGGCAGACAGCGGTCCCCCTGAAACAATTCAGAGGCTCCTGGGACACATGGCGTCCTCGCGGGCTAATACCCCTCGAGTTGATGCACATGACACCGCTCCAACACTGGTTTCAGAGTCGAGTTCCGAGGAGAGCGTGGCACACCGGCAGCAGGCGCATGGTGATGCCGCCCTGCTGCCGACGCACCATAACCCCTAGTCTTATGACTTTTTCGACGGACTCAGGTCCCTCTGAGCAGGTTATGAGGCAGGTCGTGGTGACGACTGAAGTCTCCCTGCAGGGGTGCGGTGTAGTGTGCAACGGGCACGCAGGTGGGGTGTTGGACGAACCCCCGCCTGCGCTGGCATATCAATTGCCAAGAGTTGTGGGCTATGCTACTTGCACTGAGCAGGCTACGGCCTCTCGTGCGAGACATACACGTGCTGTTCCGAGGACAGCACTATAGCTGTAGCGAATACAGATCGTCAGGGTGGCGTTCGCACACAGCAGCTAAACACAACTTGCTCGACGCCTCCTCCGGTGGAGTCAACAGGTGACTCGTTCCCTGCAGGCCACACACCCCGGGCAAACTGAACTAGACAGCCGACGTGCTTTCTCGCCAGTTTATGCCTCGTGGAGAGTGGCGACTCCACCCCCGTGCAGTCCAGCTCATTTGGAGGCTGTTCGGGTAGGCCCAGGTAAAACCTGTTCACCTCCCGTAACACCACCATTTGCCCGCTTGATAGTCCCTGCCCTCGGCACGGATATCCTTGCGCACAGCTGGCCGCGGGATGGGCGGAAGCACACCTTCCCCCCCCAGGAGCCTTCTTGTACAGACTCTGTGCAAGGTCAGGGAGCAGGAGCACCAAGTGTTATTGGTTACACCACACCGGTCTAACCGCACTTGGCCTCAGAGCCGATGCTCTGGATAGCGACTCCCCCTGAACCATTCCCCTGACAGAGGACCTGCTCTCTCAGGGGAAGGACACGTTCTGGCATCCCAGATCAGACCTCTGGAACACCCATGTCTGGTCTCTAGACGGGACGAGAAGATCCTAAGATGGCTACTCCCCCTATACGGCTGAGACCATCACCCAGGCTAGGGCCCCATCTACTAGGCGGTTACACGCCTCTAGACGGTGCCTCTTCTCGTCCTGGTGTCTTTCTCAACGAGAAAGACCCACTGAGGTGCTTGATCAGGATTGTGTTCCCCTCCTCACGAGACTGGAGACTAACATCTCCCTTCCACACTGAAAGTGTATGTAGTCGCTATTGCCACTCATCACGACTCAGTCGGTGGAAAGTTTCTAGGGCAACACGACCTGGTCACCAGGTTCCTAAGCAGCGAGAGGGCGGAATCCGCCTCATCTCCGCTCCATACCCTCTTGGGACCCTAAGTGGTCCTGGGGAGCCTCAGGGCCCCCCAAAGAGCCCCTCGGAGGTTCCGATCTTCCTCATAGAGTAAGACGGCCCTCCTGACGGCGCTCACTTCCTTCAAGAGGGTAGGGGACCACCGAGCATCCTCCGTGTCCCTGGATTGCCTTAAACTCGGCCCTGGAAACTCTCACGTTATCTTGAGACCCAGGCCCGGATGCGTGCCCAAGAAGTTCCCACTACTCCCTCCGGGGCCAAGTGGTGAACTTGCAGGCGCTCCCCATAGGGGAGGAAGACCCAACCCGATTAGTGTTGTGTCCAGTACGTACTGGACCGCACGCAGAGCTCTGAAGCTCTGACCAGCTCCGTGTCTGTTGGAGGACAGCAGAAGGGGAAGGCTGTCTCCAAACAGAGGCTGGCGCACTGGGTCGTGGACGCCGTTACGACGGCATTCCGATCTCAGAATCTCCCATGCCCATTGGCAGTGAGGGCTCACTCCACACGGAGTTTAGCCACCTCCTGGACACTGGCAGAAGCGCCTCTCTAGCAGACATCTGTAGAGCTGCGGGTTGGGCTATGCCCAAACACCTTCGCAAGGGTTAACAACCTTCGCGTAAACCCGGTGTCAGCCCACGTCCTGCGTGGCGACATGTAGGACTGGCATCCGGGGGGGCGTATGCCTGCGAAAGCACCTTTCCACCCTCTAACAGGTTGGGTCAGTGTGCTATTTACCTTTTCTTCTTACCCGAACACATCGCTAAGAAACTGGTACCTCACCAGCCTCCCTTCTTACCCAGACACTGGTTAAGAATAGGCATTCCATCCATCACCAAACAAGCACCCCCTGGGGGCTGGCTGGGCAGAGCAGCCTTCCCCCTTAGGCCGGGATACCATGTGAGCTATCACAGATAGCTCTAACCGGACCTAGTGCTACCGGACGTCTGTAACACCCCCTCCGTGGGCTGTTCCGTCTGATGTATCCTCATGAGAATGGTTCCCACTCCTGGTAACCCATGAGCTTCCCCAGGTGGGCCTCCACCTCGCGGTTAACTACTCAGTCCGCACGTTCCATGCGTTCTCCTCCAAGGACGAGACCATACCTATATCCACCATATTCCTCCCCACGGGTAGGAGGTGGCCTCTGTAGCGCTTCTCTGATTAAGAGTCGCGCTTACCCGGTGTAAACTGATCTGGACGGCCTCTCGCCTATAGAGAGCTAAGGCCCCGTCCGTGAAAGTTACCGGTCAGGGCTGTACCCATCTTTCTCCAAGAAAGCTCTGGAACCCCCCGACCACCACACTGGAAGGTTACAGTCTCACGAAAGCTTCGAGATGACACGCCCAGGCTTGTTACCGTCGCTTCGCTAGAGATTGTGACGCGATACAGCGTTGTGGCGTTTTCCATAGGCAACCCCATCTGTCGTTCTCGACACAACGTCGAGAGACCGACAGAAAGGGAACGTCTTGGTTACGTATGTAACCTCAGTTCCCTGATGGAGGGAACGAGACGTTGTGTCCCTTATGCCACGAACACGTATCGTATTCTGCTGCAGTTTGAGAGGTCTCAGGCTCTTCAGAACAAAGGTAAGTGAATGCTGCACGCCGGCCTCCTTTTATACCGGATTTCCGGGGGCGGAGCCCGGCATGCAAATTGCATTCGCCAAATTTCATTGGCCTTTTCTATAGTAGTCAGAGTTGATTGGTTCTCAAGGGCGAACCCCATCTGTCGTTCTCGACACAACGTCTCGTTCCCTCCATCAGGGAACTGAGGTTACATACGTAACCAAGACGTTATAACTACACATAAAATAACAACAACATTGCAAAAACTAATTTTGCCAAAAACATATGTTTTTAACTAATTTAAAAGAGTATAAAGTTTGTACACTTTTGATATGACTGTGTCTACATCACAAAAATCTATTTAACTTCGCTATTTCTTATTAGGATGACAATATTTTGAACACGAATGTCTTGTTCATCTTTTTTATAAAGGCAAATTGCTCTTATTTTGCCACAGCAATTTGGTGTGGTATTGGTTTGGATTGGTGCAAAACTGTTACTCAATATAAAAAGTACCAAAAACATAACAGCAAGAACAGGTTTTATTAAAAGAAAGTACCATGTTCGTATTCGTACCATATTCAACGGTTTTCTGAAGTGGCTGTACTGTACTGAGCAACATTGCTCATTTTGTAAGAATAACATCTCACCAGATGCGACAAGATTGTTTTGTGTCCACACAATCCAAAGTGAAAAAGAGGTGTTTTCATTGTGCATCATTGCTGGCTCGTCGCGTATCACCGTCACAACTGGCTGGGACACACCACTCGACCTTACCTGATGATCTCTGCTGGTGGAGAGGCAGTGATCTGAGCGCGGTGTTCGGATGTCATCATGTCCTCCAGCGCTCGACCCATCAGCCTCAGCTGAGCCACATCACAGCCTTTCAGCACGGGCACCTCCTCCTCCAGCCGCTCCTCCTCCGGCCCTCTCTCATCCGGCGCCAGCTGCACCTCCACAGCTCTGCTCTGCTCCTGAAGCTCCTCCAGCCTCCTCTGAAGACCACACATCTCCCTCTGTAGAAGCACAAAACACATTCGATGGCATTCACATCAAACTGCCTGGACTAGTCACCCTGATGTTTTTAGAAGTGTTTCGGTTTACCTGAATCCTCTGTTTTTCCTGGATCAGTTTTTCCCGTCTTTTTTTCTGTTTGTCCCCAGAGGAGCTACCTGAACATTTCTGATCCTCGCACGGTTCGTCCTTCTCTCTGTGTGAACAAAATGCATTTCAAATGAAGAAAATGACAGAAATACTGGAGTATGATCTCTGTGTCATCGCTCACTGAAATACTGTATTACTACAGAAAACAGAAGTAAATCGAAGTACACTATAGCACATTGTAGTAAGTACTGCACTGTATTAATGTATACTACAGTTTTAGATACACTAACAAATCTACGGTAGGAAATTGATAAACTGCTGTTAATACTTAGTATACTTCATTATTTACTATGGTAACGTTCAAAATTGCTATAGCATCTTATAGCGTTTACTACGCTGTAGCAAATACTGAAGTGTACACTATTCTTTTATGACAACATGAAAGACGTCTATTTTAAATTAATTTTATATGACATTTTACATTGCAAAAAATTACTTTCTTATTTGGTATATTTTTCTTTTTTTCAAGAACAAATGTCTAAAATTTCTTGAATCAAAATGACCTAAGAAAATAAAAATTATAGAAATTTCAGAGAATATTTTTTAAGACAAGCAAAAAATTCTGCCAATGGGGTAAAAAATCAAGTAAGAATCTTGAATTAAGGTTTACCTTTTGCTTAGTCACTAAATTCAAGGTTTTCTTACCCCATTGGCATTTTTTTGCTTGTTTAAAGTATGAATTCACTGAAATTTCAAGACTTATTTTCTTAGGTCATTATGCTCATCAAGAAAATGCATCTTGATTTAAGAATCTTCAGACATCTGTCCTGGAAAACAAGACAAACATACTAAGTAAGAAATTCATTTTTGCAGTGTAGTGTTTAAAACAGTCAAACATTACCAAATTTCAAAGAGAACAAAGACAAAAGATCATTTATACTCTCAGATCGCTATTTAATTCTGCTGTAGTCTCCACACGATTAACACACGCACACGTAAACAGGATAGCGTGTTGTGTGTTTGGAGCGATTGTCACACATTCCATCAACTTTCAACCCATCCTGCTTTCTTTCCTGTCGTAAAGCTCTATTTATAAACCTCCGGTGGAGTCTGCTTTGAAAAGCGTGTCAGATTCCCCACTGAGAAATAAAGCAGGGATTAAATTCAGAAAATGCAGTCTTTAAAGCCCTCTGACCTGTATTGAGAGCTGTTCCACTGGAGGGCGCTGTGCGCGGCCGTCCTGAGCGTCTGCAGATATTCAGAGACGGCTGGATGTCTGGAGGGAAGAGAAGCTTTCAGAGCCGCTCGCTCCCTGCGAAGATCCTCTAGTTTCTGACCGAACCGCTCAGCTGAAACATGAAACACGTCATAGAAACAAACTGAACAAGAGATTCAGGACACATGCGTCTATTTACAGAGTCTGTACAAACTTTGTGTCACTTTAAGGTTCATCCAAAATTGAAAATACTTTTCATTTCGAACCTGTATGACTTACTTTCTTCTGCAGAACACAAAAGAAGATATTCTGAAGAATGTCGGTAACCAAACTACCCTGAACCCCATCGACTTCCACTGTATGAACACAAAACCGCTGAGACATTTCTCTAACTAACTTCTTTTGTGTTACACATTTACATTACATTTACTTTCCATTTAGCAGACGCTTTTATCCAAAGCGACTTACATTGCTTTATCCTATACATTTTACATAAGTATTTGCAATTCCCTGGGATCGAACCCACAACCTTGCATTGTTAACACAATGCTCTTACCACTGAGCTACAGGAAATTTGGCTACAGGTTTGTAATCAGAGCTTGTCTGAATGCTCAGCCCAAAAGTTTGATGTCCGTTGAACACACATACTGAAAAGACTAATCTCTCGAAATCATACATCACACACGTGGCAGTTGTTAATGACACTCAATAGTAAACAAACACAAGTGTTTTGGTATGTTTCTGCTAAATATTTGAGTGTGTGAGGGTGTTGACACAATAAGCTGTCAATTAATTTAAATAATAAATGCAATTTCATGTAATATTCATAAAAAAGGTCAACTGGACACCAGAAGTGCTTGGGGTCCTTGACTTTTGGTGCTATGGCATTGGTTTGCATAATTGCTTAATTCTTTAAAGTCCCAGGGACACTTGAATAGTATCATAATACTATAAACCTACTATACTTGTATATACCATTTACATTTAGACATTTGGCAGACGCTTTTATCCAAAGCGACTTACATTGCTTTATCCTATACATTTTACATAGGTATTTGCGATCCCCTGGGATCGAACCCACAACCTTGCGTTGTTAACGCAATGCTCTTCCCACTGAGCTACAGGAAAATATACCCTTTGTTACAACACTGAAATGTATGTCTGTGCTTACATTGTGTCTACACCAGACGCGACGCGAAACAACACGACAGAAGACAATAGAACGCAGTAGAACCCCTTGCAATTTAACATTTTGTTCACACGACACGACAAACCCATCAAGAATAAGTCGTTACCCATGTCACGTTGCGCCTGTCGCGTCTGGTGTAGACGTGGTGTAAAACTCCTGTTTGAATCTTATTTCAGGACATCTTTAGCAAACACAAACTGATGGTGTGAAATATCTGACCTGTGTCATAGTCATCATCCAGGACCGCTCTGTGCTGTAATCTCTGCATCTTTAGCATCATTGACTTAATCTAAAGATAAAAACAGTGTGTTAAAGAGGACATACCATGAGATCATGAAAGTGACAGTTTGTATGTTGACGTGTGTGAATCTAAGCAGTCTGCCAAGTTGTAAATCCAAAGGTGAATGAACAGCAAAGTTATTAGCTTGGAAACAATTGAGTCGTCTCTACTCCGATTCGCGTTTCTACATATAGTCCCCGCCCATGTTTTGATAAGAGCGCCCGCGAAACCTTCACTCTTCTCCCCCAAATACTGTAGCTCATAAGCCTCATTCGCCGTAGACCAGTCACAGCAGACTAGAGCATCTGACCAATCACATCAGACTAGGCTAGCGGAAAGGAATGGATGAGACAGATGAAACGCGGAACGAATCATTTTAGCCATTAAGTCAAGAAGTAAGGTAAGAATAACTAGCTATTATTACTAGATAATAGTGTTTTTACACCTACTGTATGTACATAAACTTGTTGTTGGACACTCCATAAACCAAAGTTGGACCTTAAAATCTGTAGTTATGTACTCTTTAAATTAACAAACAAAATATTAAATAAGCCAATTTTTATGCTTGAATCTCATCAGAATTGTCTTTTATATATTAGAGGTTTCCACAAATAGAGAACTGCCCTTAAAATACTCGCTATCATGATTCTTGTGTCTTGTGACCGGTTGTTAGGGTGTTGCTATGCATCTGTTCAGGTGTTCTGAATTGGTAGTTTGCGTGTTGACACCTAGGGTGGTTTCTAGGTCAATGTTTGCATTTGCAATGTTTGCAAATCAAATTATTTTAAATTGATAGCAAGTTTAAAATTGAAGTTAAATAGTTAAATGGTGAAGTGTGTAAATTCTCAGCAGAGATATGAAGAAATATTTAAAGGCCTTTCAAATGTTAAAAAACAGGGTGACATCTCACGCCATTGTACTGACCTTGGTGTGCGCGCGATTGTTTTGTAGACAGTCTTGTAAAACGTCTTCACACTTCCTCCTGTGATCTGCGGAAGGCGTGGCGCTGTCGTAGCCAGAAGTGACAGAGGATGCCGATGTTGAATCCGACGAATCAACAGAGAGCGAGGACGTGACCTCAGCATCCATAGAGCCACAATCTGAAACGCTTTCTTTGAAGTCTGATGTCATGGAGGACGATATCTGTGTGTCCCAGTGTCTGTCCAGGTCCCACGACTCTTCATCCAATAGGAGACCTTTTGATTTCACCGGCTGACCCATCGAGCAGGGCAGTTGGCCTAACATGAAAACCACTGGTCCTGATTGGCTGATGGGCACAGGGCTAATCTTTGATTGGACAAGATTGCAAGGTTTTAAAGTGCTCAAGTCTGAAATTTCAGATTTTGTTTGGTCCAGTGATGCAGACGGGTCGCTTGTGGTCGTGTCTAATAAATCGCTTGTTTCTAGTGACTGTTGAATGAAACTAAAACTAGAGTTGAAAACATCACATCTTGAAGTTTCCTCGACTTGACTTTGGTGCAGACGGTGAGGTTTGGAAGCAGTTTGACTGTTTGAGGGGTCATCTCTTTCCAAAACCAACTTAAGACATTTCTCACTGAGGCTGCTGGGTAGTTCAGAAATACTGGTGTTTGTGGACGGGTCACTTTTGTGAATTTCTAAATTTCGGTGGGAATCACATGACGTGTTGCTTGGAAGGCTGACAGCAGCGTCCGGTTGGCTAAACGGCTCTGTCCTCATGTAACCCGGCTGTCTGAAACTCCTCCTGTGACGGCTGTCCGTCACACCATCTGTTAAAACAGAGATTATCGATTAAACACCTAAAGCCACGACAGTAAACTGTGAAAGTGCTCAAGAGTTCTCAAGGCATCATGTAAACTTTTAAAATGCCATTTATGTCAACATAAAGTGACCTGTGAAAGTTATCACCATGCGGTTCTGCCCTAAAAATCCCTGCTGGAAAATGAACCCCCATAGAAACCCAATAGAAATCCTCACAGAAACTCTAATGGTTTCCATTAGAATACCCTTACAACCCAATAGCTTTTTCCATCAAAACTATTACAAAATGTATTTTTGTAGTGTGTTTTTGGCCATTATTCCAGTAGGATTTAACATCCCACCATTAGAGTCCATCATATACCAGTAGACACCATTACAGTCTCCATTAAAACCAATATAAATCCCTTATAACCATTAAAACCATTACAACTTCTTTAACGGTTTCTACTCTGCTGAAAAAACAATAGAAACCATTAAAGAAATTATGTGGTGATGGATATTGGTGGGATGTTAAATCCTATTGGAAAAATGCCCAAACACACAACAAAAGATACATTTGTAGGGGTTTCAATGAAGCTAATGGTTCATAATGGTATTTAATAGAACCCATTTGAATTTTTGTGATGGTTTATATCGGTTTCTATGGGTTTTTTCCGCCGGGAAGAAAAAGTGATCACGTTGTAATGGTTTTAAAGGGATGTGTACTGACTTTAATGGAAACAATAGAAACCATTGAAGAAGTTTTAATGGTTTAAAGGGATTTGTATTGGTTTTAATGAAAACTGTAATGGTTCTACTGGTCTGTGATGGATTCTACTGGTGGGATGTTAAATCCTATAGGAATAATGCCCAAAAAGGAATTTTGTAATTGTTTTAATGGAAAAAGCTAATGGCTAATAATGTTTTTTTTTGATGGAAACCATTAGAATTTCTGGAATGGTTTCTGTTGGGTTTCTATTGTTTTTTCCATCAGAGCAGGGCATTTAAGACAATATAATGGTTTTAAAGGGATTTGTACTGGCTTTTAAGAAAACGTTAACTTTCTACTGGTTTGTGATGGATTCTATTGGTGGGATGTTAAATCCTATGGGAATAATGTCCAAAACACACAACAAAATAGAACTCTGTAATAGTTTTATTGGAAAAGCTAATGGTTCACAATGGTATTTTACTGGAAACCATTAGAATTTCTGTAATGGTTGTTGTTGGGCTTCTTAAGTGTTTTTTTCAGCAGGGGTGATCCGATTCAAAATTGAAAACTGATGGACTTTTACATTTATTCATTAAGATGATGACTTAATCCAAAATGATTTACAAATGAGGGAGAATATTTGGGTGACTCTTTGATAACATTAAATGTGAACCCGCCTTTATAAAACAGCTCAAATCATTTTTCTGTTTTACTGTTTACTCCATAAACTCATCTGTCACAAACAATCTGTGGCAATATAAGCATAATGTGTATTTAATAATGGCTGAGTAAGGTCATGTTAAAGACTGAACATGAACATTCTTTTGTTTTGGGGGAGGATCATAAATAACAGAAAGTAAAATCATTTTTATATATCAGCTGCTTCTCTTAGGCAACAAGGTCACGGATGTTTCTGCTGATGTCTCCTCCTGTTCCCCAAAGAACAGCAATGAGACAATAGTGAGAAATCTTTGACATCTGCTGAGATATGGAAAAAAACACGTCAAATGTACTCCCACATCTGAATGTCTTTCTTGAATATTTAGGAATAGGCATACATGAACTAAATGATAATAAAAATGTTTCTCTCCATTTGATAAAATACTGCTGCCATGTTTTATAGAGTCACAAACAAAATCCGACAGCATTTTGAAATCTTATATGAGTTTAAATACATAAGAGATTCTATGAAAAACGATTAAGCCCAAAAGAAAAAAAACACATGAAGGACTGTACAGCTCTGATGAACAAAAAAACATTTGTCTGTTGCTCTGAGAAATTGTCTCTTTGTCTGCAGCTGTGCTTGGCTCTTCATCTAAACATATTACCCATAAACCCTCACTGCAAGTCTGTTGAACGTGTCCAGTGAATGGAGAGAGAGAACAGCTGCAAAACCATTAAATCTCTCTTCCTTGGCCATAAACACAAGACACGTTTGTCCACAGTGAGTCCATTCAACAAGCCATGAGAAAAACCAGACTGAATCAGATTCTCACGCAAAACTGGTTGCACAACTAGCTTCCAGAACTCTTGAGCAGTATATTATGTTGAAAATGAATCATCTGTTTTTTCTTTACATTATTTCATTGTAACATCGCTGATAATAGAGCTACATTTGTCTCCACCACAGTTACAGAAAGCAGTACAACTGAGACACACAATCCTCCGCTAGTCAAACACTAAACATTCAATAAAACAACCACACACACCTCCTTCCTAACTTAGAACTTGTTCATGTGAAAAAACACTTTCTAAAATTCTAAACACTTGCGTTTACCTCCTCGGCGGATTAGGGAGGCTCTCGATACTCCCTTCTGCTCGACTCAAACTCCCATTGGCCGCTCACACACGTCTCAAAGGAGCGCTGGAATGTC
Organism: Triplophysa dalaica; assembly: GCF_015846415.1. Lineage (NCBI taxonomy): Eukaryota > Metazoa > Chordata > Actinopteri > Cypriniformes > Nemacheilidae > Triplophysa > Triplophysa dalaica. The sequence goes on from NC_079552.1 coordinate 2,441,384, forward strand.
GAGATGCTCATAAAGAGAAGGAACGTTGGAGGAGCACACTAATCTGTTTCAGGTCGTCCTCCAGAAACGTTGAGCTGACTCGTGGCGGCCAACACATGTGTGGCGTGATGCGCCCAGTGACACTTAAACTTTGAGGAAGTGAGAGTTTGACCAGCAATTTTTGTAAGACTTTCCTCTTTTCTTGAACCAAGTGTCACCAAGAGCAAAGCGAGAGACACATCAGCATTTTGGGTAGCCGCAAAACATGCGCTCGATGTTTACACTGCTGCAATTGTAAACAGACAAATCGATGGAGAATTAAGACGCACTTACTGAAAATGAAGGTTTGTGGTGCTGTTAAAGGGATATATTGGAAGATGATTTGTAAGAATGTCAGAAACCAAGCAGATCTCATCCCCCATTGACTGCCATAGTAGGGAAAATAAATACTATGGGGATGAGATTTGTTTGGTTACTGACATTCTTCCAAATATCTTCCTTTGTCTTCAGCAGAACAAAGAAATGTATGCAGTGATGAAGTGATATAATGATGACAGAATTTAAATTTTTGGGTGAACTATCCCTCTAAGCAAGTGCTCAAACATTTTGCGACCCTAATTTATTAAATAATCTCTGTAAAAACGAGTGTAATGGAGTTCTTTCAATTCAGAAACCGGTTTTAATCTAGCAATTACTTTTACAGTAAGTCTGTGTGGGGTGCATTTGAAAAACAGAAGAAAGGGGTTTAAATTTAGACCCTGTTCTGTTGAAGTTTTGGCAATGCTCTGTGAGCACTTCCTGTTCGGTCACATATGAGAAAGAAGCCAGCTGCGCGCACACACACACAAAGTGTGTACTTAGGAAACTATTTGAACATACACAACTTTAAATATAAACAAGTCTGACAATTAAAAGTTATGAAAAATGTGAATGCGTCTCAATTTGCCTGTTTATACTATGCCCTACAAAGTATGAACTCCTTTTGTTAAACATGAAAGTGCTGCGACATGGATCCTGTTCTCCATCATGCCGATTGACTGGTCTCTAAAACATCAGCATCCTCAATAAATCGCAACAAGTTGCCCCGAGAACATTCCACCAAACTTATATTCTTAAGGACATTGCAAGTATTAAAATGCTAATAATACATTTTGGCACAATTCTGAATGTTGGATCAAGATTTCAGCCCCCATCTTGGTATTGTGGGAATGTGTCTCAGTGCTGTAGGTATGAACAATATTATGTCTAAAAGCAAGAACTGCAAGTTAGTATGTTTGGAAAGGTCCTTTTTAGTAATTCATGAAACCTCACCAAACATATATACTGTATATATTATACACATACAGTATATATCTCAGATTCCTATTTACAACAAAAACCATGGTTACTTTTCTAAAAAGGAACAGGGTGTGGGTAGTTCTAGAGTACCAATAGGCTACCATGGTACACGTTATTTATGAACCCTGGACCATTTACATGTTTGTCCGATGTATTTCAAAGAATAATAAAGAATGTCAATAACACGTCCACACATAGAATAGTGCCAGATAGCAGATGAGAGAACATGGTAATGCCACAGTGCTTCTCGCTTTTAGCGCAGCTCAGATTTGAATCAAATCTTTTACCTGATCTCACGAAGCACCGGTAACACTTGGGCTCATTCTCGTGTGTTGTCGGTTTACTGTCCACTCTGATCATTCCCGCGAACATCATGATACTTTGTAACCGGTTATCCAGTTGAACTTCCTTTCCGTTAAACTTTCATCCTCTGATGTGCGCCGTGCGCGCCGTTACGCGTCAACACAACGCCGAACACAATCGACCCAAAACTCTCACACTTCTGCGAACATAAAGCTGCCTGATCAAATTATTTCATCTCTCCGATATTTAGAAAAAACAAATCTGTCTTTTAGAAAGAAAAGTTCGCAAAAACCGACGTAAACAGTCCATTTCCTGCGTACAATACGTGCTGTCGGAAAAGTCGCAAAACGGCGTCCGTATCCTTCTGTTTCACACGAATCTGAAGTTTATTCCAAGGTTTCATTCGAAAACAAAACGAAAATAGAGCCGATTATACAAAAGCAGATGTGAAGCTGAGAAAAGCCGTGTTTGCGCTGTGGAGGAGTTCCTGTGACGTGTGCTGGAATCTGATCCCGATGAGAGAGCGCGCGGCCCGAGTGGCCTTTACTCTCTGATCGCTGGCACGGTTATTATCTCAGTGTTATTATCACGGTTATTATCTAAGTGTTTATGGCTGCTATTATTTTTCTATATGCTGCCATAACTCGAGCTGAAATTACGCAATTTATCAACAAATCACACTGACCTAGAGTGTATAGATTTATCCAAATAAAAAAAGGTGATTTTACGTAAATGTGTGCAGTTGAGAAATTCTGCAAATAGCTTATACTGTTGTGAGACTGTAGCAAATGTATCATAGTTGTTTACAACAAAAAAAGCAAAAATTTAAAGAAGAAAACTAGAAACGCCCATTTAAATGTGTTCTGAAGTGTGATGTTTGTAATTGTCTAAATGAAATAATGTTTGGACTTTGGTTCATCTTGCTGTAAAAGCGTCTGCCAAATCCATAAACGTCATAGATTTCACTATTTTTGTCTTTTGATTATCATTCAAGCAAAAACCTGAATATTAAGATCCGTTTCCCCAGCAACACAGACGCACTCATACAGTGTCTTCTGCTTTCTGGGATGTGTTTGTCTCAGACGGCCTCTGGAGACATCAGTGTCTGCTCAAACACTAGCGCCCTTGTGTGCTGCTCTATGCTGAAAGTCTCGGTCTAATAATGCTTTAATTGTGTTCTGAAGTCTCTCAGTAAACCGGATGAATCAAATGTACATGATCTGTGTCTATAATGCAAGCCAGAGCAATAAGATCCATATCAACAGAAGATGTCGAATGGTCATGAGAGACAGGCATATGTCCAGGTCATGTTGACCTATTTTAATTGGTGTTGATTTCTTGCAACATTGTTTAACATAACATGCGATGTGCTTACCACCTAACTATGACATGAGCACACATTCTGACAGCACTTCGATGATTCCACCACTAGAGGGCGCAATAATGCTGATTATAACCGTCATCGTTGGGCTACAATCTTTTTTTGTATAAGAGGGCCATAAACATGAAAATATTAATAGAAAAAATTCCAATACTCCATTGCAACTATACAATCACAGAGAAGAAACAAGCTTCAATATATTTAGGCTGATTCATATATAATAATAAGAGTTTATTTGCAAAAACAGGTCCTTTAGGTATCATAAAACATGTTTTTTATTGTGCAGTCAACGTAATATCAATCAAACTGCAGTTTGGTTATTTTGATTAAGTGATAATAACTTAAAAGCACTCCAAACACAATGGAAACTTTTCTTAAAAACATGATTTATCGGTTTTTGCTTTGAATTTTAATGGAAATAATAATAATAATACGCAATATTAAACGAAATATATTTTAAGTTGTCAAGGCATTAGAAGAAAACATTGGTACTGGGAAGATTCCTTTTTATTAAAATGAAAAGTCTTAATATACTGACATTCAAATAGTTCCCAACCTGTATAAACTTCTTGATGAACACAGAGAAAGATATTTGGAAGAATGCTTGTAACCAAACAGTTCTTAGACCCCACTGTCTACCATAGTAGGAAGGTTTGCTTTCCTACATTCTTCAAAATATCTTCTTTTGTGTTCATCAGAACAAAGACATTTATACAGATTTGAAACAACTTGAGGGTGAATACATGAAGACAGAATTTTTGGGTGAACTGTCCCTTTAAGCTTTTACAACTTGCACTGCGTTCGTTTCACCACTAGATGGCGCAATGAGGTTACACTTAACCACAGTCAACACATAGCACTTTCATAGCATTGCTTTAATTTTAAATAATTATGACAAAGAACATGAAATTATTAATGAAAACGTTGATGTGTTGAGAGATATAAAAGCTCCAATACAAGCTTAATAGTTACAAAATACAAACAAGCTTCAATGTAAACCACGAAGAACCGACTGCATATCTTTGGCCAGCAATTAAATCACAGTTAAAAGCAAATCCACAATGTTATATTTCAGTCAGTTCACACTGATGATTACTACTATTATCTTGATATGAATAATACAATTCATTTATTACGGTTCTCATTGCAGATAGGTCTTGGCTATAGATGTAACGTGACATTGAAATCAACCGTTTGGTTACTCCTATGATGGTAAATATCATAGTTTTTGAAGTACCTTAGAGTAAAATGACACGATTACAGTAATCAGGACCACATTTTCATCTGATTCCATCGCTACTGTGGTACTGCCACAGTACTTTGTGTGGGAATGAACAAATGACACAATGAAACATTAGCAAACACATGTTTGCGTAACAAGCAGAAAATAGTGTAACTTGTAACTACCTTGATTACCTGAATGACATCACGAGCTTTAGAAATACACAGACAGTGCAAAAATACAGTTTAATAGCAAAAAATAAGATTGTCTCATATAAATACCCTGCTTGTTGTCTATCGTGTTGATTAAACCATTTCAAGAATTCATTCAAATCTCTCTTTTTATAATCTTATGTTTCTCATACATCTGAGGGCAGGGAACTGCCGCATAAAAACTTTCACCAATTCGGCGCTTCAACAAGCTCCACACAAACCTGAAAGAGTCCCAACCAGAGATCATAGAGTGCTGATCTCACGAAAAAACAAAACATGAATGTATCTGACATTCCGCTGCATAGAACTGCAAAGCAAGCATTATTACTTAAATGTATTCAAATAATAATATAATAATAAATGATGCAATATAAAACAGATATTGTCATATACATACATACATATTGTATTCAATGACAAAGTAACACAAAATGTTAATGTCAACAACAATTAAAATATTTGTAAAAATACCAATGGCAAATAATATACTGTTATACCGTATTGCTTTGGTCTGTGCTCTTACAGAAGTCATGTTAGCTTTGCTAAACCTCATCTCGACATGCTGGACGCCGTTCCAGCTTCAGTCACGGGACGGCGCTACGCAGAAGACAGCGAGGTTGATTCCCTTTGTGTTTCATTAGCTCACTCCCCTTCGCCCCTCACCCTCAAATCGTCTCTCCAAATACGAACGCATCCTCGCCGTCGGCATCCTCAACATCAGCTTTGTCCCAGTTGCTAGGCGACAAGCACTCCTCTGTGTTGCAGTCTTGAGGGTTTACCCCAATGTCCAGCACCTGGGGGTTAGTGCGAGACTGAGCGAGTCTTTGGAGAAAAACACGTACAGAAATGTGTGAGACGCATGTCAAACCCAAAGATACAGGACAGAAACCACACAAATTCTCCAGATGAGCTTCAAAACATTGATGGTAGAGCTGAAACAGCACATTAAATATACATGTGAACTCTGCTTTTCTCTGTTCAGGTGTACTTTATACAATTAAAACCATGATTATAATGCTGCTTGTATTATTGATAACATAAGGATGGGACTGATCAACAGTTCAGGAATGAGATTTTAAATGATTCTTTTAATTGAACACAATTCATGCAGATGAAGTAATGCTTTTATTCCTTTATTTCTAGAATTCAGAGAAAATGATGTTAAATTTCTTCAGGTAAATTCAAACCTTTGAGTTTCTGCGAACACAAAAACGTTGTTTGGATAACCCTGTCCTGTCTGTAATGTCCTCAGAGCAGGCGCCATTTTACATTGGACGCATGAAAATGAGGCTGTAATAGACATTGATGTGGTACAGGGATTTTCACACTGACATTTTTAATTTGTATATTATTTACTCGCTGTCATATGACAGTGTTTTAAGGCCCCGTAATAAAAAATAAAAAGTCAAAATTGCGGGAGTCAAATCAGAGAACAAATGTCTTTCAATAAATGAAGGCTATTTATTGACAACTAATGTGTGTCGTGAGTTTGTAAATAGAACGGAAATACTTTTATTTAAATAATAATATTTATTTTAGATTTTTACTAAGAAATTCTCAAAAAACTAAAGAGTGAAATGAATCTAGAACTTCAGACTTTAAAATTGTAATGTGGTACATGAATCAAAGTCTGTTAAATGCGTGTCAAAATTTGTATAATTTAGTCACAGCGTTATGAGATTTCAAGTTGTACAATGTTGAGAATAAAGTCATAGCATTGAGAGATTACACTGAAGTAAATATTTCCAATAACAATAATGTAGCATTACAATATTCATTTTGCGAAGGAAGTCGTAACGTTACAAGATTGAAGTCGTACTATTTTGAGAATGAAGTTGCGATATTATAGTCGTAATATTTGTAAAAAATTATAATTACAGAATAATGTAGCTGTCCTAGATTAAAGTCAAAATTTGTATAATAAGCACTGCGCTTTATAAGATTAAAGTTGTACAATTTTGATCATCAAAATTCCAAGAATTTAGTCATATCAAAAAAAGTAATAATATTTCGACAATAATGTCAATCGTATTTTATTTTTATGTGGGACTAATACACTGTCGTAATGTCTTAATGTTTAAAACGTCTCTCGTCAATAAATGAGGATGTGTGCTGTCAAATTCTTCAATAACAATAAAACCATAAAATACTTCAAGGTACGCAATAAAACCCATAAAACAGCTGTCTTTTATAGCCTCTGTATCCTTTGCGTCATCTTAAATATGGGATCTACACGACTTAAGGTCTATATAACAAACACTGTGATGATGGCATGAAACGGTCAGCTGCAAATAAGACAAATGTAAATGTGAAGATGAAACCAAGTGACGTTTCTCCTGGCAGAGAACCATGAACAAAACAAAATCTAGGACAGGGTTGTGAACATGCCGAGAACACAGTACACAGGAGAACTGGACTAATGTGACATAGTGGATGATCACGGTGGATTATGACGGATGAAGACTAGAGAACAGTCAGCTATCTCTACAGCTCAGGTTTACCTGTGTTGGACTCAAAACTATCCAGACTGCGGCTGAAGGGGTAAACAAGACGGGCATGAGAAAACAGATCGTACAGAATATTAGCTCCATGTTAAAAATACCTCACATCTCATGCTTATTCAGCAAAGTAGCACTTCCACATTTCACTTCTTTTTAATTTTAAGCATTCTTAAAAGAAATTATTGAGCAAGCAACAGGCAAAGGTTAATATTCGGGTGGAGAAAGCAGGTCGGGTCCTTGGGTACTGATGTTAAAGAACCAAAACATACTGTATTGTAAATCCACAGGTTTCAAAAAGCCCATTTAAGATTGGTCAAAATGTGTTTCGCTAAATAGTAAAAAAGTTAGGTTCATTAATGGTATAGTTTACCCGATAATGGACATTGGCCTCCATTGTATGAATGAATACAAAACCATTTTCTCAAAATATCTTCTGTGATCCACAGATTTAAGAGTCACATACGGGTTTTGAAGCACATGAGATAGAAGAAAGGATGACATTTTCATTTTTAACCGAACAACAGTTGGACTTCATATTTTCAGAATCAAACGATTATAGTCCAGGACGATTATGTCCACAAAATCCTTTAAGCTACATCTAAAGTACTTTCTTAGCGAACAGAGATTTATTCAATCCCAATTCACCCTTGATTAGAAAAGTTCCTGTCTGCCAGAAATCTTCCGTCTCTCCTCACACTTACAGGCTTGTGAATGGAGATTAATGAAGTATCGCGTTTGATTAAAAGCTAGCGTGTTTAATTATTGGACGTGGCAAATAATCAGCGTTGAGCGGAGACTGAGTAAACCCTCCCGTCGCCGATGGTAAACGGCTCATCTTGTGTCTGCTAATCTCTAGAGGAACGAGACTCAATGTGTGTCTATATGAATAATGACCATCATTACAAATCATTAAACCGCTCTTGTTTGGATTGCAATTAAAATGACTTTCAAATTGGTGTCATTAGAATGCAAATCACAGTGACTTTAAACACGACCATCATTATTACAACTGTATGATGTGTGTTTTTTATTAAGCAGATTCGGTCATGAGGGCTGAACATTTTCTTAATCTTTTGAGATTCAAGTGACGTTTCTTTAATGCTGTTATATAGCTGTTAAAAATGTACTTAAAGTAGTTCACTGTACTTTGTCACTTTTATAACCATCTTTTCAGTAATAAAACAGGCCATCCAATCACAGTGAAGCAATGAGGAGGACGATAAATGCAATTTTTTTAAACACCAATAGAAATAACGATCAAATGTTGTATCGTTCCTGACTGTGTGAATCCATTTAATGGATTTAAATGTGGAAAAATCTGTCTTGCTAACCCCATGTTAACGTATCAAAAAGAAGCTGGTTGAAGAGTGTAATACAACGAATATCAACCACTGCCATTGGATCTTTATTCTGAACATCTGTTACCGCTCAGGGGTGCTTTTCCCAAAGCATTGTTAGCCAAGTCCCAAGTTCCGTTGATCCAGCATAGTTCAACGATTCGTGTGTTTCCCGAAACCGTCGTTCCAACGATCAATCGCAAGCAGCATCGCAACGTTGCATTGTTGGAACTACACGTCTAGAGCTGTGGTTAGAAACATCGTTCCTTATTATTATGAAATCGTGCTTTTGAATAAAGTAAGCGCGCAACATGCCGTGCATTCTATATTCATCATTTTAAGTATACACAAATTCAATTTGACATGTTTTGGTTTGGCAAGTACGTGCTCTAGGACCCTGGGGAATCCCTGGGCGGAGTGACGTAGGAGGAAACTTATGAATAAATTAAATATCGTGAAATAGAATAAAAGAAAAAAAATAGGATATCAAAAGTAGCCTTTAAATGCACTGTACGTTATTTACAGCAAGAATTTGACATCAATTAAATCTGAACGTATTTATGAGTAGACGTCTTAACTCCACCACCTGTGTGGCGTCATCGACTAGATCGCTGAACCAACTTGGTTCAAACGATTGATCTCCAACAGGGAAAAAGAGTCACTGCGGTTTAGGGAAACAGTCTTTACAACATTGTTAATTTCCCCGACGATGCATCGTACTATGGTGGTTAACCAGCGAGTTATGTCGTTGTCTGGGAAACGCATCCCAGTACCTCTTTTTATGATACTCATCACAGAAAGCAGAGCATCAAATAGACCACATTAAATAAGACCGAGCAAACAGTTTATGCTAGGAGACGAATACCACTGTGGTCACATATAACAGCACCTGAAACTGCTCTTCACTGACACGGTTAATGTAGAGTTAGGTTGGGTGCTCTCCAGTAAAAGTGTCTTTTCAGTGTAGCAGATAAAAAATAGATATTATTGCAGAAATTAGTTTACTAACCTTGAAAAGGCTTCATCTATTCCATCCTCCAGTTCCTAAAAAAATACATGACAATGGTCGGGTTAAAACAAACGTTGTTATGTAGATATACACAACACTGTGTGTGTGTTCTAGAGTTGTAATGGTATGAGACAAGTCTCTGAAAGAACATGTCATCAAAATTACAATTTATTATTTTTATCATCATCATTTCAATGAAATTGAATGAAAAAATACTTTTTAGTTGAACAAGTTTTCATTGGACAATAAATAAATAAATACTTCTAGCTCAACAAGAGCCCAATAAATGTTTTTTTCTGTTTAAATATTACTGCATTCCCTTTAAATAATGTATTCAAATTGCAATACTGAAAAGCAGGTCTTAACAAATTCATTATTTATGCTTCAACAACCAATTTTGTTATAATTTTAATGGTTTTTAAATTCCTTTCTTTATTTTTGTAATTATATTAGATGACTATTTTATTTATTTTTACGTAAAGCACTTTGAATTATATTGCCTTGCCTTGCCTATAAAAAGTCCTATGGAAAAAAAATCACAAGCTTTGTGTTGTTTTTGTCTCTTAATTTCTTATTTAAGTGTCTTATCACTTACAAATGGAGTGATGAAATAAATGCATAAAACTCACAATTTTATTGATGTTTTAAATATTTCAAATGAAATTGTAACAGTTCCTTTTAAATACTGCACACCTGAAGTTTACTTAATGTAACCGGACAAAATTATATTCCTTAATAATTTAAATAAATTGTTGTATTATTATTGTTAAAAGTTTGAAAGCGAATATTCTATAGTACATTAGTAATGTATTTTTCATAACTTAATCAATTTAACCTCAGTTTTATTTTGACATAGTAGTGAAAACCTTTGAGTTTTTTGACATCTGAATGATAAAATCCTTAAATGTGAACAGTAGGATGATCATACATGTTCATAGCGTGATGTGATTTTATCCATTCAGTGTAATTGCTCTCTGTACTGACAATGTGTGTGTGTGTGTGTTCTTACCCATACAGTGTTGTTGTTTTCTGTACTGAAGTTCTGTGCAGGGTGTGTGTGGTTCTGTCGTGAGTGATCTTTCACACCAGCTCCAAGATCCAGAAGATTCCCCGTGGCCACCTCTACACACACACACACACACACACACACACACACACACACACACACACGCACACACACACACACGCACACACACACACACACACACAGGCACACACACACACACACACACACACACACACACACACACACACACACACACACACACAAGAAACAATCAAACCATAATCAGCCAATATTACAGAATTGAAACATTTTAAGTCTTTAATTGACCATAATTCACTTTAGACGTATGGTTTACAAGCTGGACACGGGCAGGTTTCAAACCTTTCATTTCTAAGCCCAGATATTTTACACAAGATGACACCAAGCTACAGTAACCATCCACCTTTCTTCTCGACATCAAGCATCGACATGCCTCACAGAGCCAAACAAGCACACCGTCAAATCTCTCCGTTGTGCAAGTCTGAACCGTCACGTGTGCTTTCTGTTCCGTCTCAAATCTAATCCATGACTGGGTCATTTTTCAGGAGAGGACATGAAAGAGGCCACCAAGAGTTTACACACACACCTGATATCTACTTATGTCTGCCAGTCGGTTTCTGATATCTGATGGGCATTAACTGACACACAGCCCTTTATTCAGGCACACACATAAATACACACACATTGGTCTCATGTGACACACAGAACGCTGGTCCATAAGGGTTTATTCATTCACTGAACCTGCTTTCCGAGATCAGATTCTGTAACCTGAGAATCTCAAACGCTAGTCAGGGTTGCTTGGCACCCCTACACAAAAGTTAATGTGGAGGTACCGCGGTTCAGCGATGGCACCGGATGGTAACACCGTGATACTTTGAGTATGTAAGTGGATCAAGGAAATTGTCATGAATAAGAGTTGTATTTCTTTCCATGAATCACTTCTGTGAATCAATTTAAACCGTCCAATTGTGTAAATATGTGCAAAATTCACTTTATCACTAAAAATATTTTCAGACACATATATATATTTTTGTGATAGGGACAAACCTTTACCAATAATATACCAAACTATTTTGCCTAGTATTAATTTGGCAAAATGTAAGCAAAATTAAACACTTTGTAAACAAATTAGTTTAGCATTATAGATGATTTCGGAAGATGTAAACAATGCTGCTCCAAAGCTGGTCCAGAAGAACTTCCTGTTTCATTTTTTTAACATTACGCAAACGTTTGAACAAAATACATTTATAACGAAAACATTAATAAGCAAATTAAAATGTTAAACGAATATCTTTACGTTTTTTTTCATGTAACATTAAGAAAATAATATTAAATATTTTATTAAACGGATATGTTTTATATATAATTGGTTCTGATTCACAAAAACTCGTCCTTTTTTATAACATTTATAGCGCACATATTTATTAAAGAGTAAATATTTTGTGATTGTTAAGGTCCTACTTTGGTTTATAGAGTGTCCAACAACAAGTTTACGTACGTACACGGTGTAAAAACACTTTAATATTCTATAAATACACCGGTCGCGAACTGACGCGACACAACAAAAGACATCGAACGACAGACGACTCGTTCAAGGGATTAAGAATCGTCTCCTCTTTTCCCCAGCCAATAACTTTGTTATTCGTTCGCTTTAGGCGTACATTCACACACAGCAACATTACACGAAGCATGAAATGCCATTTCATAAGGACATTGTAATATTTACTCTTTAAAGAGAACATACTTTGGTTTATGGAGTGTCCAACAACAAGTTATGTACATAGGTGTAAAAACACAATTATTTCGTAACGATAGCCAGTTATTCTTACCTTACATCTTGACTGACTCACAAATGATTCATTTCTGCTAGCCTAGTCTGATGTGATTGGTCAGATGGTCTAGTCTGCTATGATTGCTCTTTTGCGAATGAGGCTCACAAGATACAGTGTTTGGGGGCGAAGAGTGAATTTTTCGCAGCCAGTCCTAGAAAGACGCAGGCTGGGACTCTATGTCGTGACGTAAATCCGCGGCGGTTCGCGAATCGGACTAGGGATGACTCGTTTGCATGATCCAGAGTCCCAAAAGCCCTTTTTTCCAAGCCAATAAAGTTTTTATCCATTCACCTTCAGATTTACAACTTGGCAGATTGCATACTATTAAGCATGGCAATACACACTGCATGAAATGTCATTGTCATGATCTCATGTTATGTACTCTTTAAATAAATGTGATATATATCAAATTACAAGTATTTCGAAATTTCATTCATAAAGACTTTTAAAATTTTGAGTTCAGAGAGTAAACTTAAAAATAAAGAAAAACCGGGGTTAAGATCGGTCAGCCGTAAGCAGTGAAGGAAACACAAGCTTTTGGTGGAGTTGTGGGGGTTGAGTTTCAGCAGCAGAGAGGCTAAAACAAGCAGATTAAGAAGAATAATCACTCAGCACTTCCTGAAAAGCTATCAGGAGAATTTCTGAATGTGCTGGATCTTGGTGTTTGTACTGTACTCGAATAACAAAAGTCAAACTAAGGGCCATTTCAATTCATGTACGACAGCACAAATACATTTTTCAAGTAAAAGGTGTTTGTGGGGCTTTAAATATGAAACAATCACAATAAGATTTTTATTTCGGATATTTCATTAGAAACACTTTCTGGTTGTTAAACATTAGATGAGTATGTACATTAAAGGAGTCATGTTTTTCTGTGTCTTTGGTGTGTTATGAGTTGTCCATGGATGTATTAAGACGCGTAAAATTGCAAGAATGAAGTAGTGGAAAAAAGATGCATTCTATCTAAGAGCAAATGCTCACCCAGACCTGCCTGAAACACCTTGTGTAACCACACCCCCACAAATCTACAACATATTGCATTACATCCAAAACAAACCATAATATGCGTTTTGGCCGTGTCATATGAATCTTTTGTAAAAATATTCAAACCTCAAATGTGCCTCAAACACATTCCAATTTTATTTAAATTATTTGTCTAATAAACATTTTTTAATGATCCGCCTCCATTCAGGTGAAACTCAGTTGTTTCTCTTTGATGTGTTAACATGAAGCCCTTTCAGTCATGTGAGCTCTCAGCAGACTGCATGGAAACAGATGAGACAAAATCTGTGTGCTCACCTCCTCCTCTCACGCTGCCCAAACTCGCTGAACTATCAGACTGAGAGCTGCTCGCTGCTTCTTCATCTGATACACACTTCACCTGCTTCCCTTTCTCTTTCTCTGAGCGAGAGACACACACCAGACACAGAGAGAGAGAGATTAAATTCTGCTAGGTCAGTGGTTCTCAAACTTTTTTGTTGTAAGGTCCCCTTTGTGTGGTGTGCATCGCTTTACGGCCCCCCAAATAAAGACTTATAATCTTGACCTTAGAATTTTAAATGAACCAAAAACACATTCAGCTATACAATGCTGGAACATCAATTATCTTGGTCGGTGGTCTTATTTGTCGGATGTTTGATTACATAAGTTATGATACATTTCTATTTTTATTGATGCATTATGATACATTATGCACCGACTAGGTGCATCATGGGGCCCCCAGTTTGAGAACCACTGTGCTAGATGATCGGTTTAGCAGTAAGCACACCTGTACAGAGAAAAGAAAACCCTCGACACACACGTATGCATGTTCAAACATGCAGAAAATTACACAAAAGATCTGCTGAGCTGTACAATAAGAGCTGCCTTAAGCGAGTGACACAATAAAATCATTTTTCATTCCTGTGGCGGTAAATGAAATACAGTAAATATGTTTTTGAAAAGACCCAAGATTAAAATTTCTGTCATCATTTAGCCACCCTCTTGTGGTTTTAAATCTGTGTGTGACTCTTTCTTCTGTAGACCACAAAAGAAGATATTTTAAGAAATGTCTCTTTGGGTTTGTGTTCATACAATGGAAGTCAACAGGGCTCAATCTTGTTTGCTTATCAACGTTCTTCAAAATATCTTCTTTTGTGTCCTGCAGAAGATCATACGGGTTTTGAGAGACATGAGGGTGAGTATACAGCTCGTAATTTTTGATAAAATGTAATATCTCTCAATGTATATTTTCTCTAAAATAAAACTCAATGCCGTAAGCTTGCAGCGGGGCTATCTGTCTGTCAAACAATGGCAGACGGGGAATATCTGGGTAAATATTTTTGCAATTCAGTTCTAAAAGTCTAAAAGGAGAAAAAGAGAAAGGGATGAGAGTACCTTCTTTAGCAGCCTGCCAAAACTCGAACGCCACACGGAAGGCCTGGGCCACAGTTAATGTCACGGCCTGAGCCTTACAAACAGAGAGAGAGAGATGGAGGGGTTTTAATGTGTCATTACTGTCAACAGCAGTTGTGAGTGATCTGTCTCTCTTTCAGAGGAAGTATAGACTCAACGTATACTGCAGAATTGGAAAAAGGAAGGAAACACAGGGTGTGTCTCGCTACACACAGATTTACGGCCACAGACGCACACATTAAACCATCCCAACACTCACCACCTTCTTCTTGGCACAGAGGTATGCGTGGCACTCCAGCGTCTCGCTGCCTTGAGTCTGAACGATGTAGGCGAACACTTTATCATGCACTTTATCTGCCGTACAGTATGATATCCTGCAGACAGACACCAGATCAGAAAAACAGACCAATAGATAAACAAAATCAACACTTAACTGGTGTCATTAGTTAAACATTAATATAAACTTTATACCAAAACCTTTATCACATTTAAAGCTGCCCTGTCATTTTTCAACATGTTCAACAATCAAAACATCTGGGCAATTCTGGGAAAATGTCAACGTTTTTTCCAGCGGTTTTTACTATGGTAACAGCACAGATTTTAACATTTGGTGGTTCAAATACCCATGAGAGATCTCTCTTCAAATTTGTAAAGCATTAGTTTTATTTTTAGTGCATGATTTTTCATAGTCAGGTAAGTACCATTTTAAGGATTGTCACATCCATAACACTACATATTCCTTTAGAAATGGACACATGAATATAAAGTAACTATTTTATGTTCTATAAAGAGGCATCCCTTCTCCATTCATTGGGTATAATTGCTTCAGGATTGTGCATTTTATTTTATAGAAATCCTACAAAGTTTATTGTCTCCCAAACACCACGTCCTTTTTTGTCACGTCCATAACGCATATTTATATCCCTTGTTGAAAATCGATTTTTTGATTTTAGACTCTATCAACAAGGGTTCAGTAAAATATAAACCGATGGTTCAATATAATCGTAACAAATTCAATCTCTGAGCGTTTTTATGTCACGTTCATAACGCGAAATGTCAAGTCTATAACGCTGGAATTGCCCATCTGCTTTTGTGTCGCACAGAAAATTCAACACGCATAGTATTCAACTGTATCTGTGCACAATGGTTTTGAGACAATTCTCTGCCAAATGCATAAATGCTGATGAAAAACATTAACTCAGTAACTCTAAGTCACTGAGTGCAGCAGTGACACGTCAGAGGAGATCTGGCCCTCCCGGCTGAGACTGTTTTTCTCCATTTATTTCTCATTGGTGTTTGGGTTCATCTCAACAGGGCCGTGTTGGCTTGCTCACCGGGAGACTGAATTTATTCGATATTATTTACTAGAATGATCTTGCTATTTCTATAAAACACCATGCACTTTGCTGTTTTTGACATTTTCAGTGTTTTTCTTATTTTCTCCTGTAAAGCTGCTTTGGAACAATGCACATTGTGAAACTCGCTGTATAAATACAATTGAATTGAATTGAATCGTGAACTCCCATGTGGATTGCCTTGATTGACAGCTTGCTCAGCCTGTCAGAGGATGGCCCCACAGCAGCGGGGAGGGGCTAATGATGGATGACTGCCATCCGCCCTGTTTCGCATTAAAAAAACATGCAAATGTACACAGGCATTTTTCTGATAAGGACCAGATGCCAAAAAACATCCGTCTTGCAACCGGGATTCCCTCATTTATGAAAACTGTTGCAGCCAAATCCAGTCCCACCCGAGCTCATGCATAAATCTCATTTTACATTGTGTAAAAAAAGATATCTGTGTTCTCGTGATGCAAATTTGAGGAAGAAATGTGCTTGACACAGAAAAGGGGGACAGATATAGACTGCATTTACTTGTTTGTTTGACCATTACTGGAGTCAATGTCCATCTGTGAGTGACTGCTTGAATGTTTATTCGCGTACAGATCTGCACACTGAATATGTGTTTGCTGATAATAACAGCCGTGGCCTCACGTGAGGGTCACAACACGTCTGGCCTTAGACTCAGACACACTCAAGCAGATCGATAGAGGTTTCTTATACAAACATCAGTCTAAGTCTCTTCAGACTGCATCCCTCTAAATGATGGATGGCAAAAATTTAGGGGGCAACAACGACTCATTTCGTTTTATTGCTAGAGCGAGAAGGATGGAAATCCACAACTGGTTGAATGGTTTTAATATACAAATTTAAGATTTTTAAGTTCAGTGGCATAAATTCATCAATGCGAGAACCAAAGCAAAAGACTCCACTGTGTTAAAAATGCTTCTATTGACCTATTAAGACTATTAAGGCAAGTTCAACCATCATTTCTTGTTGTCTTGACAATTAACAAACTTTATTTCTACAGTATTTTATTTATTGTAGTATATTTTTATTTAATTTCCGGAAAGATTGTTTGGCTGAAATTATGGTTCAGGTAAAAACATGACAGGTGGCTCCAGGTGACTTACCTGTATATGGATATGTTCTCCATCAGCTGATTTGATACGCCATCATGGAGAACAATTCCTCGAGGAGAAACCTTTAGCGTCACCTTCTGAAGCTTCTTACCACTTGCTTTAGCCTGATAGAGAGAAACAATGTTTTTTACATAAATTATGAAATATTGTTATAAATAAAATAATAAATTGAAAAGTATTATAATGTCTCCTCTTGAATGTTTTGAATATGTCGTTTTTCTTATAATGAAATATCAGAAAATAAGAGAATCTTAAGAAAATATCTAATGATATTGCTAAATATTATTTAAATAGGACAGTTACACGACAGTATATCCATTATGATAATCACATGAAGTTCTTTAGTTTTTACTGCACTATTATTTGTGAGGCAGAAGTAAAATATTACATTTTTAGAACCATACTGAATGTTAAATTGTTACATTTAAACCAGCAGCCTAATTACAGTCACACTTGACTTTTAATTCCATTGACTTCCATTCGTACGCATGAGAATGCGAGAGACTGGAAATGCAAGCCAGTATGAAGATTTCAAATTTCGGTGCATAGCAAAGTTTAATTTCGATGTACCCTGACCTCACGTGACTGCGAATTCGCGTCACGTGAGTGCATGACACCAATGGAAGATCAAAACGTCACAGCGTGACCTCTCGGTACAGAAATGTAAAAGATTGAGGAATCGCAACCACCCATTTTTGAAGCACTGTACGAACTGATTTCAAATGCTCAAAGTCTAGTGTGACCATGACGTAACCACTACAGTCTGGAGTGTTTTAGCGTTTTAATATACACAAAGAAACACACACATAAAACACAAATAAACACTCACATTGATCACAACTTCATGAGACACAGAACAGTGCTGGGCATAGGCCTATCTGGACATCAAGAAACTATGTAGCATTTAATTTTTTACACTCACAAAGTTCCCTTGTGGTGTTACTCAAGGTCACTTAATTTTACACGTATACAAAATCAAATCTTATGTTTGTATTCACTCAAAACATACAATCTTCAAACTAATAACATAATGGCACATCTTAAAGATTCAGGTGGCAATGCACATGCATTCAAAAGCCAAATATTAATCACATATAAGCTTTGAAATTAAATTGTTCATATTGATTATTATTTTCACTTAGTCATAACAATCACTATAGTAGTTTTCCTATATATGTATCAGGTGACATCAAGTAAATTGGTATTTTATAAAAGAAAACAATTAGACCATATTTCAATACTTAAAATAATCAAACATACTTTGTATTTTTGTATGTATACACGTATATGCACTATATGTTCTTCACTTATCTCCATTTATTGTCTAATTTTTCATCTCACCAGTTTCTGACATTGGCATTCTCCAATAAAATTGTCTGTGTATCCAATAATGTTTTTATTTGCTGAGGAAAATGAGAGTGGTGCTTCACTGCACACATCGGGTCTCATATACTAAGCTTGCGTACGCACAACATTTGTGTGTGAATCCTGCTTACGAACGTTTTCACGAACAAATCATGATTCACAAAAATTTCGTACCAAATATTATTCCAAATATAAAAAAAGGAACCGCTGACATCACTTGTACGCAAAGTCACCAGTCTCTTATGTATGTGAATATATATATATTACGCTTCGATGTATATCTAATTTGAAAAGGATTTCATCATATACAGTGAAAGAGTAAGAAAAGCAGCGTCAGACTACAGCTCGAGCTGGGAGGTTTCTCTGAACAGGCTAACAACAACTCTGTAAACTGTGTGTCTGTATAAAAGGTGTTTGTTATTGTGTATGAACTGATTTGAGGACTGCTCAAATGGAATTTCTTGCGAGTACACGTCTGAGCCTCACATGGGGATGCCTGGAGTATCTTAAACTTAAGTGACGACAGGTGGTAAAGGAAAAGTTAGGCGAAAACATTAGGTCGAGCACATGTTGTGAATAAGGCGGAACGTTTTTATGAGAAGTTCAAATGTGTGTATAAATAGGAAATACGTAATATCTATGTGATTATTAGTTAATGAGACCCATTAAGTCTAGGCTGTTCTGGAAGGTTGCTAAGATGTACTATGTGGTTACTTACAGTCACATACATACAGTAGAGAGGATGGTCTATGTGTGGATGTGACTTACTGTGGCAACGATTCTCTTTACAGCGGCTGCCGAGAGCTCTTCTCCTTTGGGTTCCTGTACCAGTGTCATGCCCAAATACTTCAGCTGAAAGACCATCCCCTCCAACAGAGTCTCCCGCGTGTCTGTCCAGTTCTCCGGCAGCTCTTTAGAGAAACGCTCTCATTAGTGGCAATCCAAATTCTCTTATTATTGTAAATTCAACATCACAGTATTACAGTAATATGGATGTGTCATTTGCCTTATGAAAAATATCATTTTTAAAGTTATCTTTTGATACTTGGGCTACCTGAAAATATGTTATACACACTCTTTAGCAACATAAACACACTGAACAAATACACTTGCTAAATACTAAAGCAACTCCATATTTACATATGAAACACATCACACAATTCATCATTAAAACACACAGTCTTCAATCAGGTCTTTTCATTCAGATCCTCTTTGATAGACACCTGCGCGAGACACACTGAACACACACACACACACACACATTCACATTGCCCCGTTCTATGATCTCACATGCACATACACAGGTCAGGTTTAGGGTCAAGGACACACGTCTGACAGGCAGCTATCCATTGCTCACAACTGCCGCTCGATTACACCAGAACCTCATGTGATTAATGGATCTGAGCTCACTAAATTATCATAATCTCATTTATACTGATCCATGATTGAAGACAAAACAACACACACGCACACACACATTGACCCGTTCGAAAGAAAAAAAAACAGAAGCATGGAAAAAAAGGAAAGAAAGAATGAAAGAAAGACAGAACGGAAGGAAGGAAGGAAGGAAGGAAGGTGAGAAAGGAGGAAAAAATGAAGAAAGAAAGCAAGGAAGGAGGGAAGGAAGGAAACAAGTAAGCAAGGATGGAAAGGAGGGAAGGAAGGAAGGAAGGAAGGAAGGAAGGAAGGAAGGAAGGAAGGAAGGAAGGAAGGAAGGAAGGAATGAACCAACCAACGAAAGGAAGGTAAGAAAGAAAGGAAGGAAGGAGTGAACCAACTAACAAAAGGAAGGAAAGAAAAAAAGAAAGGAAGGAAGGAAGGAAGGAAGGGAAAAAATGAAAGAAAGAACGGAAGGAAGGTAGGAAGGAAATAAAGAGAGAAAGGAGGAAAAAAAGGAAGAAAGAAAGCAAGGAAGGAGGGAAGGAAGGAAACAAGTAAGCAAGGAGGGAATTAAAGGAAGGAAAGAAAGAAAGAAAGAAAGAAAGAAGAAAGAAAGGAACGAACAAAAAGAAAGAAAGAAAGAAAAAAGAAAGAAAGAAAGAAAGAAAGGAAGAAAGGAACGAACGAAAGAAAGAACTAAAGAAAGAAAGGAAGGTAAGAAAGAAAGAAAGAAATAACTAAAGAAAGAAAGAAAGAAAGAAAGAACGGAACGAACGAAAGAAAGGAAGGTAAGAAAGAAAGAAAGAAAGAACTAAAGAAAGAAAGGAAGGTAAGAAAGAAAGAGAAAGACAGAAAGAAAGAAAGAAAGAAAGAAAGGAAGGAAGGAAGGAAGGAAGGAAGGAAGGAAGGAAAGGAAAGAAGGAAAGAATGAAAGGAAAGAAGGAAAGAATGAAAGGAATGAAGGAAAGCAGGAAAGAAAATTGTGGCTTATGATTCTGTAATGATGGTGCGTATGCGACATCACGTGTGTAC
Organism: Triplophysa dalaica; assembly: GCF_015846415.1. Classification (NCBI taxonomy): domain Eukaryota; kingdom Metazoa; phylum Chordata; class Actinopteri; order Cypriniformes; family Nemacheilidae; genus Triplophysa; species Triplophysa dalaica. The sequence goes on from NC_079552.1 coordinate 2,462,196, forward strand.
ATGTATGAAAATGAATACTGAGTATTTCTAATTTCATGAATCATTCATAGATCACTGGCAGACAGGTGGTCTCTGAAACCCCCATCACACATCATATACATCACTGTTTCTGCCTACCAGAGTAAAATGTCTCAAACGCCATCTGTCTTTTATTCATCATTTTCTTCCCAGCTGTGACAATCAAAGGATGTGAAATATTCTGAAGCGTTAAACTCTGACATAATCATTTACTTTCTACCCCTTCTTCAGTATGCAGTCCTCACCAGACCTCTGGCTGTTTATAGAATAAATGTGTCTTTACTGGCCTTAATGAAAAATCCGCCCCCTGATGTAACTCTTTAAATGTGTTTACAAGAAAAACACCTCTTGACAGGTCCATCACACTCACTCTTTTACTGTATCAACGAGGGTTTTATTATTGTAACCCACAATTTGTGCCAAAACAGTGTGTGAGTTCCATTCAAAAACTATTCAGGGTGATCTGAATTCAGGTCTGATCGGTGAAATCTGTACACCAAGAAATATATATTTAAATCAGAAAAGACTTTTGCTTGAAGCAAATTACATTCCTTTGTGTAAAACGTTGCGCTTGTCAAGATACATTTTAAGCATTAGTGATGAACCACTATTTATTTTGTTTTTGCAATTAAACTTGTTTTGCGGCTGAATTGAGTCCATTGATCTGAAGCACTATTGTCTACCGGATGTGAGAAAACGTGGAGTAAGACACGAAAGCGGAATTCTACTTTTTAAATATCTCTGCTGCTTGATCTTCGTTTATTTGAGTGAAGAGTTGCACACTTTAACATGTTACATGCGTGACACTCGTGGATTTGTCTGTATCTTACTATACGAGGACATGAACACATGAACTTCAACCACAGAGTTGTTCTAAGTTTATTTTACGAGCATTTCACTGTTTGAGTGAAGCTACCGTCAAACACAAGCGTCTTCGCGACCACTAGCCAAAATAAAACGTGCTTAATTTAAAAAAAATTATATAAACAATTTTGGGCTTTTTAGTTATAACTTGTACTACGTGGATCGAAAGGAGCATGAATAATGTAGATAAAGATATTTTGCTCAAAGACGTATTTAAAATAACGTAATGTGAAATCAATGCTCTTCCTTTGCGCTATTCTTGCTCAGCATACCCACTGCTCAGTTGTGCGGTATGAAACGGGCGTAAGAAATGTCCGCATATCCACATTTTCCAAGTGTGCAGTAAACACAGCGGCCCCTGCTGTTCAAAACATGGATTAACTACAAGTAGCGGCGCTACTAACTTAACTACATTTTTCTGTAGCTTGATGGTAGTTACGTTACTTTAAAAAAAAGTGTTGCTTTTCCGGTATTTAAATACTTCTACAAGCAATAGTCACAACATGACCTCTGATTGGTCATGTAACATTTCATTTTAACTGTCTCAATCCACAGACCCAGGTTGGCACACGGGAAACAAAAACACTACAGTCTTGTGTTGCCTCAGACATCTTGCATAATAACGGAAATCATAAAAAGTAACCGATTCGTTTTGCATCACATTCACACGGTCCATCTGGACAGTGTGCAAACTGAAAGAGCAGTGCCATGAAGCATGAGGACACAGGCGTGTTGTCGTTCCTCTCCGCTGAACTTTAAAGTCAAGCGTGAGGATTCGGAGAACAGCAAACACACATCTAGCAGCCACACAGAGATGATAGACCGCATTTGTGTTTGTGTGTTTCTAAACACATTGAGCTGTGGGGTTTATTGAAACACTAACACATAAGTTGGTATAATTAACACAAACACATTTATAACAAATCCATGAAATATATTCATGTTGTCATGTTGTTATGTTTAGTGTTGAATTACGACCCAGACAGAAATTCACACAAACACACCGTCACACAGACTTGCACACAAAACAGGGTGAGAGAAGGAAATGAGCAGGTGTTTCTGAAACCGGAGAGAGAGAGAGAGAGAGAGAGAGAGAGAGAGAAAGAGAAAAAGCAGTTTCACAAACATGCACTAATTTAAATACTAAATTTAAGTTACTTGGAAGTGTGCTACCACCGGTGCTGTCAACATCTCTATGATGGGTTTTGCATCTACAAAAGAAGCACTTACACACTGAAGACCACAAACACACACATCTGTGGCTAAAGCACACTCACCCATAGACAGACCCTACACCATCTGACAGTCTGAGAATACATCAAGTACTTCATGCAGAAGTGAGGTGTGAAGAAAAACCACAGACATATGCGTGCAAACGATCAAGGCCGCGTTCAGACTTTTTCGAAGCTGCTAGAGTCTGTTTAAGAGTGTAATCCTATGGAGTGAACAGTTTTCAAAAAACGTCCCGAGCGCTTTTTCAAACGCCAGCGCTGGCATCTGTTTCTGCAGCTCAGAGCTCCTTTTAAGGTTGAAAAAAGTTCAACTTTTCTGAAGAAAACGCCCAACGTCAAGCTCCTTTTTCACAGCTAACCAATAACCGAGGCCTGTCGTTTCCATAACAACATGAAAGAAACGCGATTGGTCGAGAAGGCTCAAGCTCGAAAAAATGTAATGGCGGCCTAAACGCCCGTTGGAGCATAGTTTTGTAAATGCAAGTTTAATTTTCACTTTCAACAACTTCTGATTACATTTCTCGCGAGAAATTATTATTTTAGTATTTAAATATCTGATTAGTAATTGCAAAGATGCTATCTGTTTGTAATTCAAATTGACTTCCGTCACGCTGCCTATCTGTTTTTCTGATGTGACATCATGCGCAGACGCTGACTATGAAGTCATGGCTTTTGGCTGCTATTTGTAACCAAACGCACCCAGGTTGTTTTTTCAAAAGTAGCGCCTTTATTAAGTTAAATATGAACAGTAATAATGTTTTATTTTAAAAAATAAAAAGAGTCGCACCAGCAAACAAGATTTTTTTTATAATATTATATATAATATATATAACAACATAAGCCCAACAATGTTTTGAAATGGTAGAATACAGAAGGTTAATATAAAGGTGAAGTACATCATAAAAGAAAAACAAACGCATGTACGTTCTTAGAAAGCAGATTAAGTGTACACACACCCACACACACACAGAATTTAGATAAGCACACATAAGCGTTCACAGATGTTTGCAAGACAACAAACTGATGGACAGCTCTCAGAGCTCACAATAACAATGAAGTGATGTAAGATACGGAGCAGGACATCAATGACATCACTTCCTCTAATGAAAGGAAACAAACTCTGCTGACAAGGAGGAGGAGAGGCAGAAGGAATAAATAATGGGAGAGATATTGGGATCAGAGGAAACCGTAGTGAGATGAAAGAAATAATGACTGTGATGTTTACAGCTCCCCTTATAAACAACCTTCAAAGTGAATATGAGGTGATGATCTCAGCTCCCTGAGCACACGTCTGTGTTCACAGTTTAACGCATCTGCAGACGATACTGACTAATATTTCATAAAGTCTCATATCTCTTAAACAGTCCGTTATACCCCGCCAGCGCATTCATTAAAACCGAGCTGTTCCTCAAACACCAATGTGAAACAAAACAGTAGCTGGTAGTGTCGCTAACTACTTAAAAAAAATGAGTGTTGCTTATACACTTTAATTTATGAGTTTGCAGTTTCAAATCAGCTTCCTCCACATTTAGAGCACAGATGTGGTTATGGTTCGAGGTGCCCCTAGTAGCAGGAGCTGTGCGAGTTACTGGTTACACAACCACACTCAGCACTAGCGCTCGGCTCTCCCTTTGCGTTTATTCCACACCCTGCGTGCAGACCGATGCTTGATGAGGCAGATCTTTGCAGAAAACTCGGGGAACGTTTTTGTTAGAAGACACCGCTGCATCATTTCAAATTCGTTCACAGCAAGAATGAACGACTCTCTTGTTAAGAGAACATGTGTTGGAACATGCAGCGAAGTGTAATTATTACAAACTAAAATCAACATAACGTAACAAGCCCTTTCATGATAATAAAATAAAATATATAGCCCCCTTCTTTGTCATCTGCCTTTAAATGCATAGAAAGGCAGCATTTGAAGACTATTTGAAAACATTTACACACATTTCATACTATTTTGTGTAATTCTGCTTATTTTTTACCAAATATTAGGGTGGAATTAATTAACAAAAATGTCCTTTATGTTCTGCATGATCACACTTATGAGGGAAAACGACTTTAAAGAAAACCGTCATGAGCAAAACCTTTAAGAGAGAAGATTTACACACAACAGGATAACAAAGTATTTTTTATAAAGAAATGTATGTTTATGTAATAGGCTCTTAAAAAAATAATATGGTGCCTGCTTTTTGCCCCCTATGGGAGCCACTGGATCACTAACTGATTTTTTGTTGTGGAGCCCTTGTGTAAATAAATAATAGTGTAAATACTGAAGTAAATAATAATTTAATTATAATAAAATATAGAAGTAAATACTGGTGTACACGCTGACGTAAATAAATGTACAGTAAATACTGTGTTACTTATGAACCCCTGTCACAATTATTAAACATGTTATTTGTATTTTTGACTTCCACAGAGAAATGGAAGTTTAACTGATCAGAGTCTCTCACTGTATCTGTCAGTCACACAGACCCTGCAGAACCCCCGGAGCTTTTCCTCGCTGCTGCACTTTCTGTGTTCAGCATCTCTCTCTTTAAAACTCACTGTGGCCTGTTCTTCACCCGAGGCTGAGATTAGACAGGCACAAATCTTTGTTAGGTATTTGTTAGGAGGACACTTTCAGTCTCAGATCAGACATCCAACAGAATATGAACCGTCTGACGTGTGCTTCACACAAAAATAGAGACGCCCATTTAAACTAGCCGGCTCAAGACCAGATTTCACAGGTTTGTATGAGTCATCAGCATGGGAACCTTTTGTTAATACGGCACCAGACCGCTACAATAACAGTATTTTGAGGAAGAACTAATAGCTGTATTTTCCAACGTCTGCAACGTTTAGAACGTTGAATCTAAACGATTCAAGAGTTCCCTAAAGCTTAAAAAACTGAGTCACTTTATTAAAAACAGGTTTACATAAACATCAGAGTCAGTTTGAACCTGTAATCACGAATGCACCAACCAACTCATCCAAAAACTTCCAACACAGACATACTTAGACTTGCTGAATCAACATCCGGACTGTCTAAGTAATCTGATTACTGATCAGGGCACAAATTCACCGAAACCAAAACCAAAGACCAAAATAGCCGTGAGACAGTCTCACATCATCTTAAACTGACGGAAAACGTTCATGTCAGTGTAAGTAACTCTCCTGGGCTCTGACTTGCAGAAACTGACCACCAACCTGACCTTAAAGTCCATTAGACACATGATCAATAACCTTCCTGCGAAACCTTTTCTTAATTCTGAAATCAAACTAATAATAGAAGGAAATGAGGCTGATCAGATTTCTCAAAGTTTCATATAGGTACTTCTTTTTTCTTTTGTTTTTAGGTCTACTTAAATCAAAGTACTATTTTTAAATTAAGTTCAATTTTGCAATGAAAAGCAGCATAATTTTACTAGCACATTTACTTCAGTTTGCTAAAGTAAACAATGTGGTCGATTTATACAAAATTCAAGGGGGCGTGGTGTGGTAAAATGTGTATTATAACTTGTTCGAGTCAAACTGACTTTTATTTTGAAGGGATGCCACAAAGAGCATTTGTTTAAGTTAACTGGACTTTTATTTTGACGGATCGCCGCAAATGGTGTTTGTTTATGTGTTTGTGTCCTCGTGCAGTGAAACGCTGGCTCTGAAAGCTTCACAAGCACAATGCGTTCAGGTTCAGTACACGCAACCACACCACTTTTTCACACAGTCACGCAAAAAAAGCAGAATACATATTTAAACAGTATCTGAATAATTTGTTAGCTGTTACATTACATGATGGTATTGGTATCGGTGTGTCATAATGAGTACGAGTACAGGAGCTTGGCATCGGGCCGATACCGATACTGGTATCGGTGCATCCCTACAAAATGTAATAGACATTCAGTGCTTTGTACACAACATTATCATGTACAAGAATTGCAAAAATGTACACATTCAAATTTGATTACTGGATGTTTGTTCAAGTCCCTGTGAACTGGAAGCTGTGATCGATTTTAACTTCCGTATTCTAATGAGTGAAAAGGAAATTAAAAGGAGAACATTTGTGGGCGTGGCTTGCGTTTTTCACTGCGAATTGATGTGTTAAAACCACGGTTGCATTGATTTTTAAATCAAACCTAAGCAGACTGACAGGTAAGGGGAGGAGTTAACGGATGCTCCGGCCAAGCCGTCTAGTTAACGTCATAAGCGACGAATAGTCATTTCAGGGCGAATGTGCATTTTCAGATTTTAACTGAAGATTATGAGGGTACATGAATTTGAAAAACATGGATAAGCTCTTCACTATAAACGCTGCAGTATTTGATGAAAAAAAAAAATTGTCAATTTTAATTTCACTGGGACTTTAAACCTCCTTCCTCTTAACCTGAAATATAACGCGTAATATCATTTGATTCTGTGATGAAAAATGTCTGTGACAGCTTTGATGATATTCACAGACACACTGCTGTGTCAGAGTTCACTCATAGAGAATCAGATCATTAGTGCTGATCACTGCAGAATCTGTTCACACCGCATCTGCCTCACGTGACCTCTGAGTTTATCAGCAAAAACTACAGCAAAGAGGTCACGTGACTATTCAAAACAGTCCCAGAGAGCAACATTCTGTGTCAAGTTTTGCTTCACTGACTCTCATCTGAAGCGACTGCTGAATTTTTAATGCGAACACGAATGCATTCGCACCAGGACCTGGCAGTTTCATGACAGCCGCGCGCTGGCTTTGGAGACAGACTGCTGATCTCAGATCATTTAATGCATTTTAAATCCTAAAAAGGTCATTTCGGCAGAGAGGGAGAGAGATGATTGTAGATCAGTCACTTCTGAAAACCAATCACGGATTACATCTAAGCATTTTCCAAATCTATTTTCTCTAAAGGCACTCAAAAAAGTGCTCGCAATGATAAACCAAACCAATCACATTGGAAACTAAAATTCTGAGTCTTATGAGATGTTTGTTTCAACAAGATTGTACTTAAGTTTGTTCAGCATGAAAACCAATTGCAGTAAAAAATATGTTTTATTATGTACAAATTTAATTCCATATTTAAATAATCTAATGCCACAAGTCCTGTTCCCACAATAACAGCGTCTGGTTGGTGAGATCCGATCCAGGGTTATGAGGTACGCAACTCTTTAAATGAACATTTCTTTTCCGAAACTAACATATGATATTTACTCTCACCGTAAAATAATCTCATGCCAGTTCCGTCGTCCTTAAAGGTTTATGCGCTATTGCTAAAAATCTTTCAAGTTCAATTTCTCTATGGGGTAAATGAACGCGATTCGGTCTCAGACAAACAGACTGCTGGGATATCTCTGTGTGAACTGGAGTAGAACAGATGACAGAGAAAGAATGAAGCAGGAGAATGGAGGCATTATTCAGTCAGGAGATAAGACGATGGATGGAGGAGGAGAAAGATGTTCGCCTGACACAGCCGGATACGCATATGCACGCACTGGACTTCTGATTTCACTGATCCGTAATGTATTAATAAATACAAATATGAGTTTGAAACTGTTATCTGATGTCATTTCCCATTTTTTTTATCTTATTGGTGCGACAAAATACGTGTGATATTGAAAATAAATTATTAAGCAAAAAGAGGCTGGAATTACCAGGAATTTAACATGGTTTCTAGCTAGAAAAACTTATTTTAAAAAACAGCAGCATCGCTATTTTCAATAAATAGTTGCATGTTTAAATCAGAATAAACTTTTCTTCCATCGAGTGAAATAGTTCACTAGGCTGTTTAGGAAGAACACAGCAACACCATCATGTGCGTTTCTCTTCATCTTACATCAGCTTTGAACACTTCTCATTCGATTAGTTCAGAGCTGGAAGTCATTAAACTTTAATCATCTTCTTTTCATCTGAAACCACTTTTCAGTCTGTCACCAAGGCCTTCGTTTAACCAACGGATCCTTTTAGAAGGAAAGTCAGCGTTCAATGAACAAAAATCCCTGTGGATCAAATCTTTCCTGGTTAAATATTCTGTTTTACTGGAAAATATGATGCATTACAGCAGTAAAATTGGTTATAAATGTTTTTTCTTCTATTGACTTTCATTTGTGTGAACCGAGTAATGAGAACCTGCAGATGTGTGTGTGTGTTTAAATAAAGTCTCAATTAATAACACTGAGCTTTGAAGAGATTTGAAGGGCTCAGAGGTGCTGTATTTAGCTTGAGGTTACACACACACGTGCACACACACACACACACGTGTGAACACAAACACACACGTGTGCAGGTTACAGAAGGCACAATCAACAGGAGGATTCTTAAAGCCCTCCAGTGTCTCCAAATGTATGAGCGACAGGCTAGCAAATACACTCACAGCTCCAGAGAAATCATTCTTGACACAAAGCAAAAAAATATACATCAGAATAACGATCACAGGTACACATTCGTAATTCGAACAACACTATTTTCTGAAACAAGTTGGCTGTACTGAAAAAACTGTCAAACTCAATAAAATCATTCTTTTATCGACTCCCGTGGATCATGTACCATATCAAAGAATTAAAATCATTACAATTATCACAAGGTTGCCTAGTTAAATTCATCACAAATATATTGTAAAAATATATATGACACCACAATATATTAAAGGAGTAGTTCACCTTCAAAATGAAAATTCTGTGCTGTTCTGTTACCAACATTTTTCAAAATATCTTATTTTGTGTTCTGCGGAAGAAAGAAAATCAGGTTACACAGGTTTGAAATGAGAAGAGGTTGAGTAATGATGACAGAATTTTCATTTTTGACGGTGAACTACTCCTTTAAAACTGCCAATGCTGTTCCAATGTCCATCAGTGTTCCTCACTAAACCACTGACCCTGATCTGCTTTCAATCTCTGGACTCTCTCACACACAGTTTAAATAGTGAAAATGTGGCATGCACGGGAATGGCGAGATATTGAAGATGTCTTAGGTGGTAAATCTGGCTTGTAAATACGAGTGTTGATGGAAGAAATCTCCATTACACACTGGCATCTTCAGCTCAGACCTTCTGCATGACCTTACACAAAATTCACCATCACACGACCCTGCAGGAGCTCGAGAGTCTAAACGAGAACTCTGGTGAAATGAAAACATTAATTTTAGTCCTTGAGGGCAACAAGGTTACTCCAACCAAAAATTTGGTAACCAAAACCAACATTGGATACTGAAAATCCTGTTAGTAGATTCTTTTGAATGAATATTACATTTATCTTAAAGGGGTCATATGGCACAAATAAATTGCCATGGATGTATCAGACACGTAAAATTGCAAAAATTAAAGTACAAAAGATCGATTCTATCTAAAAGCAAAACGCTTCGTTTCGCGGTGCTCTGGCACAGAAACTCCAATGCTCCATAGAAGAAGTACCACACGTATAAACAGGAAATGCCTTCTTCCTATCTGCATTTGGCATCTTTCTATCACTGTTTTTCAAGCCGTCTATAAATATTTTCATGATAATGAAATATATTTATAATGATGATGTTTGAAGGGTGATGTTTTTTTAAATGCACGTTCTAAGCTACTCAAACACGCAGTGCTTTCAGATGGAGCCGTATTTCCTACATATCACAGAGCCGTTCTTTATGAACAAGCAGCGCATAAAATTCTCAACTCTGGCCCGCGAGATACATTTTCCTGCCGAGTTTAGCCCCAACTCTGATAAAACACCTGAAGAGGCTAAAGATTGACTTCAGGAACAGACGCGTTCAATTTAATGTTGTTTGGAATATCGCATTAAAGTACCGCGAGAGCAATACAAATCGGTACCGAGCAATCTGCACTTGAATCGCTCTCGCAGTACTTAAATCATACGCTGATAGATTTGCACAGCGGCGCATTAAGTTGAACGCTTCTATTCCTAACTACGCTGATTAACTTGTTCAGGTGTTTTATATCAGAGTTTGGGCTAAACTCGGCAGGAAAATGGATCTCGCCGACCAGACCTGCTCTAAACAAACGATGTTATTTGTTTTAGCTGTGTCATATGGCCCCTTTAAATTAATAAGCTTCCAAATGACAAAAAACAAAATTGTCTTTTTTGAAAACATTAGGTTAAATGGCAGCTCTAGCAGAGTCTTGAAATGAATGTTATAAAAGTAAAACGATGGTTGCTGGATTTAAAAATTCAGACAGATGTCAGGTTGTTCAAAATGTAAATCTCTGCATGTAAAGCCTAGAAAAGAATCTACATAAGTCAAACAATCTCAGCATTCTGAAGTAACCTCCATTCAACTGAACTCTCAAGACAAAGGCCTGGTTCAGACTTATACATTTTCATCTAAAAATGCATCTTTGTATCTTCAAGTCAGCGTGTTTAATGTTTCGGTCTGGACTTTTGGAAAACTTTTCAGAATGCTATCGTGTAGACAAAACGTTTTTAAATGTATCCAGATTAGTATAGATGAAGGCTGTAACATTGACTGTAACAGTGACATCAGACAATGAGGGTGCTGTGGTAGCATTTCCTGTTATGACAGGATCAAGCATGTAGAAAAAACATAACTGTCTAGTGTCTAGAGCTCGATTACTTTGTCTATTTCTATACGCCTGGTATACTCATATAGCTGAATAGAGTAAATGTCAAAGAATAATGTCATGAGGCAAAACTAGGCTTAAAGATAATGTGTATGTTTTTTTGCAGGGTGATGGGTGAAGAGCATTTTCTATTAAAAAAAAGAAGCATCCCAGTCCATCATAATGGACATCAAGAATACTGATGTAGACTTCTAGCCCTGATGAAAAAAGATTTAATGTCTCCCAATAAGCCTCTCTGTAAACACCCTCACAGTGCTTTGCACTTCATTCTCTTTGCTTTAAAGTAATCGAAAAGTGAGAGAAATATGCAGTTTCCCAACGTGTCTGCTTCATTCCCACCAAAACCACACACATGATCACATTGTAATCACGACATCTGACTTCTAACTGGGAACTTTGCGGGAAGTCTTTAAGGCCGCATTAGTCACTGTTTGTGTGTCTTGTGTTGGATTCCAAAACATTATCTCAGCACGCAACGCTCCTATGCAAACAACTCTTGTTCCTTTATAGTCACAAGTACAACCACTGACAGAACCCATTAGGGAAGCAATTATATTGATAATGTTATACTTGGTTCTGATAATGATTATGCTACGTGATCAATACAACATCTGTATGTCATGTATTTGACATTTGATTTCCATGGACTACGGCACAATGTAGTGTAGACTTTGCAAAAAGGCTGTTGTTGAAGAATGAGAAGAGCAAAACATATCTGACCCAAACACAAACCCAGCAAAGCAAGGCATCTCAATTCACATGCGATGAGCGGGGAGCTCTGAAAATCTTAAAGGAGCAGTAGATAAAAACCGTGAAAACAGTTATAATTGCTTTTGAACAAATTTAACTGATATTAGACCCAAGAAAAAATATTATATCCATAAAATAATATATAATCGTCCCCCCTTAAAGGGGTGATAGTGCACATTTCTCTTAAATTTCTGACATATCAGAGGTGCCTGTAAAACCATCTTGTACATTTGCGAAGTGACTATTTCACATTTAGTGCAAATACTTTTTGTAGCTACCAAAGTGCTTCATCATGTCAGATTTGGTCTCAGTTTGATGATGTGATATTAAATCAACACTGCTCTCAGTCTCCACAGAACCTAAACATCACAGTACGATGGCAGTGTGAATGTTTGTAAAGGGTCTCTCCATCAAAACCAAGAGGTCAAACCAGGCAGCTGAAGAGCTGCAGTGCAGCAGATGGACTGAACTCTTGCGATGCCTGCTGTATGTAGATTGTCTGAGATCAAAGACGCCACTGGATCCTGCGAGACCGAGACCAGCAGCCCAAACTCTAGAGGCCCTCACTAACATCTGTTGACTCTGTGGTTACGCAGTAGTGTATGAGAACACACAGGTGTGAGTTTAAGGCTTTAATTGGGGTCGGGAACACAACAGGGAATCCCTACACGAACCATTCCTTTTACCAAATAAAGCAAATCCATGTCGTACCATCCACACCTGAAAAATTGCCTAGCAACACCGCCATAGACCTGACCTGACTGAAGCACCCTCAAGAGAACTTCAAGAAGACCAAACAAGACAAGACGTGACGTGACGTGTGATGCAAACTATTACAAATTCTGATTAGCTATCTATCTGCGACTGACAGGAAGGCTCTTGTATCTTAAGATACTTTTGCGCGTTGACGTCACTCCGGGAGAACGCTACGTTACAATGTTACAATCACAGTTAACAAAAGTGAAAAAGTTTTTGAAACATAATGATTGTTTATTTACAAATATGAGTTAGATCTGTCATTGTGCGCATACATGTATATGATTTTATGTAATGTTTTGTTCATCGTATTATTGTTCACTGCCTACGACACGTGAAGACTTAGTTCCCTGATGTTATATATATATATATATATATATGTATAATGTTTGAAATAAAGTCAAATAAATGTTACAATCAGAAAGATGCGCTTTCATTAGACCTCGTGCCAACTGACAGACTTAATGAAAATGAACCATGGTTTTACCACAGTAAACTTATAGTTAGTTAGTAAGTTAGTTGGCATTAGTCGTAAGTCTTTAAGTCATTTTTTAAAGGTATTTCCTGAATATTTCGAGTAAATTGTAGATAGTGTCAATAGAGTGCAAACGTCTGCTGTCAAAGACTGAACTTTTACATCAACTTACTTACTCGCATAACAAATCAGCGGATATAAGCAAGAACTTCAATGGTGCTTTCAAACAGACTGACAGCTGGAAACTTACTTTTATGTCTTCCAGAGATCCACGACTGTTTCGCCAGACTGGGACTGCGAATGATCGCACGCCCGGCTGATTTCAACGCGTCCATAATCTGAAATAATGTCGATGATATAAAACAACGCGTAATCCTCAGGGCGCGGTCGTCCGCGAGCCCGATCCACTCACGGCAGGAAAACTTTTCTGGAAGCCTGTGATTTTCCTCCTTTTTAGCGGACGATCCCGGGTGGATGTAGTAACATTCTCGCCGCGCAGGGCGGGGTCGAGTATGCAAATTAAGCGGATCGTTTTCGTCATGACGCTGGCCGTGAGTGGGCGGGGCTTCGCGCGTGCATAGAAAGAGGACGCATGCGTAACCTGTTTGAATGATACGAACTTGACTTAGAATGGAAGCAAATGAATACCAACATTGAAACATTATTCTTCATGTAATTATATATCTATATAGTTTTACCTTATATAATAATTCAATTTATAGTTTGGAATACTGTAAGACAAGAAACGCTCACAAAAATAAAGTCAGTTCATTTGTTCTCATATGTCACATGGTCTTGTGTTCTGTATTGTATTCGGACATTTTAAGCATCGTTTACTTTTGCTTTTTGGGCCAGTGCTTGACTCAACCCTTTTGAAAGTTGTGTTTCTGTACACCCAGCTCTGTCTGAACTCACTCACATGCTTTTACTGTGACAGCCCATCACCTCAGAATGAAAAACTGAAAGAAAAGTCAATAAAAGGAAAAGCCAAGGTGTTTGTCAGTCGGCCTCTTGTGAGTTTAAGGGTGCCACCTAAATGTACAGCTCAGGTTCGTCTGACCACCACAGTGACCCACGTGTTTTGGCACGTCATCACGCAGAAAACATCACTATGGATGGAGAGGTAGCGAGGAAGGATTGGCATATGATGTAATGTGGTGTCACTCGGCCCAGGTGATTAGCAGAGAGAAAAATCCAGAAGTTCAGCATTCCTGAGCGAGCATGTGACATATATGTTGTTTGTGGTAGGCTAGTTTCGGGTTTGTGGAGCCAAGATCATAAAAAGGGGCCCATTGATTCAAACGTGTCAAAGGGACTTTCAAAACAAAGTATAATCATGTGTTCTCAATACGTGAAGTTCTTCTGGTAGGCTAAATATAAGACCATAAGTATCCATAAAGACCAGTTCATCATGCACGACCGAAACTTTGGTGGGATAATAAACACAGATCATGTAGATCATTAATGCTTCCATATGCAAATTAGAGCAAAAGCATGTAGGGATCTCTAAAACAACTATTTGGACAAAGACGAAAGTGATGTAATAAATATTATTGATAAAGAAAAATATGTAAGTATGAATATGTAACTGTAGCTGCTATATGGTATGTGCACATCTTATCAAGATATGTGAAGAGTGAGGTTATGAGATTCTCATGTAGAGAGGTTAATTATGTGCCTCTCAGCATGGTTATAAAAAGAGATGTTTAATATGAATATACTGCTTATTTATGCATGCACTTATTAACCTCTTATGCATAAGAGATGCAGGCATCAGACTTAGACTTCTCTGAGTATCTGAGATGGGAAAACCGTTGAAGGGGTAATAAAAATAATGAAATAAAACTATACCATTTTTTACATATTTGTACTATACACAATAACAGAAGTATACTTTCTATAGTAAACACAAAATAAATGCAAAATGAATACCTGGATATGTTTGGTGAGCTGTGTAGGAGTGATCCGTCAAGTATTTTAGATCCAAGTTGTTCTGGTTAGTTAGAAACACTTTCAATTGCTACTTGGTAGAAATACAAATATGATCATGTCAACAAAGAAAGATTGCATGATATGTAAATACAGGTGCATGGTATGTAAAAGCATGTAAATTATATATGGCAAGTTCAACGCACACTTGCATAAATCTATGACAAGATTAAATGAAGTTATAGCCAATAGAAATGCAGTCAAACTGACCATAAAAGTTAAGATCAGAAGATGCCGAATTCATAACAAAGTTTAACAACCAGCCAGAATTCTACAAGAAGTATAAAATTCAGGTCTATTTTTATTGTGTGGGATCTCAAGAGCATGTATACTCCTAAAAATGATAGAAAACACAACTTAAGTTGACATATATTTAAATGTATACATGTCATTTAGACCTCCACAAAGTATGTTATGTAGACATCCGCAAAGGATCAATAACTGTTGTGTAGTTTTAATTGAATACAATTAATATACAACATCAATTGTGCAATAATTGTACAATACCATAAATATACAATAAAACATGAATATAAAATAATATTAATATAAAATAAATTGTTATAAACAAACAGACCAGAGGTTAACTTCAGGCCATGCGCGTACTTCCGATGAAACCATCTATACATCCAGTGTTGTTTTATTCCTTTCACATGCTTCTGCTTAAAATATAAGTATTTTTGTATTTTAATAGTCTATATTTCAGTCATTATTTATGCACTTACTTCTTAGTTCTTCTTAGCTCCTTATTTTATTTCCACTTTCCACTAATGTTTGTAGTTTTAGAATGTCAGTTTTGTTTAATGCAAGTAGCCTTAACCATCAATCATGTCAGTAAGGTATCTTAAAACTTTTGAAATCTTAAAATGTGAATTTTGGTGACGATGGTGCCTATAAATTAAAATCTGGTTTTAAATTAAATCAAATTAAAAGACCGGTTACACGGCAAAATATTCTGCTAAGCACAATGAACCGACAGCCCTTCTTTTAAGCATCTTCTCACAATGATAAAAAGACCACACAAAACAAAACTGCCAGAAAAAACGTTTTATTACTTGAAACCTCACAGAGACCGAGAGCGCAGCCAAAGGTCTGGCTGACAAACAGACAGAAGAGAGAGAAATGACAGTGGGCAAAAAAACTGAAACTTTTCTTTTTCTCTTTCGTTTTAGCCACATGGACATCACGAACGTTTCCACGTCCTCCATCACATCATAGTTTAAAAAACACAGACACCAAAAACAACGACCATCTCGTGAGCACTACAATATCACATACCCCTCCCTCCCCTCCCACCCATCATAAATCAGACGAAATACTATCACAGAAACCCCGCACTGATACTATCCACATCAGAACTGCTCAGCTGACCAGATGGAGACCATTTTAAGAAACTGGCCTGAGCTCAGAAGTGCTTCCTCTGATTGGGAGAAGGCAAAATCCTGCTTTTCTTACCTCAAACACAAATTTGTAGCCTATAGGAAGGTTTAGCCAATTGGTGGGTTTGGTCAAGATATTGTCCATTCACTCAGTAATACTTAATGTTTAGCAGACATAGATACTAAGTCTAAATCCGTATCCATTTAGACAATGATCATAATAATCCCTTGAAAACACTTCCAAGTTTAGACTACAGCCTAATAGGTTGTGTAAAGTGGAAATACTTTCTCAACACAACAGCGCCATCAAGTGGCACAACCAAGTATTTACCTGACAATGAGACAAAATCTATATAATAATAATAATAATAATAATAATAATAATAATAATACGCTCCTATTTCAATCATTGGACCAACCTGATGGATCTGAAACACTTTTCTCATTCAATAAAACTACAGCCGTACGACATCGTTGGCACTGGACTACACACGCTGTAGCTTTCTGATACTGAAAGATGGTTAATACCATAAGAAACGAAGGGGAAGAAGAGTGCCGTGCGTTTTCATACTTAACATATTCCCTTGCGAGCTTTAAGTCAACAGCCCAATAGTGCAACGCTGGATAAATAAATAAATGTAAACAAATGACCGAAATAACAAGCACGGTTTGTAAGAGGGAGCACAGTCATCACACCGATGGCTTGTGATGTGTCCGGCTGTTACCATGGTGACCAAAGGGGATGCGGTTGAGGCATGGCGGAGGGGAAGAGATCTTTCAGTTACACCAATGAGGTCCCGTATGAAGGCACTGATTATCTGTTATTGGTAAATAACGCTGTGGGACTTCTTAGGGGGGCGAGCGTCTGCATGTTTGCACCGTGTGGTCGGCTACAACGCGGCTTGGCTTGGTCGCTTTGCACCACGAGGAGCAAACAAATAGCAAAGCTTGTCCCATCCTGAGATACTCATCAAAAATCATTTGCACGCAATTTGGTTGAATTATGCCAAGTTGTTTTGTTTTTTAAAAAGGGTCCGACATTACATTCTTGTCATCTTAGATGGTGATATTCTTGAGGAAAATCTTCTTGCGGTACAACATCTCTGATATGTGGTAGAGCACCCGGGACAACAGATCTTACACTCGTCCTGCTTTCCATCCCCCCGGAAAAGCAAAAGGCCGAAATCCAAACGAGAACCAAAATGGAAGTGGTCTCTGACTGACTGAGGGAAGGATTCTCACCAACTTCTGTGAGGTTTCTAGATATTTACAAGAGAAAAGAAACAGTAGTTTCCTACTTGACGTGTGATGTCCCTTAAAAGCTTCCTTTTTTTGTCTTTTGTTTTTTTACTACAACAAAGACAGTCACACAATACAACATCCTTCTGCCCAGGCAAAGAGCTGTAGTAATAGAAGACGAAAAAAATTATCTGAGCCACAGACATGCCAAAGATGAATCTGAATCTGGGCCTATGGAGGAAAAAAGAAACCAGAGAACACTGTGTGTGTGTGTGTCTGTGTGTGTGCGTGTGTGTGTGTCTGTCTGTATGCGTGTATGACAGATAGATCGGAGGTCTGTTGTGGTGGAAAACAAGCATTCATTTTTTCATGGGCTGGTAAACAGACGCGTTTGGGTCCAGTCCTGATGGACTGGTGTCCATGAACTTGGATGAGTAATGGGGCGTAACTGGGGTCATGCTGCCAGTATCTGCTGAATACACCACGCTGGGCATGACAGCCATCACCTCCGCTATCTTCTGCTTTAGATCTTTAATCTCCTGATCTTTCTGTAGGATCTGACCTGCAAAAACACAGAGCAGAAACACCTTCAGTGTTTTAATTTCATTTGACCGAAATGACTAAAACATGACACGACACGATCCATCTTCTTTTAGAGAAACATTTGTTCAATGTTAAGGAAATGGTTTACCATTAAAGATGGGGTAACATACTATTCCATGCATTCTGACTTCTTTACACATTCAAACGTGCTGGCTTCTCATGCTTAACATGGGCAACTTGTGAAAAACCCAGTTGGATGCATGAAGTAGTATTTCATCGCTTGATAAAGAACTTGTTTCAGAAAGTTTTTTATAAATCTGGATCCCTGTTTCATAACAGGATCCTATTCCTTTCCTAGTCCACCGGAAGGCAAAAATAAATAGCCCGCCCACGCGCCAATTTACAAGCGATAGGAAGACCCGCTTATCAAGATTGGCTGTGCTGTGGGCCTGCAGCTTGTTACACTTGCGTTAGGGAGAGAAGTTGTGTGTATGTTTCTTCACGGCATTTCAGTGATGGATTTTATATAAACATTGCATATAACGCTGGATTTGGAGGCCGTTTGAAACTGATAGATGGCACGGTCCCAGTGATAAAAGATGCCAAACATGTACCGCACGTGTTAAGTGAAACGAAGTCAGACGTCTGTTTTGTTTGCAATCGGGTACGTGCATAATGTACAAAACACAAAGGGATTAATGCGATGGTGTATTGTGTGCTTCGTGTTGAAGTTCCATCCCCCTCCCTGCCTCCAGCAGCTCGTGTTTTTAGGAAATAATCGTACAATTGTTTCTCTCTTTTATAAATTTGATCAAATTAAATACTCTTTGAAGATAAGACGTATGCAGTACTACTGTATAGGAACTCAAGATTAATATGAGATTGGCCGAAATAACATTTGTTATCCTATCTTTAAATTAACAACAAAACGTCCATTCTCTTATGTAAAACACAGTAGAATATATGGAAGAGTAATATCAACAATGAATGAATATAGTGAATATTTCCAAAAATATTACTATAAAAAATGAAATAAACAAAAAGACAAAAGACTAAGTGTGTTTTCAAGAGGATGTAAGACCTTGTGCGATCTCCAGCTGTCTTTTAGCATCTCCTAGCGCAGAAAACAGGTCCAGCTTGATCCGGGTCTCGGCACTGAGGCTGTTTTCCAGGTGCTGGGTTTTATCCTGCATCGCAGACAGCGCTGACATCAGAACCTCTGTGTCCTTCTCATTTTCCTTATATTTGTGCAGTTCCTAGAGAAGTGTGACAGAAAGAAGCAGAAACAATGATTGATGTTTGAGATGCGGATAGTGATGAGTTAATGTGAGCATGATCTCCTCACTTGAACTTTGAGGTCCAGCTCTCTGATTTGATCCTCTTTCACCTTGATGTCCAGCGTGAGCTTCTTACACTCTGTTTCCAGCTCTGAAATCCTCCTCCTCAGAGACTCAGTGCACTCACCTCTAAAAGAAACACATACACAGATTCGGTCACATGCAAAAATATTTCAATAAACTGGACATATCCTGCAGTAAAAGGAAAGGAAATAGTAAAGTCACGAAATACAGCTCGTAAAACTTATCAAACAGCACTATTAAACTATTTAATAGGGTTAGAACTATCAAGGGAAAGACCAAAGAGAAGAGTTGTGCACAATATATATTAAAACTGAATGAAATGCCAAAAGCACCTAGTTGCAGCAGCGAGAGCGACTGCACGGGCCGCTGTCGCCTCCTCGAGCTTCTTGCGTTTCTTCTCCTCTGCTAACAGTTTCTCTGCTGCCGCCCGAGCCTCCTGTTCGGCCTTCAGGCGCTTTTCCAACTGCCCCACCGTCTGTTTATCCTTCTGCTTCGCCTGCACTGCGTTATGAAGCCTGCACGCACACACACAGTTTGCATTAACAGAGGTACGATTCCCTGTCTAATTTGGACTTTGTTGTCAAGACGGATCTCACTTATTCTGAAGCAACTCGTTCTCCTGTCGCAGCTGTCCGAGCTCAGAGCGTATGCTGCGTTCAGAGCTGCCCAGAGATCCCAGCTGGCTGCGCAGTTCCTGTTCTGTCTGTCTGCTTGCCTGCAGGTCTGCTTTCAGCTTCTTAACGTCCTGCTCCAGCCTGACACCCAAACACGCACAATTTAGGTCGCGCATACACC
Organism: Triplophysa dalaica; assembly: GCF_015846415.1. NCBI lineage: Eukaryota > Metazoa > Chordata > Actinopteri > Cypriniformes > Nemacheilidae > Triplophysa > Triplophysa dalaica. The sequence goes on from NC_079552.1 coordinate 2,482,137, forward strand.
CGGTCATTTGGATTAAAGTGAATAAGCGTTGCGTGTAAAAACCTTTTGAGCATCCAAAAATATGCTGCTCAACTAATAAATTAAAATCAATATTGTAGAGTATGATCATTAAACCGCTAAAAGCTGCAATTCCATTACATTGATAATCTACGGAGGGTTTGTGAAAGGATGACACGCTGTTATTCCTGATAATGTGAAAGCAATGTTATTCACTTTTGGGTCAAATGAAGGAGGTTTGGGTAAAATTGGAACGAATGTAGAGACAAACTTAATAAATTGCAAGTTTGTTGTTTTTGCACATGCAGCTGCAGCTGCCATGTGCGCGCTAAGCTTCGTGACAAAGGCGTGTTGTGCGACACTAACCTGATGAGCGCTTCAGGTTTGCTCAGCTGATTGTTGGGAATGCAGTTCTCCACGGGGTCTCTGTGAGATGCAGAATTCTTCCCTCCTCCACACTTCTGTTTCTTGTCCCCCTTACTCGAGGACGACGAGGGCCCGGAGGAGGACGGCACGCTGCCGTTTGCTGTTCCATGCCCTCTTGGCGAGGAGCTTCCTCCGCTGGCATTTTTGTAATTTTTATTGGAGTTGGAGGATGAGGAAGAAGAGGAAGATGAAGAGTGTTCCTCCTTCAGCAGGTTCTCAGTGCTGCCCAGCAGATCTGAGGTGCTCAGTCTCTTACTGTTGATGTGGTTCTCCATGTACTCCATCTCCTGAGCTTTACTGTCCACCGACGGCAAGATGCTGCTGCTGGTGCTGCTGTGATGGTTCTGATTGTGATTGTGTTGTTTTTTGGACTCGTTCTTGCCTCGTCCTTCCCCTCTGTATTCCAGCTCTGGTAAAGTGTTGGATGGGGATTTTTTCCCGCCCGCCGAGCCGTTCTGTGCCACTGCTGGCGAGTCTGTGTCATTCAGTCCTTTGGACGCTGCTGTTCATTAAAGGGAGAGAGAGTTTTTTAAAAAGTTAGCGAATAATACCGCTAATGTCACACTGCATGTTAGATTGAGTAAATGACAGAAGAATCCATTATTTATATTTTATTCCCTATGGTGTTTCATTCTTACCTTCCTCTGCCTCTCTCTCCTGTCTCTGTATGAGCTGTTGTTCTGGAGGTAGTGCCTGCTGCAGCAGCTGCATGTAAAACTCGTTTTCTTTCTGCACTTCCTTCTGTTTCCGCAAACGCATCTTATAACTGACATAACTCTTAAAACCGAAGCCCAGCGTCACTACGGGGTAGCCAATACTGCATGTATGAACACAAGAGAAGTGATTTGCATTGATTGTGTAAACGCATGCTAGGAATGATGTTTGTGTATTTAAGAAATGCAAACTGTTAGCGACGCCTCATTTGCAACAGAAACAACACTGCCAGTCTGGCCTGATTCACAAACTGAGACTCTTATAAACAAATTCTATAAATTAATCATTTAAAAAAGACTCACTAACTCACCAGTTAACAGTAAATTTAGCATAACAAATAACCCTGAATCCAACAGAGCCACGGATATTAGTATTTTCAAATCATGTTGATTTTGTTGAGGAGTAAATGTGGGCCTAGTTTCAAAAAAGTGTTCTCTAAACATGACAAATGAGCAGTCCTTTGACAATTACATATACAAACTAACAAGCGATATGATCTGTTCCATGGAACACAAGGCAGCGGGTTTATTAGTTATTAGTCACAAATCATAACTCCTCCCAATAACAATACACTTCAGGCGCTGCCACTTATTTCACTGGTGACACACCCATTCGGTGGTTTTCCACACGTTACACAAATGCTTTTATTAGGAACTAAACAGATGAAGCAGAAACGGTTTTAAAATCAACATCAGTGTTTTTGACACCAGTGTAAAGAGGAACTGACATACCAGTGTGCTGCAAACGGACGACACAGGTCCACGTGGAAGTGTTTCAAATCTTTAAATCTAATAGCTGCCTCAATATAAACAAAAAGAATCCACAGCGACACAGTGGGGAGGCAGACCCCTCTTTCTGTAGAGACATGAGAGAGTGGAAATTAAAGATGGGCTCACAATATCAGCAGACAAAACCATTACAACAGTAAGTGACTGTAATAAAAGTGAGAAAAGCACACATACTGTACATGTCATGTTTGCATGTTCTTTTGAGTGTGAGGAAAACTGTGAAACGGCCATATTTTTGAGAGATTCAACCTTTGTCAGCTCTGAACAAAGCAGTGAACAAGCCATTTGAGGCAAATCCTTGTGTTGACGCCAAGATCCGGAGCTGCTCTGTCACAGCGGCAGAAATAAGCACGAGTACAGCTGCAAGCTCACAGTCTGTGTGCGGTATGAAGATAGAAAATAATAAAGCTAGCGACGGCATGACAATGGCCCTCTCCAGAGGTCTGCCAATGGACAAGTGCTGTAGAAGTTTAGATTGGAGCCTGAAAGTAGCTGTCAACTGTAAACACCGTTTAACTCCTGTAAACCTCATTGTGCTAGAGAAACCAGCAGAGATAGAGATGAACACGCCAACAAGTGAAGCTTAACACGCGGGCCTCTGTGATTGAAGCGTTTTATTAAGAACCCCGATCTTATCCGTTTGGTAACCATGGTGATTTCAGAAAGGAAATTGAATATTTCTGTCAGTTACTTAAAATGATCATTTAACCTCTGTGCATGATGGCAGGATGGAAATGTCGCAAACAGGTGTGATGCTCTTACCTGTGTGCCACACATACTGCACCCATACGTATGTGCTGGCGGCAAAGAACAGCCACTGCACTGGGATGAAGAGCAGACATATAATATCTGATGTGAACGCCACACACACAAAGAACACTGAGAAGGCCTAAAACACACACAGAGACACACATTAGTGTAAGTCGCATGTGGACTATTGTCAATTTAAAAGATAATCATCTTTGAAACCGTTTTTCTAATGTAAAGTAAAATGTCAGAATTGTCCTATAGTGCGACAGACAATTCAAGAGGTCCCCACAAAAATAGAACTGTCATCATTTATTCACCCACAAACTCATTCAACTTCCCCTTTCCCATGAAAGACATACAGTAAGAGATGAAAATGAGTGAGAACAGGTTCTGTGCAAAATGCGCCCTAAAAGTATCGTCATTGACTCAACTTTCTTAGTCTTGTCATGCTATTATAGGACACAGCACACAAGTCACATAAACTTTCATGGTGCTTTTTTGGTCCTTATTGGAGCTGCCCTGCCATCCACTTGTTATATGCTAAAGAGATCTCCTTTGGTGTTACACAGATATAATAATACAAACATGAGAGGGGAGTAAATAACAAAACATGTCTTTGGGTGATCTCTCGCTTCAGTTATTTAGTGCTAATATGTGGATGACACTCACCAGGCCCTGATATCTGAAGGAGTCATAAACGCTGCGTATGAAGAGCCAGAAGGGCCAGAGGTACTCAAAGCGAAACTCCAGAACAAAGTCTGCAAGCAGTACCAGCGCCCAGACCACCAGAAACTTCAGATACAGGAACGTACTGGAAAAAAAAGAAAGACTATCAGCCACCGTTTAATCAATGGTACATTTCAAAATGTGTATACTAGATCACTATAAAAACAAGCACACATGGTCTATGGAACTGGATTATGTTTTATGAGGGTATAAGAGATAGCATACAAGTAAAACCACTTAATATGGATATATGAATAGAATATTATGAAAGACTGAATATCACACAATCATGAGTTGGGAATAATTATTTTATTGAAAGACAACTCCATGTCGAAGTTTAGATTTACACATCATCTGAAAGCTGAATTAGCTTTCTAATGATGTACGGTTTATAAGGATAAGACAATCTTTAGCCGAGACAAAACTATTTAAATATCTGGAATAGGAGTGTGAAAGAAAATCTAAATATTGAGAAAATCGCCTTTGCTATGCTGTAGCAGGCCGTTGCTAAGAAGAAACAGGTTTGTTTAAACATGTTAAGCTTTATGTAGATACCAAACTTGAGTGGATAATTCCCAAATAACGGACGGCAGCGAGAGAAGTCTGTAGGTGTGTTTCGGGCAATTTTTGTTTGCAATTTTGCTGCTTCCACTTACAAGAATAAAGTTTTGATATATTTAAGGTAGGAAATGTACAAAATATCTTCATGGAACATGATCTTTACTTGAAATCCTAATGATTTTTGGCATAAAAGAAAAATCTATTATTTTGACCCAAACAATGGAAGTTGACTTTTGGCAGACAAATTCCTGTGCTACTCAAGACTGGTTTTGTGGTCCAGGGTAACATATGCATAAGAGGTGACAAACACAAACAATACAAAAGCAACTGCCTTTTTGTGCTTCCGAAACAAAATGTACATTTCAGCTCATCTGCTCAACAGGATTATTTATCCATCCAACAAGCTCTGAATGTTTGTCCAGCACAGGTGTACTGCAGCTCCGACAAGTGTTGAAGACACTATTAATAGCAATTTGATGACAGAAATTATTATTGTGCGGTAACAAAGAAACAACAAACAGTCACTGGACTGGTAGATCTGGGCTGTTATGCTCATTCAATCCCAACTCTAAAATCCCAAATATAAATCCCAAATATAAAAACACATCCAATACGAGATAATGTTATTAATGTAACTCAAGATCAATCATCAAGTTCACAATAGATTAATATATTCAAAAACAAAGATGTTATTACAGAGTGATGTGAATAATTAAATGTAAAATGGGGTTGACCATTAAAAAAAGTACATTCAAAATAAAATTCAAATGGTGCTTTAAAGCTTTCATTTCAGTACAATAGCTTTATAACATGACATTTTAAAATTCTTTATCTTTGTTCTTCTGTCACCACAACACCCACCAAATAACAATGACTAAAAGTGAAACATCACTGCACAGTTTGTACAAATTCGTCTAACAGTTTTCTACATTGCGTACATATTTAACCTACTTCAAATCTTTAATTTTCCAAGCAAACAAAATATGAAACGAGAAGAAAGGTATGATGTTGGTGTTATGTGATTCTACCAGTCAGGAATAAAAACATGTACTTTATGTTTAGAACTTCAATTTCAGAAAGAATCTATTACGTCAATAGCCCACACAGCCTAGGTATCATGAACTGAAAAGAAACCATTTTGAAGTCAGAATAAGTTCGAACATTTTGAGAATAAATCTCACTTTTTTCAAGTGTGCACTTAATAGAGTATAGAGAACAACAATACAAGGAACAAGGAATTTCCATATTTACTTTATATAAACCACCAGATCGCATGCTCGTACAGAAACAACATTCAGTTCACATATTTATTCTCTCGAACTCATACACCATTTAATCTGTAAAACATATATGAACACGAAAGGCCCTTAATTGTTCTTTATAATGACTAAACAAAGTTCAAATTAAAAGTTTGAGACTACCGATTTACATAATTCCCAGATGCAGACTTGAAATCATATGCAATATTTTGTCAACCATATGGTAATAGGAACCGAGTTCTAGAGCCACTAATTTAAAGAGGCCAACATACTCAATGTCAAGCAAAATAACGGATACTGACAGCAGAACGGGTGAAGTCTAACAAACTGTCTTTAATGGCAGAACATTGCCAGACATTTACCCTGCGTGAGCAAAGCAACATCGTAATCTCTCTGCGGAACCAACAGCATCACCCTGGAAAGATGGGAACAGGGCAGGGTGACATACTGGATAACCTGGCTGCTCATATAAATTTAAGCATCACTATAGTGCAATGACTATAATGTGCTTTTCTTTGGCAATTAGCTACTTAAAGAGATAGTTCACCCAAAAATGAAAATAATGTCACCATTTACTCACACTCAAGTCATTCCAAACCTGTATAAAACAATTTGTTCCGCTGAAAACAAAGAAAGATGTTTTGGACGAATATTTGTACAAACTCTTCTTGGCCACCCCTGACTACTGCAGTAGGAAAAAATATTGTCTAACCTTTTATTTTAAATATATATATGTATAATTGTTCTGTTGAACACAAAATTTGCTTTTTAGGAAGATTTAGGAAACCAGACAGTTCTGGGAAACCTTTGACTATCATTCTACTGTGGTAGTCAAGGATGAAAACTGGAACCATTCCTCCAAATTTCTTCCTTTACTCTAAACAGGTTTGGAACAACTTGAGTAAATAATGACAGACGCACTATCACTTTAAAGGCCAAAACAAAGTTCTATCTCATATATCCCCCCTCCTGTTGTTCAAAACTTGAAAGGCTTTTTATGTGTAACACAAGAGAAAATACTTCGAGAAATGTCTCCGTAATTGTCTCCATACAGTGGAAGTCAATGGGGGCCAAGGTTTGGATACCAACATTCTTTAAAATATCTCCTTTTGTGTTCTGCAGAACTCAGTAAGGGTGAGAAAATGGTTTCTTCAACAACAACAAAGAGAGACTTCAACGGTTCTTCTGGTTTCAATACAGTTACCTTTGAGTTCGTAAGTATATTTCACTACAATCGCTTCAACAAGCCCCAGATTCCCCAGAACCAGTAGTGACATGCTTAAAACAATAATCTGTTATTGTTTCCAACGTATCTTGATTCACTTGAACACCCCGAGCCTTGACTATCTACCTGCCCTGTGGCGGTCAACAGATGAACGGCTTAAAACACACCTGATGTGACCTGCAATACACTAGCAGTAGCAAACAACAACCTGACATCAGACACAGATTTCAATTCTGCTTTATAGGGGTTATACTAACAGCAAATATATAAATCAATGGAAATGATGACGTAAAATCACAAGACAACAGCGCATAGGGTTGACGGGTCAGATGCTCCCTGACAACACATCAGTACAGACAAACACAGAGACTAACACGCCAATCTCTCAATGACAAGATTTGTTAGAGGATTTTAAAGATAAATATCCAAGAAAATAAAACAGCAGTTAGCACTACAATAATCCTTCGTTGGTTAAATGTTAAAATGACTGACAGACCTTTTAACTGCAACTGACAGCTGCCAAAACAAAACTTCCGACTATGCATTCAGCATATATATATATATTAGGAATACATAACAGGAAATATATTATTTACAAAGATTACTTTATTATGAACTAGTCTCTGCACACAAGTGTGCTACGGTACTGGTTATTTTGACGTGTAACGTGAATTGCACTTGATAACAAAACAGGAACATGTATTGTAGTGACGTTACCTTGCTAGCACAGTTTCACATCTGAGGAATACTAATGCAAACTTTAGTTATTTAGTCTCCATCATTAACATTTAAATAAAGCTCGCGTTATCAGCTGAATTTTTACATCTACGATTTGCAAACGAAATCATTTCAGTCTTGTGAAGTCAAATCACGATCGACAATTGCGTTTGTGTCGGTTACTAACAAACTAGCGGTCCTGTCAGGCCAATGAAACTGATGATTGACAGCTACTGACGTTAACGGCGAGGTCTCGAGCACTCTTTCGCGGGTTTCTTTCTTTTAAAGCGCATCGCTGGGATCCTCGCGACGAGGCCTACGGCGGCTAATTCATTTCTTCGGAGAAGACTGTCTGCCTCTAACCAGCTTTGTTGACCGTAGCTTGACACAAACAGATGATTTACAGCCTCGGTGCGAGATCTCGGACGACAAAGACCACGAAGACGGGGCCTTTTGTTTAGTTCGGGACCTCTAACGGTTCCATCGGAAGGTCTGGATCGTACCTGCCGTAGATCCCCTCGGTGATTCGGTTCCGTTTTAAGGGCCGTCGGAGCTTGCTGCAGTCCGCATTGCGCCGCTTCATCCTCGCCCCCTTAAATCGGGCTTTTTGATACCTTCAACAGTATGGTCCAGGGTTCTGTCTTATTCGGAAGGGGAACATTGGCGGTCCCTCGTTAGATTATGCAGCTGTAGTTATTTTTTTCCGCTGGTAACAAAGAAATAAATAAAAAGTGGAAGACCCTCCTCCTTTTCTCGGCGCAGACGCACAGACACGCGCAGTGGTTGAGCTAGACAGGTGTGATTGACAGGCGACTGAGCCAATGAGAACCCCTTCATTTTTACTGCCATAAGAAATAGCCAATAGGAAGCGTCGTGACACGGCTCTGACACCGTACCAAAGAAAGGGAAACGGGGCGGCTGACAGGTTTTGCAGCCCGACCAATCGCTGTATTTGTGGACAAATCAGGTAGTGATCACCAACCAATAGGATGGATCTGGGCGGGACTCAACGTCACGCTTTTACGTACGCTGAGAACTGACGTCTGTGATTGTCAAATGCTACTTGGCCTATAGACAAAACGATTGTAATGTTTTATTAACTCTTATTTGGTATTAATGTTTTGATGACTGATCATGTTGCTAATTGCGCCTGTGCAGTACATTTTAATGTCATTTTTAAAAACATTGTTAAAGTAAATAATATTTAATATATGTTTATGTGTGTGAATGGGATTTTTTTCCTAATTTCACAGTTTTCCAGGTTTGGTTTAAAATTAAATAGATGGTGATGTTTTGCTGTGTCTTTAACATATGCATTAATAAAAAGTTAATTTAAATGATGAAGTAAAAACTTAAAATGTTTCCTCGAAAACACAAAAAAACGTGTGATGAATGTGATCAAACATTTCTTTTTATATAAAAAACGTGTAATGTTAACACAATTGCCTTTTTCTAGACAAACACCTCCATGCCCCTTTCATGTGACGTCTGTCCTCTGTATGAGGACTCACTCATCTCTTGCTGGAGAAGATTGCAGACATTCAGAGTTTGTCACAGTAACAATGGCTCCTCAGTACGCCCCCAGTCTTCGCTCAAGACTTCCGATTGTGACCTTGCTTCTGGAAATCATCTTTCTCCTACTCTTTGTCTTTTTTGTGAAAATAGAGCATCAGGATCAAGTTTACAGAGAGTTTGACAGAAAGACCTTCATCCTCTTATATGCAGGTCAGTAAGTCTGCTTTACACTGGTATTGGTGTGTTACGAATCCGTTCAGCTTGCATTCAATGTTCAGCTCAGGATATATCTTTAATTGTTTATAAAAACACACAATCTGACCACTTTTCATTGGCCTGCTATGTTTAGCTCATATACTAATGATAAAACAGACAACAAAGAGATGATTTGTTCGCTTTGAATGATTTTCTTGGTAAATGTCTATGCTACTACCACCTTAAAATGTCAAATTTAAGACATGTAGAATCCAGAATGTTGAACAGAATACAAGTTGAAATGTTTGTAATTGTGTGTCATCTAGCTCTTGGGGTGGGGAGACGTGACATCTCTGCTTTTGGTAGATAAGGGGCATTTCTGTAGTACGCACTGACCACCATTAAAATGTCTCACAAGACATTGAAGTTCTATTTGACTGCTTTTATCCCATCCTAAAAGTGACACATTGCCAATATTGGAAACGCAATCTTCTTGATAGAATTCCAAGATGTCCATGTGATGATATTCTTGGGCTTTGGATTCTTGGCCACGTTCCTTGTACGATACGGTTTTAGTGGATCAGGGTTTAACATGCTTGTGGCTGCAATGGCCATTCAGTGGTCCGTCCTGATGAACGGCTTTCTGCTGCCACAACGCCACCACAATAGAGAGATCTACATCAATATGAAGAGGTAAAAACACACAAACAAATCTGAACAAAACAATTAAAGTAGTTGTAGTAGTAGTTAAAGTTAGGCCTATCACCCTAAATGTTATTTGTGTTCTTTATGCAGTGTTATTGAGGCAGAGCTCTGTGCAGCTTCGGCCCTGATTGCGATGGGAGCGGTCCATGGAAAATTAAATCCGGTCCAGCTTTTGCTTATGGCCCTTTTGGAGGTCACAGGATTCGTGGTCAACCAGTGGATCCTGCAAACTCTGCTCCGTGTAAGAAAAGTATTACCTTCTTAGATAAACCACAGGGATTTCAGGGGAATTTCTTAATATTCCAACTAGTTTTGTTCTCACTTCAACCAACGCAAAGTGCTAGACAACATTCCATGTGAATTAAAAACATACTTGTTTTAATGGTATATTGTTGCAAAAAATATGCATCTATACTGTAGTCCCAACACTATTTATAGTATTCAATACTATGTTTAAATTAGCAGAACTGAAATTCAGAAAGACCTCTTTAAATGTCAGAGTAAAACTATACATTCAAGCAACAACTAAGATTAAACGTACGTGCTATTAAACATACTATTTTGTACAGAAACATTAAGTGAAAGCAACAATTTATACAGAATTCATGTTTTAGGCAGATCTGCTGTACAGCATCATGCTGTTGCATATCTTCGGAGGCTTTTTTGGTGTGATGGCATCATGGGTGCTGCACAGAGACCGAATCAAACCAAAACACGAGAAAGAGAAAACAGACCGCAGGACTGGCTTATTTTCTATGTTAGGTGAGTAGCGTCAATCAAGCTTACATGAGTACGAGATAGGACATCGAATAGAAACCTGGCTCGTCAAAATACAAATCCATTGCGGGATCATGTACATCAAATGTGCTCTCTGTCTCTCTACACAGGAACACTATTCTTGTGGATATTCTGGCCCAGTTTTAACGCAGCAGTTGTATATCAGAAGTGGGATAGAGGACTGAAGCTTAGCGTGATTTATGGGACGTATCTATCTCTGGCTGTCAGTGTTGTCGTGGCGATGACGGTCTCTATGCTCACAAGCTCGAAAGGAAAAATGAACATGGTGAGTGTCTGTAGAAGGATGCAGAAGTGTTGAACAGAATTGCAATGATTAGACAGTTGATGGAAATGTTTAAATACATGATGTATAACTTGTTTAATTTATCCAAGAGACCAATAGTAACCATTTGTGGCAATAATTTAACCAGGTGCATGTCCAGGGCTCTGTCCTCTCTGGGGGTGTTGCTATTGGAGTTGCCATGACAGCAGTCCACACTCCATGGATTGCCATGACGATTGGCCTATGTGCCGCTCTTTTATCATCCCTGGGATTCCGGTACATGAAGGTAAAGCCACATTAATAAAAGAATGTTATTGCAATCCCAAAATCCTTGTGTTTCAATGTGAGCTGAATAATCAGATTTTTTGTACAGAGAAGTTAAAGTGAAAGTTCAACCAAAAATGATTTTAATTATTAAATCATTTAATCCCCCTCATGTCATTTCAAACTTCCGTGACTTAGTTCTGTGGAACACTAAAGAAGATTTTTTGAAGAACGTTGGTAACGAAAAAACATTGGCCACTATAGACACAATACCACTTTAAGACATTTCTCAAAATATCTTCTTTTGTGTTCCACAGGTGAAACAGAGTCAAGGGTTTTGTACGATCTCTTCAACATGGTCAATGACTTACAGATTTTCCAGATGTTATCGTGATCTCTTTTTTTCAATCAGGGTCACATGCTGTTAGCTTTTGAGTGTCATGACACCTGTGGTGTCCTCAACGTTCATGCCATACCTGGAATTCTCGGATGGCTCGCTCATTTATTTCTACGGGTGGCCAGTACTGAAAGAACAATGTAAAACTTTATCTCACTTTATGTTTTGATTTTATCATATGAAATATATAAAAACGGGTGTCCAAAAAACTCAATAAAGGAATAGTTCACCTTCAAAATGGAATTTCGGCCATTTTTTACACGCCCTTGCATTTCAAAACCTGTATGCCTTTCTTTCTTCCGCCGAACACAAAAGAAGATATTGTGATAAATATCTGTAACAGAAAACCGTTGATCCCCATTGATTTGCATTGGTTTTGTGTCAATAATAGTCAATCGGGACCAGCATTTTTCAAAATATCTTCTTTTGTGTTTTGCTGAAGAAAGAAAATCACACAGGTTTAAAATGACAGCAAGGTGAGTAAATTACAGAATTTTCCTTTTGAAGGTGAACTGTTCCTTGAAGGGCATCATGGTATAGCAGTAAAATACTATGGTATTTATATGTTTCTAATGAATTAATGTTGACTCTGTGTGTCACCTGTTCTAAGAGCTTTGGAGTTTGCTGTGCATCACATCTGTGTTCTCTTCATAACACTGTGCATGAGTCTTGTAAGGGGTATGGCCACAGGTATGATACCACTGATCCATTCACCAGTTCATTCACTCACAGTCCTCTAACAGATCTGCTACGAATTCAAACTTTTATTACACTTTTATACAAAGTTCAAACTTTTATTCAAATACTCCGCAAGAATTCTTTAAGCTTTATACATAATCCAATGATGATCTGCAGGACTGTTTCTTAAACTGAGCATTTGGAGACCTCAACAGGACAGGAAGTGTTTCGATGACCAGGCATTCTGGAAGGTGATTGGTCGTTTTAATCCTCATACCCTTCAGTACCATTAATTGTAAAATTATTTACTTTAAATTGTACTTAGCATTTGATTAATCAATCATTTATTTCTTATGTAGTTTCCAAATTTGGTGGTGGAGAAATGAAGGTCAGGACACAGGACACTGAGGGCTACAGACAAAATCATGAACACAATGTGTGTGTGAGTGTGTGAGAGAGAGAGATATGTTGCTTAAATAAACATTTTACAGCTAAATTGAAAATAGTTAATTGTCTAAACTGCAGAGAAAATGACAAAGCCATAGGACGTTGACGCTCATTTCATTTACTTTAGTGGCAGCAGACACATAAAGTGGAGCTTTTTTTGCCACACAATCACACTTATAAAAAACATGACCAAATAACGTATCATATAAATCTAACCTCATGAAATTAAATGGAATTCATGTTGTTTATCTGTGTATGAGTTTAACAATCAGAATAAGCTTTATACATATTTACAGTCATTTTATTTGTTTTAAACCCACAGTTGAAAGAAGTTTTGCTATTTTCTGTCAGAAAGAGGTACAGGGATTACGTAAAAATGTTACATTCTTAAATGCTTAGAAAAAAATATGTTAAAAGACGAGTCTATTTCTCTGACCGAAATAACTTATTTCCCCGCAACCACTGAAATAATAAAAATTGTGCTTCTCTTAAAACATTTTTACACAGCCCCCCACATGGTAAACCAAACATTGAGGCTGAACTTAAACATCTCCACAAAACAAAATATTTAACCAGAGCCATGGAAGGCCCTCGGAAAAGTTAAAGAAATGTTGATAGTGAATGTACGGTTTCCTAGTCACAAAATAATAAATCAGTCATAAAAGTTCTATGTGAGTATAATGTCTATAAAATAATTTTTGGTAATCATAAATGGTTGGAATATTCATTTAATTGTATTGATTGTGGAAAACCTGTATAGAAAATACATAAAATGGGACTCATAAAAAATGCAGGCAAATATGGGTGTTTTCAAATCCTCACTTGTGTTAAGCATTTATATTACACAAATTTTGTGTTTGATGAAAGTCAAGATTTACATGCAATTAACAACAGAAAAAAAACGTATAGTTGGAAAAATATTTTTTGGTTATAACAGATTTCGTCTATGTGCAGAGTGAAAGCGGAAAATCACAGTTTTTTGCTAATTGATAATGTAATAATATGGGTTATGAAGTGAGATTCATACTATCAGCTCTGTTGAGCATATTTAACTTTGTGTCAATCTATACTGCAGCAATTTGTATTTTCTCAAAATTGGTAAACACAATGCCGGTGCTGATTCTAATCATTAAAATTACAACATGTTCCAGAATTGGAATCTTATTGTATACTTGAGAGACAGAAGAGTGTGGACTTGATGCATTTCTTTTTCACTTTGCACTCGCTTTGGCCACACAGGAAATAAGAAAGAAAGGAAAAAGGAAGATATTTAAGGGGTAATAAAATAGAGATAGCCAATAAGCAGCAATAAGTCAGAGTACAGAGGAATTATGTGTTGATGGACTGTGGGATTTGACGGAAGGTATCATCACTGCCATAGGTCTTCAGTTCGTCCAAACTTGAACACCAGACCACTGCATGAGAGACAAGGTCAACCACAAATCAGTGTTCAAATCACAAATTTTAGTGTGTTTTATATATATCCAGTATTCATGGAATCAATTCTAAAATATGATGCAAGACAGCGTTTTCCACATTTTGATAATGTAACCGTACTGAAATGGATCTATATGAGATATAAACGGGTCAGTACTGGAGATAATAAACTGCATTTTAGTGTCATAGTGATTATAAACAGCAACACAGAAAAAATTGTAGCTTGAAGAATACACAATAAGATCACAAATTACAGAGGCAGGTGAGGAAGTGACATGTATTCCTTGCAATTTCCAGTCTTACCCAAAGAAGATGAATGCATTCTGGAAGAAAACAGCAATACCGGGATACACTGAAAGATCCTTTTGTTCTGTTCATCATAAAAATAGAGAAAAAAACTGTATTAGAAACTACATAAAATACATATTTGGATTGTTACACTTACAGTAAAGACACATGAAATTCACATGTGCAAAAATCAAATGTGAACACATGTGTTTTTGGAACACTTTTGTGTTGATACACAGTGCATTTCCACCTGCAATCAATGGGAGTACATGTAAAAACCCATGTGATCACATGTGTAAAACCTGTGAAACGTGTGTGTCTTTTCTCAAAAAAATGAAGAACAAGGAATCTTACTAGTCACAACAAAACCCCCAAACAAAATCCACATAGAGGCGATGAGAGAGCCAAACGCCAACATGAAGCCAATGAAGAGCCAAACTCTGGCACCTAGACACAGATGACAACATTTTCATATCAACATTTTTCTACTTTTTGACAAAAGTCAATAAAAAACATTGATATTTCTGTATTTGCTTTAAAATGGCAGAAGATTAAAGGATTTAGCAATTCAATAGTATCAGGTTAGCTTAGGTATGTAGCAGTAATTCAACTTATTGAAGGGTTCACATACAGTAACTAATATTTAATTTGGAGCAGTCGTGGCCTTATGGTTAGAGACTTGACCTTCTAACCTAAACGTTGCTTGTTCGAGCCACAGTACCAGCAGGGATTGTAGGTGGGGGGAGTGAATGATAAGCGGGCCGGCGGGTAACGACTGAGGTACCCTTGAGCAAGGCACCTTACCCTACTTGCTCCCCGGGCAGTGATGCTCTACTGCAGTGATAGCCCCTGCTCCGGGTGTACATGTGTTCACGACTTGCTGTGCGTGTGTTCACTACTCTCTGGATGGGTTAAATGCGGAGGTCACATTTCGGGAATGGGTCACCATACCTGACAAATATGTCATTTTTCACTTTCACTTTCCTCACTGCTGTGTGTGTGTGCGCACTGGGAGGGTTAAATGCAGTGCACAGATTCCGAATATGGAACGCCATAATTGGCCTCACATCGCTTACAATTTCACTTTAATGACTTAACGACAGAAGTGTTCAACTTTATGCAAACAGACTGTTATTTAAGGGAGAACTATTCCTTTATTTGAATATCCCAAGCAAACTCAGTGCAGTTATATTGTTAAAATTCAGTTCAAATACGTTGTTGAGAAGTTACACTACACTGCTTTCATAATGCACACAATATGTTAAAAACACATACCTGTTTGCCCCAAACAGCCCTCGCTGTAGCTGTCCCCTCTCACCTGACCATTTGACACAGCATTGATCCTGCAATCAAATACACAGGAAGTTTAACAATGTTGTCATGGTGGCAGTAGCAATAACGTTCTCGAAAAATCTAGGGCAGACCTCAAAGATAAGAGCGTAATGTGTGTCACGGTCACAAAGATATTCTGTGTAAATACAGTCAAAACAGAGACTTTGTTCCCCTCCTTTGAGGAAGCAAGAGAGAATCAAAACAGGTATAACTCACATGAGAAAGGCTATTGTTGCTATGACTCCACACGTGTGGTATGCATGGTGAAACTGTTCCTCTTTAGGGTACATAATCGCTGCGTCAATGATGATCCACCAGCCTGTGAAGAACTGCATTTGCAAGAAAAATGGAAATCAGTAAAAAAAGGTAGGCTAAAATTAGAGCTAAGAATTAAGCGCATACTGTGTGATATGCTTACTGTATCATCATCATTGCTTGAAGAATAAAAAAACTAGAGACGGTCAAAAAACAGGACTATACACCATCATGAAAACATACCAGAACTCCAGCTGCGATGGAGGCAATAGTGTTTCTCTTCTCACTCCAGTCCACATTACAATCACATTCCCCACACCTGATCCCATCCAGAAAGCCTGACATCCTTCTGATCTGACCTAAAACCACATGTTTACAGGATATAGCTTACATATTAGATTTTAACTTGCATAGTTTTAGTTCACTCATCATTTGTGAAGTCTGAATTTGTTGATCACGGATCATTTGGACAGCACTGTGATGGCAATGCCAATGTTTTGGGTTTAATTCCCAATGAACAAACACACAGATGAAAAAATGTACAGTGTAAATGAACTGTAAGTCGGTTATGATTATGATAAAAGTGTCTGCCAATACGAGGAATAAAAATGTAAGTGGTCGCTATGTCTGCGCATTTGAGACGCAACATTAGTGACTGCGCACATGCAGCGCGCTCATGATCTGCCTGAAACAAACACAAATGACACACAAAGGATTTTCCTCTGTCATGTTTACGACGAATGTATAAAGAAAAACACTTGTGGTATTTAACACAACGGCTTAAAACTACATATTCCCATTATGTCGTGCGAAACCGTCGAATGTTAAAGATGTAGACGCTTAATCCTTAATGTCCGGTCGGCTGCGTTTCTTATGCATATCTGCTTCATCGATCTTATTGATCCTTAAGCCCAATGAGTGAATACACATTTTGGAAAATATGTGAACGTATCAAGAATTGTTATTATTTGTCTCTCGCTATAGTTCACAGTTTTCTTACCTGCACTTTTCTTGAGTTTTTCCCGTGGTTCGCAGTTAGGTACAGATACTCTCCGCAGTCTTCCGTCTGAAACTGGCCTTAAGTTGCGCATGCGCAGTTGATTTGGAAAGCCAGCATATGTAGCGCGCTGTCATCTTATTTATTAACATGATTTCCTTATTTAAAAAAATTATATAAACCTCAGCATTATGAGATAGCAAAGTATTCGCATACTGTCGTCTTTAACTGGTTGTCAGTTGTCAATTTGTAAAAATAAGAAAGTTTTGTCTCATAGCATCTCTTTAGCACTGACAAATAGCCATTGCAATGAAATGCACTGCAACTCTGATGCATACATTGTCTTTTTAATACATTTTTGTGGCTATGACTATTTCTCACAATTTTTGTACATTTGTCCTATAGGCCTACATACTTTTTTTAGTATTACTGCCTGGTTTCAGAGATAGTCTAAACTGGAAAAATAACTTGGCCTGACATATCTTAAAATTTGTCAGTGTCATTGTTTTGTCCCAAGATGCAGTTATATTTTTTTCTATGGTATTTTTATAAAAGAAAGTTAGAAATCCTAATTTCACCAAGGCATATAGTCCTGGCTTAAGCAAAGCCTTGTCTGTGAAACCGGTCCTAGTGTACATCTACATTTGGATTTAAAACTAAATTTGTAAAACTAGTAAAATCGTAAGAGTTTAGATTATGAGAAATAGGGAGATTTTAAATTGCAATACAATTTTGTTTTAACCTACTTGTGCTCATACTCTCATATTTTGCGCTGTACATTTGTGCTACGGACATTTATGATACCTTAAATCGTATGATGACGCGGTCAATAAAATAACAGACTAATGCCATTTATAAAAGGAGGACGCCTAATGGAAGGGAAAGAATATCATACACTCAAGGGTGGACTCTTTAGATAGTGTCTAAAATCACTAGAAACATTGTTGAAAAATAATTTAACCCCACAGCTTGTCCTAAAATCTGGCATAAGCCACTTTAAAATAAATTTATTTACATAAATCCCAGTTCTGTGTGCTTTGAAATATCCATTGCGGTTATCAAAATGAGATCAGAAATGCAGGACAGAGCTTGACACACAACTCAAGTGAATGTTTATGAGGCACTTGCAAGCACACATAAGGCTTATTAAAATCTCACAAATTTTATTGTATATCTAAATTCATTGCAAAAATGACATGGGAAAGCAAGAAAAGACAACAGCATGTGTACATGAAAATCTCCAAACACCAAACAGTTAAAAAAAATTGTTTACATATTCAACAATATGTAAAATTACAAGACAGAAAACAATGCAATTTTGAAAACGATAGAAAAGTTTAATGATAATAAAACATTGAAATCTACACTATATGCGTCAAGTTTAGGTTATATGTGTTTTTTCTTGGTGATGAGTGCGTTTAAAAGACTCCAAGCAGCGTAAGAGCCACAGAGATGGAGAGAATTATGACTCCAAACAGCCCGATGTATCCATATGCACCATACATTCTCTTAGCGGGGTCTGACACAGAGAAAGATATAAAGATATAAACACATATATATCGGTAGTGCCACACTCTGGACATTTTAGCAGTTTTACAATGGCTTTAAATGTGGCTTATTCAATTAACAACAATTTTCATCTAAACCATCTAAGTTTTACAGTGCTTACTTCTTCACTCTATAATTATGTGATGCCGTTTTTGCACTGACTTTGAACTCATTTGTCATTAATATGTAATCTACTGGTTTGTGTCACTTCGAAAGAGGAAATAATTTAATGAGCGGTTATTACTGTTGCCACATGGTTATAAAAATTTGAAAAAAATAGTGGTGACATGCTTTAAACGTGACGGTATAAAATTCATAATATAGTTATATTGATTCGCGCTTACTCGCCATCAAAGTTTAAAAAGCTAAAGTATTCAATGTGTACAAATGAACTTACCGCCTGTATAGTAACCCCAGGCATAAGAGAACCTGCTTGTCACCCAGATGACCCCTAACACAGAGGCAACAACCTGACGTGGGAGATTAAAGTGCAAGTTAGGGTTAAGTTGGATAAAGGGTATTTAAGAATATGTACAGTATTGGCTCTTTTTTCTTCATAAAAGCCCATTTCTTTAAAGGAATTGTTTACCGAAAAACAATTCAGTCACTTTATTGTCATCTTCCTACATACCATTCAAAGCCTGTATGCTTTTTTCATTTTATTCGCCATGTCATAGACATACTTTTAATTTACAATGCCCACACACTTGCATGCAGGATGTAAATATCTCATCGTTAAAACGTCTACTTTTGTATAAAATTTATTTTCTGCAGAGAACTTTTTTTTAATTCCTGTAGTTTGACAGCCCACTATGAACTGTCTTAAAAATCTTCAAAAAGTTGAGCAAAATAATAAATAACACCATAGGAAGGACATTAGAGAAACAAATATTATGAATCATCAGCTGTTTACCATTTAAGCCAGTGACGTTACAAGATTGTTGTATACAGTGCGTGACTCACAGAGACTATTATACAATTTCTGATGTTACAGAATCACCATTTAATAAATGTCTTAATTGAAAATGAGGCAAGAAGGTAAAAATCCAGGTAATATTTCCAGGAAAGTTGTACTCACAGGATACTCCAGTGCAGCGATGGTCTGGAACACAAGCCACTGTGGATACACCTCGAGCGTGTTCTGATGGGCTCTTTGGACACAGTTGAATATTTGTTCCTTATCGCTGTACATGGTGGGATACTAAACACAACATGCGAACAAACAACACACATTAATAAAGCATTAAAAACCAGCTGAGATTCCATCCAAAATTATAACATCATGCACTGCATTTGAAGAGTTACAGCACCTTTATGCCAAATTTCTTCCTCGCACCACCAACTTTAATCCCGAGATACATCAACATGATGAAACTATACATATACACAAAGATTGCATAGCCAAAGTTAGCCGGGAGCAGGTTCTCAACAACCATTTTGAAATGCAACGATTAGGATCTATCTTCCGTCTAAATCCAGAACAAGAAATTCGTCTTTTATCTGTAGGGAAAAATGCAAAATCATGCAGCTCACGCACGGAGACTTATTGTGTAAAGGGTGTTTGCTGGTGGCCAGAGTGAAATCTACACATTCGTGTCCTCGGTATTGTCTAACAAAGTGTTTAAATAAGCAAATAAAGTGGTAAATATGTTTAAATGCTTTGGTTTCATTGATCGTGGGTGTCGATTATGAATAAAGCGATTAGGTAAAATTACTGAATGAAATGATTAAAGATTAAGTCACCTTGATGGTAGGGAGAACTTTCTTTGTTTAGTTGTGGACATGAAACAACATTCACTTGAAAATAGATTTAATAATTTATATATATTTGACAGGAACTTTATATTTAAATAAAATATCCGATTGTTTTTTGTCAGTGTTCATATGAGGAATGTTCTAGATGGTTTGATGACGTCAGCAGTAGTTTTATTTAACAGTCTGCGCCTGCGCAGGTTTCGGCCATAACGTAACGTTCGTGAGACGCGTAGGTTCGCTTCAGATCGCCGTTGGTCATACAAAAATCTTCTTTAAGAAGCCATCTCTTAACTAACTGCATATTTTCAAGCAAATAAACACCCCTTTCGGTGGAAAACAGTGTATTTAGATTTTTTGCGGTGAAGTAAATTGGTTTCTGGGTCAAATTCGTTCGAGGATTGTCGAGCGTTTCCTCGCATTTTTCATCACTTTGGTGCAGTTGGATCAAGTCAGTGACGGTAAGTTAATTGTTACTTTTGTTTAATTTATTTATTTGAACGGTTAATAAACTGTCTGAAATTAATTGAACGTTAATCAATTGTATTTCTCTATAAAACGAAAATTAGTCAACGGCGAGAAATGCTCTGGGAATTTAAGAAATTAAGACCAAATATTGAAAAGTTAACCTTTTAGGATACAAATCTTGAATACGTTGTTTGACATTTTGTGTTATTTGATGGCTTTGGTCAGATATTGCCACTGCCAGTTAACTGTTGTTCTGTGGAATGTTCTAGAGACGCTTGTGTAATTTGAGGAGAGGAGGCGGGGTCTCCGTTACGTCAGCTGACCTACATCTATTTCCGCACATTTTCAATAAAAGCTGATATCTATTTGTTATATTTGCACCAACATTTTGTTAAGTAATAATAATAATAATTAGTAAAAATATGCTCTGCAGCTACTACTGTTCATAAATGTTTTCTTATGTTTTTGTCCACTTTGTTTTGTATTGCATTTTCAATAACAAAAACCACAATCTTTGTGACAGTGTTTGTTATTTGATGTGTTTGTTGGTTGTGTTTTTATGTAGGTTTGATCATGAAGGTGGAGGCAAGCCCCAGTGTGAAGCTCATCTTTGATCAGAAAGCTCCATTAGCTCGCAGCTCCTCTTGCTCCAGCAGCAGCAGTGACAGCTCCACCTCCAGCAGCAGAGGGAGCCATTCCTCCGGCAGGTCACGGAGGTCATCACGGGGGCGTCGCAGATCACCATCCTCATCGTCTTCTTCCTCACGCTCCCGTTCTCGCTCCCGTTCTCGCTCTCACCCACGCTGCCACCGGGTTTCCAGCCACTCACGCTGCCGCCACTGCCACTATTCTCCCCCACGCCGTTACCGTGCTCACTCCCGCTCCTACAGCCCGTCCCCAGAACGATCATCTGGTCGCAGACGCTATCGACAGCGCAGTCGCTCCAGCTCCCGCAGTCGCTCTCCAAGTCCCTACGGCTACTCCCGCCGGTCATCCCGCTCTCCTGTCCATCGGAGGGGTGGTAGATTTGTGGGTAGGAATCGGTGCCGGTTTTCCCCCTCGCCCTACAGGTACAGATCTCACAGGAGCCGCTCCCGGAGCCAGGAACGCACTGCCATCCGTCTCAGTCAAGCAGGTAAGACTTCAGAGAAGCAGAATCTGTGCACTCACATGTGAAAGTTTTCTGACCTTCATTTTTTTTCATTTAATGTCTTAAGAATCTTTTGCATGTCCAGCTATGGTATTTAACTAATTGGTGTTTTAATATCGTAGAGAAAAAGTATCTATTGGATGTTGCTAAAACAAATGCTGCAAGGATTCTGGGAGTGCAAAACTTGGAGCTGCCAGCGAGCTTGAAAGAGTTGGAGGAGCAAGAAGAGAAGAGATCTTCATCAGTTCAAGAGAAAAGGTTCAGAGATGACTCAAAACCAGCACAGGTGAGACTCGCACATGCACCTGGCTGCCATCAGATCTCCAGAACTTGACATGAATGCAGGTTAAAGTTGAATTATATTTGCATGAACATCTTGAGCTCTATACATTGTTCCAGTTAATTTGTAGAATACAGTTCTCACCTATCCATTAAGTGGAATCTGGGGACGTTGACTAACTCAATGAAACGCAACTTAAGTATGAATGCGTCCAATTTGGGTTACATGTAATCTGTCTCCTCAGACGTGAATGATTTTGCCTGATGGATTTAATGGAATGATGAACAGCTCGTATCCGGATTAGGTAACAGTGCACGCTGAAGAGTATGTACTACTGTGTGTTGGAGAGTGTGAGTGTGTGTGTTTGTGCAAGAACGTGGTCATTAATCCTCTCACTGTGACGAGGGGCGGCATTAGCTTCATATCTTTTGTTTGTATCGTTTCTGTTCCTGTAGAGCTGAACTCCTTCACCCTTTGGACAAAGAGGGAAAGAGGGGGTGGTCACATGACTTGAAAGACACCAACTTTAAGTCTTAAATTCACAACTGCAAAGGTTAAGTAAATGCCATGTCAGTGGTAGAATTGTGTTGAAAAACTGAAAAAACACTTTTAACAGTAATATAAAACCAATGTTTCTGATTCATCCAGAAGATCAGCCACTTCCATACAATACATATACTGTACAACTGTTAGAATGGCAGGCATGTTTGCTGATGGTTGAACTGGTTTGTTTGATAATTTACCAGTTTTCCTCTGTTCAGTGTTTGTGAAGACCAGAGAGAGCTTACTCCACTCATGATGGATGGGGTTTGGAAACACAATTTCATTATTTCGCTCAGCCTAGTTTTTTCCTCTTTTACTGTGTTCAGACGGGCAGCAGAAATCTGATTATTTAGGCACATCAAACTTATGTGGTTCGAAATCATTTCAGTCGAATATTTTTCCCTAATTTGGGTTGTGCTTTTTTCCTTTGTGGGTTTACTGACAGTAAAAGTTAGGTGCAGTGTGAACAAAGGTTTTCTAAAAGCGTTTTCATTTTCTCTTGTGACGCATACTAAACTTGTAGTCTCATAGCAAATTGAAAAAAACAAAACGTATTTGAGTGTTAATGTCCTTTAACACTCAACAGCAGGTCAGAATTTGTAATACAGATGCTAGACTCTCTTCAGTATGTATCTCAATTACAGTCTTGAGTGCAGTTTAACTTAAAGCTGAAGCAATGTGCTAGCCAGTGAGCTTTACATTAAATTGACAGTGTTATTAATATCACCTTTTTCCTCCTTGTCTTCTTTCTAGGTAAACCATGATGATGATAGTGGTGAAGGGACTTCTCACGCATCACCCAAAACAAAGCCACTTACCTTCAACATCAATGTAAGTTGTTAAGAAACATTAGTCAAACTTAATGAATGTATGGATAAACTAAAAAATGAATATATTAAATGTATATTTTACCTCGTTCTGTTCACAGAATACTGTCGCCAAACCTTCAAACAGTCCAATGCTCAATGACAGTAAGGTAACATCAAGAGCTGACAGTGTGGGTGACAGGAAGCCGTATGGCCGGTGGATCCCCATCGGCAAATCATCTAAAGGCAAACACTGAAACCAATAGAACAGTGGTGTTAAAAGACTGTAAATATTGTATATAGTTTGTGTAGTTATCACTGGGGTGGGGGGAGGGAATGGGAAGAAACTGAATTCATGATAAATGTTTTCTTTCAGATATAAAGTGGGTTTTGTTGGAAGAAGGCAACAGGATGTCAAACAGGTGGGAAATTGTGTAAATATTGTGTTTTGGGGTTTGCGCTGTGGATATTCTAAATAAAGAACACAAAATAATCTTGGTTGTGTGTGCTCTTCATTGTGGCTGTGTAACGACGTTTCCTTGAAACGGGTACAATACAACTTAAAATTTGATCTAATACATTTTTGATGAAAAATACTTTTTAAATTGCTACATTTGTGCCATACCCAGATCATTAATCACGACATTAGGTATAGAATTCATAAACTTGAACAAAACCAGCAAATTTGAGGGGTTTCAATTGATACATTTTTGACAATTGTGTTAAACTCATGAAACCTTGAAGTAAACATTTCACATTGAAAAAAATATTATAATTGTGATAAAAACGACAAGCAGATCAGTGTAACAATAAAATATTACATTCAAAAAGCAAAATGTCACAAGTTTGAGGGTTTCAATAATTTTTTAAAAGGTGGTTGAATCTCATGAACCTTGATGTGAACGTTTCACATCTGAAAATATTATCATAATGGCAATAAAAACCATAAAAATTGAGTGTGATATGAAAATAATACATTCAAATGATTGAACATGGATTGTTAAATGCAAAAATCCAGTTGTAACAAACCCCACTGAAAGAATTTCCAAAGGTTTTTCTATTTTGAGCTGGTCTTTAGTGTCTGTACTCTTGGTGGCGCTGTCTCACTGTCTCAGTCAGACTGGCAAACAGCAATGTATTACAAGCTTGTGTAGAACATATACAAATTTTACAAGTTACTACAAACCAGATTTACAAGCTTGAAATTTCTTACATTTAAAAAATTAATGTAAATAAAATTGAATATGAAATGTATTCGCCTGCTGGTTGTTTTAAAAATCAAACACTAGATGAGTTAATCTATCTCTCAGCTCTGGAATGAAGAATCACCTCCTAATTCTGATGTTTGGTGTGATCTGCCAACATGCTGTTTTAAGACTAAAGAATATTTCTTCTCATCTCAGTAATGACACCTTGCTCATTCTTGTCCATGTGCTTCTCTCAGGCGTTTGATGGTTTTAAAGAATTACAAACAGCTGTGTAATAAGACGTTACATGATCTAGTCGTTGTATTGATCATGAGATGCTGTCTACAGAGGTTGGTTTGGCTTGGGCACAAGTAAAGGTCTTTGTTTACGCTCCAATAGACTTTTTTCTCTGTTTTAAGCATCTATTCAGAGGTCGTGCCAAAACGTCTGTTGTTCTGCTGCTGCACTTTTTGTGAAATCACAACATTTTGCCAAGTTAGTCTTACAGGGTTGAATTTTAAAATAACTATCCCTATATATATATATATATATATATACTTGAATATATGAGCATAAATGATATTTCAAGTTGTGTAAGGGTACCATTCACACGAAACGTGTTAAAGGGATAGTTTACCTCAAAATGAAAACTCCTCTAATCTTGACAATGAAGATTTACTGTCTTTTCTCCGTCCTTATCACATATAAAAAGAATGAGAAACATTTTATAATCTCACTGGCAGTAATGATTGTGACTGTGTTGTGTAATCCTACCACAGATTCCGATGAAGATTGTTTTTGCAGCCCAGAGAGAGATGTTACCATTCTGGAGGATCTTTGGCCAATATACATTTAAATTCATTTTGTAGGTGTATTTCTGTAACACTGTAACACCCATTTTTGATTTAAAGATTTAAAGAAAGAAAGTCAGTCGTACAGGTTTAAAATGACACAAGGGTGTTTGAATGTTGACTTTTGATGACTTTTCATTTGTGGGTGAACTATCCCTTTAAGATTTTCATTACTAACCCTGTAGAATCTCTGGGCCTTAGTGAAACTTCATCATATTCTGAAATGATGCAATATTCAAACCAGCACCGGGATTATTGATCCAACAGGTTTTCCTGATCTCAGATCAGATATCCTCGCCTGGTCTGAGGGTTGGCCACAACATTTACACATAACACCTGGTATATGGAGAGGACTATACTAATATCAAAAGTGCACGCACACGCATGAGTGCAGGTCTCTTTTCTATTCAAACACATTTTCCAGAGCCCATCTTAATGCTCCAGCTGTTCGCCAATGAGAGACACCAGAGGCCCACGTCTGGAGAGCCTGGCACAGCCACAGAGAAATCCTGAAGACTAAAAAAAGAAATCCACAGTGAAAAAAAAACATGTGATAAAGAAAGACATTGTTTACCACACACAAGACGTCTTTTCATTACAGCTTGAGAAAATTGGCACATGTAACCGCTCACAGGCAAAAATCTATTTGATGTTTAATTTGATGTCTGTGATGCTCCGGATGCCAGGCGGTGGTTTGAGCTCATCACATGACGATAATCTCTAAATCTCCATTTTTCCTAAACGTTCACTGTTAACATGAAACTTTCTAATATCGGCACAATTAAAATACAATAGGCTATATCAATTATCAAGATGCAGACACGTCACAAAATTACAGCAATGGTTTTATATATTTAACTATAAACAATTATAACACTGATTCTTTAAATGACACATGTTTATACTAAATATACTATTCCTTTATGTTATCATTTAACTAAACAAAAATCTTCCCGTCCAAAAACAAACATTTATTCACACCATGTGGTACGAAATCTGTATATAAGTCTTCTTTGAAACACAAAAGAAGATATTTTGAGAAATTCCTCTGTAGCTTTGTGATCATACAATGGAAATCAATGGGGTTCAATGTTGTTCGGTTATCAACGTTCTTCGAAATATCTTTTGATGTGTTCTGCAGATGAAGGTCAAGAACATCAAAATACATTTTAAAGTTTTTTTTGACGGCCTTGATGTTTAAACCTATAGAGCCAAATTGTAACTGATAAAATCTGTGGTTTTCTTTTGTTCCTCAACAGAACGTTCTTCTGCAAGTAACCAGGTTTGAGATATTGTTCAACTATTTGTAAGGCCATTGGGATTGGAAACAAGCATTAGTCGGACAAGATGTGTCTTTGGCAGATGTTTGTCACTCTTCCCTACCAGTAAAAAACACCCAGAGCGGTATTTCATTCATGACTACAGCAGTTATGGATTGTGGCGTGTGTATTTTAGGAAAAACTGTTGAATGGCATTCCTTCTCAGCTCGTGTTCTCAATGGAAGCCTTTCTCTTTATTAGCAAAAAGGGCTTTTGGGTTTTGTCCGTATGAAGAACCGGCACACAAGAGCTTGACTCGAGCGGCTCCAATATCAAAGGGTTTGATTTACGTGGTCTCTTTTGCTTAATGACCCACAGGTAATGTGCCCACTGTGGTACAGTTTCCCATCAGAGAATATTCAAACGCATAGAGGAGCTGTAAAAAAAAGACCATAAAGTTACTTTTGTAAACTTCCTTTAAATGACCTGAGTGGAAAATGATAAACCATTTACTCATCTACACCACATTTGAAAGTTGTTTCATAAGAGATTTGTTCCCAAGCAGAGATAAATGACAGCTAGAAGATCTAGAATGATCTCTGATCTACTTTAAAGTCGGCTCAGGTCACAATGTCTCTTATGTCTCAACGCTTGAGGGCAACAAGACCTGGCGTCCGATGATGAAGATACAATAACTGAATTTCTGCCACGCATTTTCCCAACACGATAATTCCGCCAAAAGATAAACAATCACGTTTAATTCTCAGGATTCACCCTTTTTTCTTGCTTAATCACAGTCTCTTACTCACAAACATAAGGAAATCGCAATGTATTTTTTTAGTTTTGGTGCAGAACACACCTTATTTACTATCTCAAATCATTATCACTAAACTACAGGAGCAACTTCACAGCTGTGGAGTATAGTATAGTAAGAAAAACATCTGTCATATAAAGTTAAATCCCAAACTACAATGAATTGTGGTATGAAATTGTTTTTATTTAACTACTAGTCAACTACTGTGGAAACTGAATGAATTTAGACACACAAAAGCAGAAACACTGACAGAAAATGTCCACTTTAGCATTGCAGGTAAAAGTATTCATATCAATAATAAAACTTTCAACGATAGCATAAGACAAAAAATGTATTTCAATTTACTCCTCTTCAATAGGTTTGTCCACAACAGAGAACATTTGTTTATGACTTCTGTATGGTTGTTTGGCAGATGGAAAAGCGACATTCATAGCAACAGTTTCCTTAGTTACACGGCTGTTCCTCTCTCCAGGTTCTGTTTGATCTCTGCTGTGTATTTGCCGTAGAACCGCTCGGCCTTCTTGTTGAACTTGGCGTTCCTCTCGTTGATATAATCGATGTCGGAATCATCGTTGTAGGCACGGCGGCGACTGTATTTTGAGCGCTTTTCAATCCTAAAAAACAAACACACGAAATAACATGTTTATGCACAGCCAGACTTCACTCTTAATAATCCTCTAATATACATTTTAAGCCTTTGACAATATCAATAATTTGATATTTAGGTCTTTGTGCTGAAATGGCCTAAAAACATCAAGCATTCATTTCAAATAACTGCGGGCAGAAAAACTGTAAAAATCTAGTTCACACGAATCTAGAAATTGTTTGTCACACTGTTTTCCACAAAAGTAGCAAAATGAAGATTGACACAGAACTCTGCATTTCTAGGTCTCTAATATAAGGCAGATCTGACATTGACCGTGTTCAACTGTATGAAAGTCCAGATTTTCCTCCTTCTCTTGAAGTGTACAAGATGCTCTTGAATAATGCTGAAATAACAGGAATCATCAAGTTTTGCACAAACATTTGAATCAGTTTACTTAACCTTACTAACACTCATGTTTAACTGAAGATATTAAACGACAAGGGGGAAAAAAAAAATCATAAAAACAATCTTGTAATTGAATTGCTGTAAAAACCACGATATTCCCAAAGTTAATTTGCAGCAAAATCAGAGAATACAGAGGAGATATCTATTGGCCTAGCTTGCTTTAAAGCTATTCATTTCTTACAGCAGATTTTTGATACTGTAACAATGTCAGTTTTTAAACTCCATCAAAGAGATTCTGAAACTCCTAAACATCCCTCCCTCCCGCGCAAACACAGACGTTTCTTCAAAGATCTTCAAAGTGTGTGTGTGCGTCATGATCTGGCAGCCGTGACCCTGTCTAATGTCTCTCAGAAGCTTAAAGCAACTCCTCCGCAACAGAAGAATGCCATCTCACACATAAACAAATCCTCTTCAACACGCAGGCACGCAACAGCGCAAACACATCTGGACCAAGAAACACACACAACTCCCAGATCTCAAACAAACAGACCGGGTGAAAGCATTTCATATTCTGATGGAGAACGACAGAAGTGTGAAAGAAAAGACAAGGATTGATATGATAATAAACACACGGTGTCAGAACCTGTCGGTCAGGTGCTTTCGGTTGTGCTGTCTGCTTAACTCAAGTGGTGGAGAGTTCAGAAATCTTATAGATGCCACATGTAAACACACACTTACTGTTTCTCAACGTCCTCCACCATACGGTCGATGCTCACTTTAGAAGGGACGTGAGTGCCGTGAATCAGACTATTTGGTGTGGGATGGAAATCTTCACCGCTGAAAGCAGATAGACAAGAGTTGTGTAAATCAATCAGTTAAGATCAGAAATGCTACCTTCTGAGATATTAACATTAAACGGCTAGTCCACGGTTCTCCTGACTGTTATAAGAGTTTGACTTTGATTACTGAAGTCCGACCTCACTGACTTTCATTATATGAAGACCACATTTTGTGTTCCACAGGAGGAAAGTCATACGGGTTTGGAAGTACATAACCACTTCTTGCTTCAAAGAGACCTTTATTAAGCGTAGAAAAATGTTCACTCAGTTTAGAGACTTCACTTTTTAAAATGTTAATAATTTCCATGCCTTTTCCAGGTATTGTAATTACCATTTAAAATTCCCTTATATTTTTCCACTGGTGCCACAATCCTGCAGCCATAATGAATTTAATCCTTCCAATTCAAAGAGTCAGTGAAGGATAATGAATATCTTACCACTCTTCTCTCTGTTTCTCATAGTTGTCCATATCAGGCTTGATCTGCTTTGTCAGTCTCTGGTACTGTCTCAACTGGGCCTCAGCATACCCTACACACACACACACACACACACACACACATATGAATAAACACATCAAGCAGTGGGGGTCCGGCAAGGGAAAAGAGCTCTTCAAGGGAGAAGTAGAGGGAAATGATAATAATGACCAGAACCGAAGCTAAACAGGCGTGAAACACAAGCCCTGCATGTTTTCAGTTTCACATCTTTAATGTCACACATGGGCAACATATTCCGTCTTACTCTCAGCCAATAGAAAGCAGACGATCAATCAGGCTGCTCATTAACATTAACAATGATAAGTCTTTCATATTTGAAAAAAGAGGTGGATGGTAGATCAAAGATCTGAAGGTATGTAGAGTAATCAAATAGAATAAAAAAATAAAATAAACATGTGCTATATCTTTATTTGGACAATCCAGAAATTCAAGAACAAATATTTTATTAATTAAAAATGATTTATAATTTTTTCCTTGTATCATAGCATTAATTAATCATTTTATTATGGATTATCATAAAGGAAAAGGTACAAATATTTAAACTTGAAATATATTAAAATAAATAATCTGACATAGATTACTAACAAACATTAAACACTTAAATTAGAAACAAATGAACAGCACATAATTATCATCACTGTCACTTTCAGCCAAACAAATTCAGTCCAGCAGTTCCTACCTGAGAATCCTGGATCAGGGTTCCTCTTCTTTTTCTTCCTTGCCCATCTCTCAGCATCTTCAGCACTAATCTCCAGGAGCTTCACGCGGTCATAGTCCTCCCCACGCTCTGCACATTCCTGATACACACACACACTGCCTTTACAAGCTTCTAATACTCTTCTCTCTTAAACTGACCTTTAAAAACCACGGCTGTGCACATTTTCTAAACGGCAAAAGTATTGAAGTATTGAGTGAGTATTTTCTGAGCTATGAGTGAAATCAAACACAACTCAGGTGCTGTACCTTCTTCTTCTGGTCCACAGTGAGCTCATACTCCAGACGAGCTTTCTTGGCCTCCCAGTTAGATGGCAGCTTCAGTCTCTTGTCCTCCTCCACCACCTCCTGATGGTTCAGTTTACGAGCCTCATTCTACAAAAAAATATCATATTGATTATTGTTGGGCTATATAACTGCACTTATATATACTCAGGGCTCGACATTAATGCTTGTCCAGGACAAGTGAATGTTTTGTATGGGCAAGTAAGAGAGAATTTTACTTGCCCCACGGGATTCAAATTAAAAAAAAGTTTTTTATCTTTGAACAAGTCGTTATTGTCCTCGGACAAGTTAATCACAAGTTTACTTGTCCAAAGGACAACCACATGACAATGCCTATTGCAAGCCCAATGTACTGCACTTTTAATCTACCCTAAGGCTTCATGAAGTGTCTATCATTCTCGCTTTCGAAAGTATGTCAATATATAACTTCTCATTCCATTTCTCAAAAGCATTAAAGTGAGTACAATGTATGTTTTACGTTCATGAACATTTGAGAAAAACTGACAGTCAGTTCTCAAACTCCAGATAAAAATCACTAATTCAAATGATTGAATAATTCCACTCTTGAATGATGAATGTCACTCTTTAAACTGCACTGCGGCTGTGACTTCAGGTGAATTCAAGTTGATTGGGACACTTATTGACAGTGATAAAAGTGTCCGAATCAACCTGAATTCACCCTATGCACACACGACTACTTGAACACTTTTGTCAATGACAATAAGGCGGCATCCAAATACCCCACTTGCGGTCTTTGCGATTGACTTTTTCATGACGTATTTCTTGTTTCTGGCCCAAGTGATCATGTAGTATTTCTTACCCGATGGGACACACTAAGCAAGTGCAAACATATAATGTTAATGTATGTGGTGTTTCTAATTATGTGATAAAAGCAGTTCATAACTCTGGATTTATACCAATAAAGTGCGTGTAACTACATTTTATTACGAGATGATATGTCTAATTATATCGAAAGGCAGCATCAGCGCGATCAAAGTCGGACAAATGATCGGACCAGAATGCATTGCTGTTGTCAGGCGGCTGCACATTCTTGCGGTGCAGCATGAGCTCGAACACACCTAAAAAGTCTCATGATTTATCCAGAACGTGATGCATGATGGGATACACTTAGGCCCAGTTAACACTGCAGGTCTTGTTGCACAATTCTGATTAGTTTCCTATATCCGATTTACATGCTTAAACTTGCCAAACCGTTTGAAACATTGCGCATGCGTCAACGTGGGTTATTGAGCCAAGAATACTCTCTAGCCACCATGGACAAATGCAAAATGTGCTTGATTTTAGCTCTACGATACACAAGTTCGCCAAATATTAAATTGATTTTGAAGCGGAGGAAAAGAGCCATCATTGCAGCCTGCGCATATGCTTTGATTGTTAAATCCAATTGTTTAATGTCTTTGATTTAACCGCATCCACAAGTTCTTCTTCCTCATCACACGTCATAAAACTGTGGACAAGTACCAAATTGTCAACGTTTTAATTACGTACAGACCGCAATGCCTCAGAAAATCCGATCTGCCTGTTTACATGTCAGTCACATTGACACATATCTGATTTATTTCCCCATATGAATGAGGCCTGAAACTGATCTAGCAATATTCGAATGCATGCGTTTTTTTTCCTGTTTACACTATGATGGGTCACATCCGATCTGTGTCACATTGGAATTGGGTCACATTTAACTGGCAGTGTAAACGGGGCCTTAGTCCGCTCGGAAGCAGTATTGAAGATAATGTGGGTTAAGGGCACTGCACTTTGGCGTTTTTAACACATTAGACAGACCTACGATCTTACTTCCTGTCGCGTGCACGCGCTCTGAGTGGCCAAGTTCGCAAGTGGGGGTGTTTGGACGCAGACTTAATGTAAATTTGATCGTTTTACCCTTTTAAAATGAAGCTCTCTGAACTTCCTGAGCCTCTCCTCTCTCTTCTGTCCCGTTGAAGGCTCAGTAACCTCCTCTTCACCGCTGGCAGCAACAACCTGCACAAACAGGTCACAACATCTCATTCAAAAGGTGACAAAACATATCAACATAACATGCTCAAATGCTCAGCTGACTATGATCCGAACAGTGGGTCAAGTATTATTTAAATGAGTGACACAACACCTTTTGAATGTATTGTGTGATGAGGTAACGTAATAGTTACCTTAGCACTGTTAGCCGTGAGAATAAGATTATCATTTATAAAGCATTCGCGCTTACTGTTGCTCTAAATTTGTCATTTCACAAACAATAATGATTGAATCAACAAAACCAATAAAAAAGATGCAAGTTGAGTTGCTATTTAAAGTATATTTCATATCGCGTGTTTGTTTACCTCTGTCCCTGACGCCATTTTCTCTTTCTGAAACAGGAAGTGCGTCACGGACTTCAGACCGGAGGAAATTAAATGACCTAATAAGGAGTTCCTATCTCTTTGGTTCCTGGTCATCATAGCAAACGAAATACGGAGACAATTAAAGTAATAGATACATTAAAGTACAAATATATATATAAGAACAAAAACACAAATCAATAGACAATTTGAATTATGAGAAGCAATGAAGAACATGAAAATTTGAAAAACAATTATTAATTTTGCTGTATAATATGTGGTTCCAGCTGCTGCTATGTGCTTTTACCAGACATAACTCAAAGAATTTTGACAGATATTGTGCAATGAAATCATAGCCCCTAAAGTTAATTTGAGATGACTGTAACAGAGATTTAAAAACAAGGTATTGAGAACATTCTGGGAAATATCTCTTCAATGTGCTGCTTTAAAATCATCGTATAGAGCTGAACATCCAGCAATGAACGTGAGGAAAACTATTTCGAGTTGACGGCTAACAGAGTGAATGAAGTTCAAAACAATCAGTTCATGTGTGATGTGCCACTAACAGGAAGTCTATCCGCAGCTCATACAGTCTGTATAATTAAGTTCTATTTAGGAGGATGTAATGAACTTGAGTTTACAGTTCAAGATTAAAGAAAACTCCAGATCAGAAGCCACACGAATGAACTGATGTGCTTCTGCAAACCAGATGGAATGAAAAGCCAAAGCACCTGGCTTCAGCTTCATGAGACATGGCATCAGTGAGCTACAGAGCTTTTTATGGTATAGTTAGTATAACTATTGAATTCCATACATACAGCAGTCACGAAAGTGTCCGTGAACTGCTTACCTAAAAGTCAAAAAGGGCATTTAAGGCAGAGTCTGTGCTATACTATAGCTAAAGGTCATGGCTAAATGGGAAAATTTATGATCTGTGATGTGTGTACTTTAAGTTACAGCTGTGCATTGCCTTGAATGAACCGTGGCTATTGGCCAATCAGCATCCAGCAAAGGAAATATCCATTATATAAGCATGAATATATTTACACAATCTCTGTTGACTTTGATAATTTTACAAGACTGCCAAGGTCACGTGACAATGCTGTGCGGTTCAATAGCCAAATAGGTTTATGGTGAATACAGTCGCAGTATTCAGGATTCATGGATTGATCTTCCTTGATTAATTTGACACACACAGCGCTCAGACTAACGCTGGCGACACGTTCAGCTGCCTGACATCTGGGCTGTTACTCGTAGAGAAAACACAGCCAATAAAATCATTCCATTTCCCTAATTACTGTTTCTTTTATTTCTGCTGCCCATGAGCAGGAACTGGAACGGGCCAATCCAAACAAAAGGCTCGCTGCGGCAGCATCTGTCAGTCACTCACTGAGGGTCTAAACATGTTATTATTGTCAGCTGCCCTGCTTATTAAGCGTGAAAAACAACACGACACGTTTTAGGGTGACATTTGTGAATATTTAGGAAAATACATATGAACTGTTAGTGGTTGTTCAGTTCGAGCTCAACAGCCCCCACGTCAGCAGCAGCTCTGATTCTGGAGCTACTTATCCCATCTTATTCCAAAGCCATGAACTGATTCAACCGGCGAATCAGATGACAAGATCTGATTCAAAATAAAATTGTACATATTTATTAGGGCTATGTATATCATTTTTAAATAGGATACTTTTTCCCATTGAGAATTGTCAATAATGTCACAGCAACTTAAAATATGTTACAATATAACACATTGCCTTACTGTTATGGGTGATACTGTACGTATAAAGTCAATATAAGACAGTTAATATAAATGCAAAGTGTTCATAATTATAAAAACAACTAAATATGCAAAAATATAAAAGGAATTTCATTTAAGGAGGAAGGCAAAGAATAAAACTTCAGATTAGGCTACATTTAGTTTATCTTCCATATATTGGATTTTCACTACATGGTTATCCCAACCACATAAATAACAAAATCTTCACAGCATCGATTGATTAAAAAAAAGTGAGATTTATAATTTTATCTTTAATTTTGCCTACATTTTGTTTTCTCTTTTTTTGGCAAACAAATCACACAAAGGAGGTTCTTTTGGCAAATGTTAAAATTTGGAAGACGTTTCTTAATATCATTGTTATTATTGTCAATACCAGTATAGAGTACGACACCCCTTACATTTTATAGACACTTTTATGTGTGTTTCTCATGTCTCCGGGCTGATTTAATGCCTCGGAAGTAAATCGTCCTCTGTCGTATCACAGGGGCACTCATGAGATGAACAGGCCTAAGGATGTTTTCATAATTATGTCTATAAATCTGTAACTCCAAAGACCCTTTAATGTTTGAACACAGGCCGTAATGTGTGGACAGTGCCCCCACATGCTGTGTTTGTGCCGTCCAAGTTAATATGCAAGACCACTGTGTCCATATCATTTTAAAAGAAAGCCGCAGAGAGCGCCTGCTTTCTGATAGCATCAAACTCTGAGTCCTGAAAGAACCACCGACAATAAAAATCATGATTAAGAGCCATTACAGTCTTTCCGCAAGCACAGGGCAATGTGGGGAACAACAACTTTCTGCTTCTGTCTCTCAAGGGAATGACAAATCTATAGCTTTCCTGATGTGCTTTGAATTTTACACTGCAAACAATCACACTCTTAAAGGGACAGTACACACCAATTTGACATTATGTTTACTCACCCATACGTTCATTCTTCAGAAGAACACCAAAGGAAAATTTCAGAAAATATCAAGCTTTTCAAAGACTTAGCACAGTTAAATAATCTTAAATAAATATAATAAAATCTAGATGACGTGCTGAATAACTAGACTTCTGACGTCATAAAACAAAACCGTGTAGAACAAATTCTGAGTTGACAATATTAAATCACATGAATATTACAGCTTGTAAAAACAATCACATGAATATATACTATATATTACTGTTTACATTAATCATGTCAATATTACGGTTATATATTTTACGTACCTGCAAGAGCCCAGCAAGCTCACAGGACGAAGATCTATTGAGTTTTCTGAAAAACTAAAGAATAAGAGAAGAACAAAATGAAGAAACAAAACTTTTTTATAAAAGAACTAGGCTGCTTTACCTGGTGCAGTTTTCACATTCTTAAAAAAACGAACAAAATTCACTGAATTCCAATGACTGGCGCTTGTCAACAGGGGGCGCCATGTGCCATTAATAACAAGACTGTCATCATGTGTCATGGAGTCATAGTCTTTGAGATGTGATGTCTGAACATACTTGTGAATCTATTTCACAGCATGGCTGTGGGCTTTGGTTTCTGCTTGTGATGTTTTGTTCATGACATGGAGAATATTCACATTCTTCTTAACAAACAAGCATGAGCTCTGTCTCACATGTCAACAAAATGAGCTCAGCACAAGCCAAACACTGAAAGGAGAACAGAAGAGAACATGAAGAGAACGCATTTGTGAGATTCATGAGAAAAAATCCCTTCCCAAGGATGATTTTAGAGAAAAAAATAGATTGAAAATCATTACAATTGAAAAGAATATAAGAACTTAACATTTGTAATTTGGTCTCTTTAACGACTCAATTTTAGGAGTGTTTAAGGGTTAAAGTATTTCTCTCCTTTGGTCTTTCCCCTAATTTTCCCCACGCACAAACTCATGCCAACACGTGCACTCGCACCCGCTCTTACCAATCCGCACAAACACACCGTTCTTCTCAAAATAGTCCAAAGACACACTTTTCAGAATCTTGAACACGTGCTCCTCAATTTCCAAGATCTTCTCTCTCCTCCCGACTGATCTTAACTTTGATGCTTGTCTTACGACGCTACACAAATATGTCGTTGTGCTGACCGCCTTTGGACACACAACTGTGTGGAAACAAAGCTCTCTATCGATCCATCGTTCAGATCACAGAATCACAGATTACATCAAACAACAGAGAGAGTGATTGTTCCCTCATCACATCATCACCGATACCAAACATTGGATGAAGTGTTCTCATGCCGTCAGTGATGCCACAACCAAACCGGATCCTTTCTGAAACATTTGAAGGAAAACTAAAACTAATATGGGTTACTAGTTGCAAAAGAGAAAGACTGTTATACCTTATAAACAAATATCAGACATGGACTTTTAATAAAACAATATGTTATGGATAAATATTCCATTTTGTTGAATAAACAGTTTAGATAACATCAATGACATTGAGGTCAAGGTCACACGAAAGATGTTTCAATCCCCATCACACGAGATGTAATGAATCATGTTCTTGTTTATTTTAACGCTCTCTGTTAATTGTTCTCTTCCTCCCCTCGATCTGATCACATAATATTCTTCCACGCTGCTCTGGGATCGATTAGATCATCTCTTCAAACGCTCGCGCTCTTTCATCTGTGTGGAAACAGCTTGAATCCGTCCGACCGGCATGATGAAAAAAATCAAGCTTCCGAAAGACTTGCCATTTGTGAATCAGAGCTCGCTGGAGTTAGATCACAGTATTTAACCACAGCGAGTAAGCAACCGTAACTGAGAGCGACAGACGTTTGTAAAAGGCTGCAAGCCCAGGGGTTTCTGGGATACATTAAGAAGCGTTTCGGTTCGATGAAGGACCCTGACCCGCCCACCGTGTTCAGTCTGCGCGTGTAAGGCATTGGGGTGCCCCCCGCATCTCGCTGCGTCGTGCCAAGCTGTGGCTTATGATCTCACTTCCCCGCTCGGTCACAGCGGTTTCGGAGCGGCCACCGGTTGCTGTGACGATTTGCGGCCCAATAGGAAGCCAGCGACTTTGAAGGCCTGTGTCTGAGTATGAAGCCTGACGCCTGCCTGCGGTCTGAACCTTCTCCCTTCTTTAACTGGATTTTTCCTCTTCGTACTTACATTAATTACGTGACTTTACATTTGTACATTTAACAGATGCTTATCCAAAGAGACTTACAAATGAGAGAACATTTAACATACCCAATGGAAAATGTTATTGCTCAGATGTTGCGCTTAGGAAATTTGATGGTGTTCTCTCATGTTGTGTTTCTCTCAAGTATCGCTGAAGTCTCAGGCGTTTCTTCTAAAATGAAAACAAATGAACAAATGTTCAAATACATGAAGAGTATGGAGGTGTAAAGTGAAGGTAGATTGTAGAGGTAACATAATTTGGATTTGCGTAAATGTGATAGGTTCATAATGAGATCTTTTGAGGTCAGACCTGACAAATCTGAGCTCAGTTTGAGACATTGTTGATCTCTGATCTCTAAGGAAACACTCATGACGGAGACATTTGTCAGTTTTCTAACTCCTTTTCTAAGAAGTAATGTCTGAGACGCATATCTTTGCTCTCCAATTATTCTTATTGTTGTCTATAAATAAATAAATAAATAATAATAAATAATATAGATAAATAATTATGATCTCATCTGTGAATATTCTGAACTATAGGATCGTTCTTAAAGGAACACTCCACTTTTTTGGAAATAGGCTCATTCTCCAACTCCCCCAGAATAGATAAATTGAGATTTATCGTTTTGGAATCTATTCAGCCGATCCTAGTCTGGCGATAGCACTTTTAGCATAGTTTAGCATAGATTGTTGAATCCAATTAGACCGGTAGCATCGCGTTCAAAAATGACCAAAGAGTTGCCAGGATTTGGATGACAGACACATCCGAATCCTGGCAAGGACGCATCCGGAAGAAATGTCTCATATGGTCACCCTAAAATAGGAAAAATATTGAAAATCTTTGGTCATTTCTGAACGCAATGCTACTGGTCTAATTGGATTCAATGATCTATGCTAAGCTATGCTAAAAGTGCTATCGCCAGACTCGGAGATC
Source organism: Triplophysa dalaica (assembly GCF_015846415.1). NCBI lineage: Eukaryota > Metazoa > Chordata > Actinopteri > Cypriniformes > Nemacheilidae > Triplophysa > Triplophysa dalaica. The sequence goes on from NC_079552.1 coordinate 2,521,011, forward strand.
GGCTAAATAGATTCCAAAACGGTAAAACACAATTTATCAACTCTGGGGGAGTTGAAGAATGAGCCTATTCCCAAACAAAGTGGAGTGTTCCTTTAAGTAGTTAAAAAGTAAGATAAAGAAAGACATACATTTTTTAAACAGAGTTAAACTGTGTTAGGGTCAAGTGACTGCGGAACAGTTGAGTTGTCAGGAGGTTTTTTTGAAGGTTGCGTTGGTTTCTGTGATTTTAGAGTTATGACCCACCAGTTCAGAGCCCACTGGGTTAGATTAAGCAACAGGGATCAACAGAGAAAAAGAAATAAAAAATAATGTCAATACATTTTGAATCCTATGTGTGTGTATGTTGTGTGTTTGTGTGTGGTGGCTGATGATTGACAGGAGAGGAAGTTTGGGGAGGGTTGGCAGTCACACACTGGAAAGCGTGAGTGGCAGCAGAAGAGTTTTGTCTGGCTCTGACACACCTGCTAACTGAACCAACTCTCACATCTGAAGCCAAAACTAAGAGCGTGTGTGTGTGAGATCCAGTTTTGACAGATCCTTTGATTAAAAGGCATTGAAATGAATGTTCAATCTCACAACCGATCCGATTCATTTCAGCAGCTCTTATTGATCAGCGCTTCAGAAGCGATCAACCCCTCTCATCAGTATCTCAGCATCATCTCATACGTTCTCATGTTGAGTGTGCACAGGTACTCTGGTTGCGCTACATTATCCGTTTAATCTCAGATGATAATCTGATCAAATAAAGTTAATAGAAAACATGAAAACCACTCGATAAAACGTCAGAATAAACACATCATAATCATTTACATTTCAGCATTTAGCAGACACTTCATCCAAAATGATGAGAATCAAACCCATGACCTTCGCACTAACAAAATACTTTACTTGAGCTAATTGTTTATTAAATATTCAATGTGACATAATTAAAGGGACAGTTCACTTTAAAAAGAAAAATTCAGTCATCATCTTATTCATTCATGTTGTTCAAAACCTACAGTATATATGACTCTTTCTTCTGTATAACACATCAGAAGATATTTTGAGAAATGTCTCTGTGGTTTTGTGTCCAAACAGTCAATGAGGTGCAGTGTTGTTTGGTTGTCAACATTCTTCAAAATATCTACTTTTGTGTTCTGCAGAAGAAAGAAAGTCTCTCGGGTTTGTACTAATGGTGAGTAAATGATGATTTTTTTTGACTGAACTTCAACCGCTTTTAATAATGAAAATCTGTTGCACCCCTATAATGGTGAGCTGAAAAATTCACACCGGACGGACGGAGAATCTCTCAGACCACTGCAGCGGCCGCAGAGATCAAAACACCAATGAAGTGCACACCAATACATTATTATAAATATTACATACTGTATACATTACATTTATTGACAACAAAGAAAAAACTTTACATTTAATGATTACAGCCATACAGTGCTGTGTTATATTTGAACCTTATTCACCAAACTATTGAAATGTATCAAGAGTGATATTTTAAACATAAAATTATGCCATCGCCTTTCATTTCAAAAGCAGGCGTCTGAAACCAATCACCTCATAAAGGAGAGATATGGGTTCAATCACCACCGACAATAATTCTGATCCATCTCAACCCCCTGTAATTCACACCATGATTTGATATATTTAAAGGTTTCTTAGCTTTGAGTTGGTGGTATAGCTGTAGGTCTGTGTGTGGGAAGTTGTTGTATATTTGCGGTGCGTTGGCGCAGTATAATCAGGGCCATATCTCGCCGTCTGGCACTTCTCTCGTGTTTTCACAGTTGAGTGGCATTGCTTTACTGCACCATGACAACTAGCCCCTGCCAGTCACTGTGGTTTCAATAAAAACCAATCATTTCAGTCTTTATATCTTATTACAGTCAGTCACTTTAATGTCAGCTCTCTGTAGAGATGCCAATGTTACCCATGAATGAGTCCAGGAACGGAAAAGAAAATGAGAAAGTACATTTAGTGTAGAAAAGAAAAATCGGCAATAACACAAGCAGCAAGAGAGAAAACGTGCATGTGATTCAGTAGGTTAGATTTAAAGGTGATGTGTTTGGCAATATTTGCCATGATTTAGTCCTGCAGTTTAAATGACTTAAAGGAACAGTTCACAAAATAAATAAATAAAGTTCTGTTGATTTACTTGCAAACCCCTGACACTGACTGACCTCTGCAGACAAGAATTCTAGTATTTTCTTCATGAACATAATGGCCGTGAATGGGTACTGGCTCCTTGAAGCTTGAAAAACTTTAATGTTTAATATAAAAAAGAAGTTGAGTAGAGAGAAAACAAAATAAATGAAACTCAGAGGGAGACTCACTTGGCTGCAAAAATACTGCAAGAAAATTCCAAGACTAAGCAAAATTGTGACACAGACCTGCATCAATCACTGCAAATGGAAACCATTCAACACAGGTGGAATCATAGCTGAACTAAACAGGAATTTCCATCAAAAAGAAAACAAAATTAGTGCAAGACAGTACCATCTATGCCTGGCCATATCAGTTCAAACAGAAATACCAGTCTTTATTGAATAATCACAAAATTTCACAGGCTCCTGTGAAATTTAAATATATGTGGGAACATTGTCGAAATGATTTAGATGTGGGACTCTACTTAAGTCTTAATATCTCTATACTTCCGTCTTAAGATCACAACAGTCCCCTATGAGAGAAAAATGATTTTTCTCAACTATACTTTCATATGTATATCGAAGTATAATAAGAGACATTAAAGGGGTCATATGGCACAAAAACATGTTTTTCTGTGTCTTTGTATTTGGTGTTGTATAAGTTGCCCATGCATGTATTAGACACGTAAAATTGCCAAAATTTAAGTGTCGGAACAAAAGATGCATTCTATCTAAAAGCATCCTGAAAGCCTTGTGTAACCACACCGCCACAAATCTACGTCAGTACGTGGAATGATTTGACTAAGACCACCAAATGTATACGCAAGTAAGGTGGGCGTAGCTGTCAGTACAATTGAAGTGGAACCTGATGTTCCAAATATGGTAAGAGGCGTTACATTTCCGTCACAGGCTTGCAGCATTCGACCAATCACTACACACTGGTTAACTGGCCAATCATAGCACACCTCGCTTTTCAGAGCCATGAGCTTTGTAAAATATCTGCGGAGGAGATACAAACATGCACGTTATGCGGAAAATACAGCGGTTTTGAACCGTAAGTCGTATTTACACATTTTCGTTTTAGCCGTGTCATATGACCCCTTTAAATGTGAGTTTTACACGACGCTTGAGAATGGCTTGTTTTTGTTGAACCATTTTGCAGCTGAACCTCCATGTGATTGTTCACTGGTAAATGCATTAAAAAGTTGAAAACAGTAAGAAAAAACAAATGAGGAATTAAGCTAGCTAAGAGGGAGAAAACAATGACTTATTTTACATTTTTGGGCGAACTGTTTCTTTAAGTCAACCGAGCCCTGACAGAGGCACATCTGAGCATTGAAACGTTCCTCTTGAAGTGAATTTTGTTTGCAGATGTACCTGACGCAGCACTCGCCATGAGTTTCTGCAACTGTGGTCAACTGCATTACTGAAGGAGCTGGAAGTGGGTTTGTGGCTTTGCTTCTGTTTACTGCCATCATAGCTTCTGTGATTGTTTGTACTTATAGAAGGGTGGAGTGTACGGTAAATGCCTTCTGTCGGGTGGCCACAGAAACCCTGGAGATGGGCGAGTGAAGATGAGGTGCATTTCATTCTGTTTGAGAGAGAGAGTGCGATTGAAAGCGTGTTTACAAGCGTAATGTGGCATCACTCAGTCTAGCTTTCAAGGTGTCTTAATTTTTACTTTTGAAACATTTTTGTCTGAAATCCATTTATAATTTGAATACGATATTTGCACCAACAACAGAACACACTTAAAGAAAGGTGCTTCAAAATGTTCTTCGATGCCATAGAAGAACCTATTGGTTCCATAAAGAACCATTAATATCTGAAGAGCCTTTCTGTTTCACAAAAGGTTCTTTGTGGCAAAGAAAGGTTCTTTAGATGGTAAAAAAAGAGATGGTTCTTTAAAGAACCTTTTGGCCTAATGGTTCTTTAAAACTCTTAAAAATAAAGGTGATTAGAATTTTTAAGAGTGTAGAAGAACCATTTTTGGTTCAACAAAGAACCATCCAGCCAAAAGTTCTTGAAGAACCATCTCTTCCCACCTTTTCATAATCTGAAGAACCTTTTTTCGGTTCCTTGTGGTAAAAAAGGTTCTTTAGAGTGTAAAAAAATAAGAAACAGATGGTTCTTTAAAGACCTGTTGGCTGAATGGTTCTTTGTTGAATCAAAAATGGTTCTTCAACACTCCTAAAAATAAAGGTGCAGAAAAATGTTTTCACTGCGATGCCATAGAAGAACCATTTTTGGTTCCACAAAGAAACATTCAGCCAAATGTTCTTTGAAGAACCAGGTCTTACTTAGTTTCTATAATCTGAAGAAACTTTTTGTGCCACAAAGAACCTTTTGTGAAACAGAAATGTAATAGAACCGAATGGTTCTTCTAGGGCCTCGAAGAACCTTATGAAGCACCTTTTTTTATTTTTCTCGACTTTGTCATTATGAAAAAACATGTTTTTACTTAGCACACACCATTTGCTATAAAATATAATAGAAAATGTATTAATTGCTCAACAGGTATACACACACCTGTCTTAATGCAAAGTGTTCATGTACGCAGTACACATTGTTACATTAACACAAGAATTATGTGCGTCCTAATCTCTGGTCGTCTGTCATTTATCTTTTCTGTAATGCTCTTGATCATTTTCATATTTGCGTAGAATTTCAATCCCTCAGTGTGGACACATAATCATTGCCAGGAGGAGAGGGGGAACCTGGGTAATGTGTTTAACAGCAATGATCCTGTTTAACTGCAGCCCCTGTTTGAACATGAGAAACTGCCTGATGGTCAGAATCAATTTCCTTACGGCCAAATTACTCCCACATCGGCTTAGAGTTTCACCTAAATGGCCAAACCTTAAAACACTAATACTATTGCTATTAAATTAGAGTCTCGATCATATAGTTCAAGTTATGCTTAATGCTGTTTGCTTTATTTATTGATGCACTGAGGGAGGCAGAGAGTGTTTTGTATTCAAAGAATAGACGTGTATGTGTATGAGGGTCCTTATCTGATAAATAGATAAGTGTAAATGTGTTGCCGTGTTTATATCTCTATATGCGTGCCTTCGTATAATGGAAATCCTATTTCATGGAATCGCTGCAAAATAGTGCTGGGAAGTACAGATAAGAATTACATCTCCATCATTTTCAGCCCCTTGACAATATTTATTTGTAGGGAGCAAATCACACACACAGTGCTGTAGAAGACAGATATCTGAAAATAAACATCAAATTTACTAACTACTGTATAATCCTGTAAAAGATCCCCTGAAAATCCCTTACAATAAATATGCATAATTCATGTACATTTCATTAAATATACTTACATTGCTAAGTTTATTTTCTAGTACTATGTTTAGTTAAATACTTCTTTGAACCAAAATTGGCCACTTTTTTGTACTTTTAAGCACACCGTAGTTGTGACGGTATAAACTTTAACTACAACATGTGTTTAAGGTTACTAGTTTAATGCTTAACTCACATTTTTTTAGATTAGGAAAGTATGTTATAAAGTATGCTCTCAGACTCCGTTAGTAGTTGTTGTGCAAGTATACTTCCAAGTGTTTTTTAAATGAATTTAGCATCATACTTAAAGTGTAATATTTATACATTATTTTTGTACTTTAAATATACTGCTACACTTACTGCTACACATAAAGACTAAAAATGTATATTTGTAAGGGGTGCTCTTAAACTTTTAATATAAATTCAAGATTGTGAATAACAGATAGATGCAGGCTAAAACAAGAAAAAAGCAAAGTTTTGTATTCTTCATCAGGTTATTAGAACACACCAGATTATTTGTGAAATATCAATAGTGTAAGTGTAATTCACCGGCTGCCAAATACCCCAAGTGACTCTGGCCTGGTAATGAGACGAGCCGTTTAAACTGGTGGTTAGCATCAGGGGCTGGTGTTTCAGGGACCAGCTGCACTACACCGGTCTGGTGAGGGGTGATTCTGAGCTAGGAGTGGGTATAGATCTGTGGCAAATGTGGGCACTTGGTAGACCACCTGACCAGGCCACACATCAACAACACACAGGCCTGCCATTCCACTCTAACCAAGAGAGAGAAAGATGACATCACATGAAAACAACACGTGGGACCTTGTTGTCACATGTAAAACAGCTGGAGCACCAAAACCATCAGACACGTGATATTTATGTTATTTTGCCTGCTTGTGCTTTAGATGTTTACATTTGATATCAAACAACGACACGAGTCCCCAAAATCAAACCGAGAAATATAATCATGAACTCCATAGCCCTAACAATTTATTTATAGAAAGTTTGGTTTCTGAATGTCATCTATTATTTTGCAATAAAAAAATGCTCTTGGTAGCCAATGATATACAAACATGGCAATTCAAACAATCTGAGTAACTAACCAATATGGAAATCTTACGGATTTATACAGTTTATGAATTTATAATATTTACATTTTAGTATTTATTGTTTTCATACCTCTTATGGTTAGGTTTAGGGGCGGGGCTTCATAATTGCTTTTACCAAATAATCATATGCACGTTGTAACAATTTATATAAATTAGCTACCAAATCAGATTGGTTAGAAGCACAAACAATGTTTATCTTAAAAATAAGTAGTTTTACTAACTAGTTTACTCACTAGTTTTGAAACTCCATCTATTCATGATCTAATTAATGAAAAAACCTAACTTATAATTTCCCTCGAACCCACTATCTAGGTTTACTCAGAATTTGTGGCGATTTTGAAATCCGTCTCATGGTTGTAGTCCAGTTTTTATGATATCTTCCTAAGGTCTGTTATGACTATGATGCTTTAAAGTGTTGTCTCCGTAGGCCGCTCACCAGGTTTTGGAACAGAGCCTATGAATTATAAATATATCTGTGTACAGAAGGATGCGAAGCGTGCTTACTTCCGAGTGCATCAGCGAGATCTCGTGTTCTCTCCAAGGAGAACCATTTGGGTCACTGTAATAACCTCTGACAGGCCGTCAGGCGTGAAAAGGGTGTAGAATATCCACAGGGGCCGGAACACACCCCTCATTCCCGCTCCTGCCCTCTCGCTCGCACACACTCACAGGGCTTGGAGAGGGAGGGGCCGCTGGCACTAAAGTGACATTAATGGGCCCGTGCTGACACAACAAGGCGAGCGCAGGGACCACTTTTCCGCTTCTTCATCGGTGAAACTGTCGCCTCGAGTTTCACCGTGCCCTCTATCTCTCCGGCACGCCACGGTCCGGCCCGATCAGGCTCGGGATTAGGGTTTCGTCTCGGGGAAACGGTCACGTGATTTACTGTTGCTTTGCGCCTGGCTACAGGTGGCCGGGATAAAATGACTACGGAGAGATGTGTGGTTCAACCGCACCTCGGATCTTAAAATGAGCCAGAATCCTGTCCTCTGTGACAGGTCTGCAGCACGCAGCGTCACCGTATACTTCAAGCGCACACACATACACGCTAAAAGATGCTTAATTATTTATGCAAAATTAGAGCTTGAAAACTGTATCCTCATTACACAGAAATCGGCAAAAGGAAAAATCTCAGTTGGAAAAAAATTGGACATTATTTTCTTTCGCAATACACAAACTTGTGAACATTTTATCAATCAAATTCATATAAAACTCACAACTTTTCTGTCATGTTGATATCACCAAGGTCACACAGACTATTGGATAATATATTAATTTAAAACACAATCTTTTCTAAAATCGTAAAAATTAATGCTACACTGTAAAAATTTATTTCAACATAAAACTTAACGTTTAATTCAACGTAATAAAATATTACTTATTGCATGAATTTGATGAAAAATTGTGATGTAAACTAATATTTTTAAGTTGAATTAACAAAAATGTTAAGGAAAAAGATGTAATTTTTTCAAGTTGAAACATCCAATTGGTTTTACCGTGTATCATTTAATGTTGGTTAATGTGGGCACAACAATCAAAAAATTGAAAACCAATTAAATATGGTGAATTACATATGCCAGTAAACTGCACGTTCCATCAAAGGCCTCTTTAAAAGTCTTTCAGTCAAGTAATTCTTCAAGATGACCCACATTCAAGTCTGGCTCCATTCGGCTGTTTCATCTGGAAATACATCACATATCCGACGTAAAACATTTGTGCAAATGTCACAAAATTATCTAAATGGTTTATGCAGAGAGCAGCTTTCTCTTTGATTCCCAAGAAAAAATATTTAGTATAATGATTCCTAAATGTTGACTCGCAGATGCTCTGTCCGAAACCAAATATGTATTTACGTACATTTGACAGAAAGAAAGGTTTGTATGGAGTGGAGTATGAATGTGTCTGTGTGTACTTCCAGAATTATCTCATGCATCCAGGGCAAAAATGTGAGTGTGTGTGTCAACATCAGACGTGTGTGCCCACATATCTGAAGGGACCCTGTCTGTGGTCGCTGGGTGGCCAGTGGCTCTGCCCTAACAAGGCCATTTATTGTCTCTGGTTATATATATACCCACAGTCCAGTCCACAGGCCTGTCTGCTAACACAATTCAGGCCGAGCCAATTAAACTATCACACCGCATCTCAAACAAGCCTTTCATTTCTGGCCTGCCTTTGGTCTTAGATTGCAATAACAAACCTGATTTGAAATCATGGTTAACCTACCGCATGAAAGGATACGCAGCGAGTCCACCACGTCCTGATGTTGGGCTTCATTATGGTTACTCTGGCTTGTTTGACGTTTGGATGTGAGCCGGCCTGTAATGCAGGAGGTAAAGAAACTTTACGTTGCGAACGGCTCTAAACTCAGACAGATTGACACAAACGTAGGGATCTCTCCGGGTCAGAATGTGAAGAGATGGTAACTTGGTTTTTTTTCTGCGTACCTCAAAAATGGTGCTGAGGGAACTGGTGCAGTCACGGGTAACCGTAAGACGGGAGGATCACAGAGAAGAGATCTTTAATATCTGAATTGTTTTCCTTAGACAGAAATGAGACTAAATGGAGAGAATAGAAACGTCTCTGGCATCTTAGACATTTCACTTGAGAAAAACCCCAGAAGTCCTACAAATATATACATTAGAGTTTTAAAAAGAGACCTCAACACTGTACAAATGAGCCCATATTTGCCATCAATGGTTAATGTTTAAAAGATTTTAAAGTGATAGTTCACCCAAAAATATAAATTTCTGTCATCATCTCTTGTCATTTTAAATCTGTAGGACTTTCTTTCTTCCGCCGAACACAAAAGAAGATATTTTGAAGAATGTTGTTGACTTTCCCCCAGTTACTTGCATTGGTTTTATGTTCATACAATAGAGATGAATGGGGGTCAGTGCTGTTCACGTCCGGTTACTTTCTTCAAAATATCTTCTCTTGTGTTCTGCGGAAGAAAGTAAGTCATAAAGGGTTGAAATGACAGGAGATGAGTAAATGATGACAGAATTTATTTTTGGATGACCCATTTTACTTTAATACAAACTCAAACATTTCCTAACAAAATTACACAATCTATATAATTTTACCTATATTTTACATTTACATGTATCATTAATTTTATAGCTTCACAGTCCTAATTATTCCAGCAATTGGCTCACTTGCATATTTTTATTGAGACAAAGATGCATTTTTACGTTTTATTTATAATTTCCCCTAAATTACTGACCTATACACATTCAATCATCAAAAGTTAAAATGTGAAATTTTCTTACCACTAGCATCCCCAAACAGAACTGTAAAAATAATCAACATTTTTCGAACGTAGTTTACAAATCTGAATTGATATATAGGTGTCACGTGTTCTGTATGCAGTCAGAACCCTGGAAAAATATTCCACCAAAAAAACAAAAACTTACATTGACTGACCCACATAATTAGCACTTAATTTCAAAAATCTGTTTTGGTCTGTCAACTTCCCTCACAGGAAAATAGAGCTAAACCTCTAACGTGTTCAATATGCTCATTTTATGAACTATAAAGAGAAGAACCTCAGTGAAATGAAGCAGGCGTATATACGAGACGCATGCAGACATCAAAGCAAAATAAAAGCAGGAAATTCAAGCACAACAGTACACAGAAAATAACCCAATACCATTAAAATGGTATTAGCCACATTTATAACAAGCACGTGTGGTTGCTAATGTTCCCTCAACGCTTGTGTGTTTCTGATGTCGCCCAGCGTGGAGAAAAAACAACAACAACACAAAAGTGTGGAAAATGTCTGGAGATTGTGTTGAAAGTGATCATTTGTGAGATAAATGCATTGTAACTATACGGATTATTATATCTTTAGTATTAAGACCGTGCACAATTATACAGAAATATTCTCATAAAAGGTAAACTGCATCTCAGATCTCAGGAGCATGGGGGTGGAAGGTTAGGACGATTCTAAGGGCCCAGGCTGATTTAGGGCCCAGAAGAGCAGACCCCCTTTTTCTTTTCCTATTTGTAGGGGGCCCAGAAATTTTGGTTCTCATAGGGCCCAGAATTTCTGGCGGCACCCCTGCTCAGGAGTCTGAGAATTAGAAATCTCACAAATGTCTGATATTAGAGTTTCAGAAGAGATGACAACAACGTCTCAAACTGAGCTCAGATTTGTCAAATCTGCATTTTAATGTCAATATTATTGAAGATCTCAATATGAATCTAAAATTTCTCATGAAATGTACACAAATCCAGATTATTGGACCTCTACAATCTACATTCGTTTTACTCCTCCATACTCTTCATGTATTTGAACAATGCCTCATTTTTTACGTTTTATTTCTACTAAGCATTTTTTTAAATCTGCTAAATTAATACTTAAATGAAAACAACTGCGAACTCCGTCAGATCTCTTGAGCTATGGAAGAGCAACCTCTGAACGTCTGTGTTATTACTGTCTGTTACATACGGACATGTTAGCATGCGCACCAAAATCATCTTCGAGAAATTTTGTGCTGAAAATAAAACAAAATGCTCCCCAAAAATGAAAAATCTGCCATTATTGACATCCTCTCATGTCCTTCCAAAATCCATAAGCTGTTATTTTTAGTGCAGAACACGACAGAAGTTTTAAGGCGCTGCTCATTGTTCGCAGCTGTTTTTTCCGGGTCTTGACATCTGTGGTCACTATGAACTGTCACTGTATGAAAAAGATCTATGAAGATTCTTTTGTGCAAAATAACAACAAACAGGTTGGGAACAATGGGGCGAGTAAATAATGACAGAATTTTCGTTTTTAGAGGAACCTAATGAACACCCCCCACTCCGGGTCCCCCGAGGATCTACTTCTTTGTTTCCCTGTCTTCCTCTCTCTCCTGCACATCATTGATCCACAACAGATTCATTTCAGATTCCTGTTACGATACATCTCATTGATTCGCCCATCTCCTCTAATTAGCCGTTTGAATGTAACACTTGTTTGGTGGCGGCACGGTCCTGAATAAACCATCCTCAAGAGAGAGAGAGCATGATATAGGATGTTCAGAGAGGAGATGTATGTCCAGATTTAATGGTGAGTATAAATCATGCAGTGTGTTAGTTCTCAATAACAGCGTCATTCATAAATTCATACATTGATATCGAAGAAAGAAAAATCACAGATGAGTTCACTGTAACATCTGAATTATTTCAAATAGACATCTATGAAATTAAATGAGAGAGCAAATGGAAACTTTACACCCTTCATGTGTTTTAACAAATGTCTTATTTGTTTCTGTTTTATTTTTTTTAAAGCAATTTAGAAAAACTGTTTGAGACTAACACAAGTGAGAACTCCAAGTTTGAAAGGTCTCAACATGCAAAGTCACCGAATTCAAGCAGGAACTGGTTTGATGTAAAACTCAGAAGTTATTAAAATAGATCACCAAATTTATGCTAACCAACTTCCACACTGCAAATAAAACAATGGTTCAGAATACAGGTACAGAAACTCTTTGTAGAGGTTTAAGGGAACTCACCAGTGCACAGATGGCGACAGCGTCACGGCCGCATTAGCTTTATTAGCCGTAGGTGATGCTGTTCCACAAGCAGTGAGACCACCCAGTCGACATCCGGAGGTGTAACAGTTACACTGTAAGGGTCCTCTGGGGTCTCTCCACACACTCAGATTTGGGATTTTATGAATTGAGGTGGCAGCCCTCCCTGGAATGACTGTATGTTTGCCAGACTTGAGTCGCAGTCAGCAGAAGCACATGTTCTGCAGGATGTAATGCACGACACAGCACTGCAGCGTACAAGAACATGGAACATTTTTCTGTGTTGCCAAATTTGGCACAGAAAGTTACACTCATAAATACACATTTATCATTTACATTTGCCAGCCACAGAGCCGTATAGATATCCTGAAGTAAACACGCCATGGTGTGGTCTTCAGTACATCCCTGCGGAAAAAAACAGAAACCGTTAAACAAGTTATGATGGTTTTAAATGGATTTGCATTGGTTTTAATGGAAACTATAATGGTTCTACTGGTATGTGATGGAATCTTTTGGTGGGATGTTTCATTCAACTGGAATAATGCCCAAAACACACATCGGCTGGAAGGGTTTTGTAATGCAAAAAATTTGAATTTCTGTGATGGTTTCTATTAGGATTCTATGGTAAAAATAGAACCATCACAGAAATTCTAATGGTTTACATCATGAACCTTTAAATTTTTCCATTAAATCCATTACAAAATTACCATTCGTAGTGTTGTTTAGGGATTATTCCGATAGGATTTAATGGTTCCCATCTGCCAGGTAACATCACACCAATAGAATCCAAAAATAGAATTACAAACCATCGTAGTTTCCATTAAAACCAATTGAATTGCAATTGTAATAATTAAATACATAACATTTATATTGTGTTTTCTTCACGGATAGTAAGTTCTAAACTTGGTTAATATATAGTACAGTATCCTGCAGTATAAACGGCAGTGAATATTGCAGTATACATTAATATTTACTATGGTAAGACTCAACACTATTTTAACTGCCTTACATTTTAAAGTAATACACTGGCTTAAAGTCATTTAACTTAAATTGGATCATTTTAATTATTTTTATTTTATTTTAACTCTATTCTTTAAATCAAGTTAGAAATGGTTTGAGAAATGATTAGCAGTCTTAAATATCGGTTTGCAAAGTTTCTAGGAATTTTACTACAGTTACCATTAGTCAATAATACTGAGGTAAATTACATTATTCTTTTTAAAATATAGATTATCCACGAACCTAAATGGCTTTTAAAAAACGAAATAAACTGTGATTTGTCAACAATCTCCGCCCGTTGTAAAGTCAACATGAAACCAAACAAGAAAATTCCAAGTGTTTTACACAGTGTTGCAGTGTTTATTATAAATGCACACCATAAGTTTTGCAAAATTTATTTGCTCCTCTCCCCCTCTCAACAACAACTCTTCACCTCATGACATCAACAACAAAAAAGAGGTATAGGACTATACTCACTGTCCAATGGCGAGCCATTTTTAGCCCTCCACGGCCAACCTACCACAAACCAATCAAAAAGGGAAAGGCAAAATAAAGCCCCGCCCTACATTTTTTCAAATTTCAGAAGCCGTTTCAGTCGGATATACGTCACACACAGATAATAAGTCAATCGCAAATACCATTTCATGGTGACTTTAATGGGCAATCAACATAAGATAAACATCAATAGTGAATAGTTTGGCAAGGTGAGACTAATACATTGAAAATGCCTCCTACATATACAGTTTCTATTCCAAAGCGAAATGTTTCATTTTCTATAAATGATATAAACGTCATTTTTTGAGGAAGGTTATGAAACCTCAGCCAGTACACACACACAGAGTTTGTGGGCGATATGTCAGCACTGGTTTTGGGGGCGCCACTGTGGTGAGACTGGACTGTGGCTGTGAATAGTGAAGCACTCAGATTCTCTGTATGGGTGGTCTTTACCTCCTGGTTGAACCGACAAAAACACATACACAAACTAACACAACAGGCACACAGATACTTCGATTCTAAATCTGCATCGCTCAACACGCAGACATACAGAGTTAATATTTGTGTCTCTCTTGATGCAGTATGTTGGGGGTCACTCACGGTTACACTACAGACACTGAGCAGCTTCAGAATACTGGACAAACCTCAGATGGGATTTTCTGGCCTTTTTTTCCTCAGAGGAACAGATGACAGTCTAAACAAGGATGCGGACGAGTTTCCGAATTTTTAGTTAAGGCGGGGAGGAAAGAAAATGACGTTACATACATGTTTTCTGAGACGACCAGAAATCCAGATCACGATGTAAAAATATTTCTGGAAGGACTGAAAAAAGCACTAGAAAGACGTGTGAATTTAAAGACGAGAAGAGACTTTCTTTTCACAAACTAAACCCTGGCAGGATGATCCAGACTTTTTTGCATCAGTCTGAAGGGGTTTATCCCACAACAAATGCATCCATTGTTCCAAACTTCTCAACGAATTCCACCATGCAGCGATATGAACCTTATTTTTACTATAAGAAATTCATTGTATGAAAGAAAAATGCAATGGAGGTAAATGTATATTACAGCTATTTGTATAACTGTAGGTTGTGCGTTTCTGTGTGGTTTCGTCCCAGTGACATAGGTTTAGGGGCGAAGCTTCATCCTTGCTTTTTTTGGTAAGATTCATGTCAAACACATTCATACAAAAAGCCACACATTTATATGCAATAGCCACATTGTTTCCCATGGGATGAAATGAGGGGTTTTATAAACACAAATACAATCTAAGCGACGGCAATACTAACCAATAAGAGCAGTTTTTGGCTCTGTTTGCACACAATTGGGCCGATAAATTAAAACTCCATTTGGCTCTAGAGAGAACCGTACTATATAACATTTTTGCAGACCTCTAACCGACGATACGGACCGTTCCTGCCCCACTAATGAGTTTATTGATTAACATCTAATATCAGAGACACAGTGCATACATCTCTACCTGAGGTAGGAAGAGCCACTGCCGAGCATTGTGGGTAACCATCTTCTCTATCACCGACCACTCCTGGGCGATCATTACAGATGCTCAGACCCGGAGAGAGCGCTCTCCAAACACACACGCGAGCGCATCAAACACTCAGTTGTGGTTTACTCGGGCACTTAGTCGCCCCGTGAGCTCCTCCGAGCAGCCATAACTGCCCAACCTGATCCAGTTCTCCATTCCTCGCCTCTCTTTTACAGACTTCCTGCGATCATCAATCAAGAAAACCAAGGAGAAGTGAGTGGGAATGGTGGCCAGAGACCTTAACCTCAAACATACAGTAATGCAGAAAGGCTCTTTGCTGGATGTCTCGAGTACCAATGGCACTCCTGTATAAAAAGCAATGGCATCAATAATTAAGCACTGATTAGGCTTAATATTTAATGTTGGCGACATGTAATTTACACGCGCAAACCAGAAATCCGGAGTTGCCGACTGAAATAAATAAAACTCTATGTGTGTGTGAGGAGGTGGGAAGGGTCACCTGAAACCACTCTCACCCTCCGTCCTTCTGCTCGCCAACAAACACACAACACATATTTTATAGCTCTATTCTATTTGTATTCTTGACTGACAGGTGCAATTTGCCTTGATAACACCGAGCATCATTCATAATACCTGAATGGAACAAATTTCTTTGTAAATCATTTGAATCTGACAATTTATAAACAAACCGATTTGTAAAAGATTCACACAGGGAAATCTAACAGAAGGCCAAATATTTCATACAGCAAAAACAATCAATGTAACTGTATTTCATTATATATTATTTACACGCTTACACAGGTTTTAGATATAAAAAATACGTAATTTTGAATGTTTTCTACATTTTCATCCAATTGAAACCCCAAACAATCCAGAATATAATACAGAATGTCCAGTACATGGTGCCCTATTTTTTACTTTTTTACATTGTATATTTTTTATAGATTTAATAAACTAGCACTGATCTGGGAAGAGGCCTTTATTAAAAGTTATTTCAACAAATAAAGAACTTTAAACTTTAGACAACAACACAATAATGCAAGGGATTTAAGAGTAGCCGAGCCTTTTGGCCGTCTGAATAAAAGACCTTGAAAAGATGCAATAAATAAATAATTTTTTAATAAATTATGACTTATCTCCATCTGTAAAATTTCTCTTTGTAAGCAGAGTGTGCCTTAAAAAGACAACTGTAAGAATATGAAGGTAATGTTGTTTTTGTAAATTACTAAATAAGATAAACAAATTGTATCGTTTAATTCAGGACAGTTTTTCCAAGTATATACGCACCGAGAGTTATAAAGATACAAATGAATAAATCATACACAGGGTCATTTCTGTTGTACCACATCTTCTAAACTCTATAATGTTTGAAAATACATTAAGCGTTTGTTCACTGGACATTATAACAACTGGAGGGAAATAAAGATCTCAGGGAGGGATTGAGACTTTTGATGTGATTCGAAATGTTTATATCATCGTATACATTTAATTTTACAGAGGGTTAAGCAAACTAATGCCACACAACACCACTTAATTACGCCTTTTGGTATACTAAATATGTACTGATTTGTGCCGTATTTAGTTTTCCCAAAAACGATTTCACCTTCTGGAGGAAGATGCGTTTAAGAAACTGTCTGTATCGAGAGAGGGAGAAACAGTAACAGGACGAAAAGTGAAACAGGACGAAAGCACCCTAGTTAAAATCCTTTTTACGATACAATTTACAAATATATAAGACCATACTTTGAAGTACAAATGACCCTTCACACCACAGTCCAATCATAAAACAGTGGGTGACACTACCAGCAGACACTAGGGGGCGATGTTGAGTGTGACTTTATAGGAGTGCCGGCATATTTCTGACAGTACAGTAAACCGCTCTGAAAGTCCTGGAAACTGTGGAAAGCTGAATACCACCAACAAAGGCCCTGAGGTTTCCTCGTGGCATTATGTGATGGCTGCTGGGTCTATATTAGTACAGTCACGGATGATTTCCTTACACAGACTGGCACACATCCACACGCTATTTTACACACTTCTGTATTCATTTGTGCCACTGCTGTGAAGCTTTCACACCTCTCAATCTGCAGCGAAGACAACACGAGAGGAGAAAACTGCGGGCGATCAACATCGGGGAGAGAAAGCGTTGTTGTAGAAGCTGTGGCTTTATTGGTGATGGGCACGGCTTCAAATTTCTCTCGCGCGCTCCACCCCAAAAGCCACTTTTATGGGGCTGTTTACTAGTTGAAGCTTCCAGAGATCTTTATCACAAAGTCTTTGATTCCTCCCGGAGTCCATATGCTGCTGGATCTCAGCTCCAGACCACGAGGGATGGAAACCAAAAATGTTCACAGGACATTATTTCCCTATGACTTCACATGAACTCAAGTCTCTGTATGTATGGATGTGACCTATAGGCACTAAATCAATAATCAGGACATGAGTGCTAGATCTAAAAGGAACTCATTTCTATTTCAATTACATAATTCATAAACGTTCATTTCAACATTTCAATATTACAGAACATCAGCAGTTGTGTAATATCAGCCCTTATAAAAATGAACCCTGGTTTTGCTACAGTAACCATGCTTACAAAAATAAGTAAATATAAGGGGGCTTTAAGTATGCTTCTTTCAACTCAGTATACTTTACGTCAATTTTTTATCCTTAGAAATATACTTAAAATTTCAAAAAAGTATTCTTGACTTATACTGACAAAAAGTCAGTAAGTAGAGGCCTGTACTTGTACTCAATCATTTAGAAATATACTTAAAATCTACCTGAAGTTAAAGATATATTTCCAGTATAAAAATGAACGCCTAAATACAAAGTAGTTTAAGTGCAAAATTAATATACAAGTAGTAGGCAAGTAGTAGTACAAGTATAACGTTAAATTGACTTTTTGAAAACTTACTTTTAAGTAAGTTGAATATAATTTAATAAATGATATAAGTATAAAAACAAATAAACTACTTCAGCATACTTCAAAGTGCACTTTAATAAACAAAAAAATGTGTGGTAAGTATTGAACTAGTAAGTATACTATCAGTATACTCATAAGTTCACTCATAGTAGTCTCACTACAAATTTAAAAGTATACTTTTCTAAACTAAAAGTTGTACCAGTTTAGTCCTAAGTAGCATTTAAATGCTACTAGTACTTTGATGTTAGTATACTTATTTCCTGAAGTATGCCTAAACTGAACATAAGTTTACTTAATATAATGAACTAAGTACACTTATTTTTTGTAAGGATGGTAAAACTGGTCATTTCAAAACACAGCAAATAAACAAAGTAAATCTTGTGCCACATCCACCTGGAACATCACTGCAGAATTGACAAAAAGCCAAAAACACATCAAATGTGTCCATCTTTTCGAAAATAAAAAATACACACAACAACATCTCTCATGTGTAAATCCGCGCCATCATGACCAGAGCGGATCTTCTACAGTGTGTTTAGTGAACGCATGAACCACCGCTGGGATTGAACTGTTGTCGGATAAAACCACTGTGACCGTCGTGGTATGAGAGAAACAATACAAAAACTGCACTCAATGGATGAAGAACCAAACACAGCCAAACCCATCTACCACTTGTATAAGCACCGACTTCCTACGTGAGGTCACATGACCAGGATGAACAGGAAGTGAGTTCTTCAGAGGCAGCGCGCATGGCAGAGGATCATGGGGTTTTCTGAGGATAAAGCTTAAGTTTGAATGATAGGTTCTCCAGAAAATTACAGGTTTGGATTGGATTTGGGTCTATGTTGTCTGAAAGAATGAAGGACCTCTTTCTTTGACATAAATGGTCTGTGCAAAGGACAGGAGAGGTAGAAACCCAAAGTGACAAGGAACTCATAAGAAATGGAAAGGAAGGAGAACAGTGAATGTGTAATTCCTGTCAAATTTGAATGCGGTCTAAACACGTTTCTTTCGGAGACAAAGGTGGTCTGTGGAGAACTGTTCTGTGACCTCGCCATTGAAGATAATTTACATAATGGTGTAGACGTTTTGGAAGAAAGGTGAAATTTTAGACTTCCATTATAAGAAAAATAATGAAAGCAGGTCTGGTAATTATTGCCTTTTCCACCCGTTTAGTACCGTACGGTGAACTTCAGGATGAAAACATGTTTCTCTAAGATGAAAAAAACACTTTCCTTCTGTGTTTTGGAGGTCTCGGAACCTCACATACTGTGCTTATGGAGTAAGCTTACTTAAGGGGCCTGTAGAAGATCTGTGGTCAACCTCTTTCTCTGTTAATATTTGTCCTTTCCGTTCATGTTTTCATCACACTTATTCTCTCTGTGTTCTAAGGGCGTAAAAACGCAATTTTGTATTGTAGTGGAATTGAAGTAACCATCTTTTTTTGGCCGATTTATTATATCACTATATTTCCATAGTTTTACCAAAACACTGTTACTTTCATAACACGATCAAGAAGCACAATAAAATGTTAGTTGTTAGCATTGCAGCACATACAAAAATTATTGTATATTTAAAAAAATACAAAAGTCATGATTTACTCACTCTCTGGTCGTTTTTAAATATACTGTAGACATACACAGATGCCGCATTGATTGATGAATCGTATGTCAACGTTGCCACCGTATTGCGTCAAAATTGCTCTATAACGCATACAGTACAAAGCTAGACAAGGGAGTTTTCATAAATCCAGTGAAATGTTTGTCCATCAGGATTTGTAAAGAAATGCAAAATGGTGATTTCTCCGGAAACCACATTATTGTGATCTGGAGACCCAAATTTACTCTTAAAATGAAGGTGCTTCACGATAACATAGTATAGCACCATTTTTTATCTAAATGGTTTCATAAAGAACCTTTGACAATCGAAGAACCTTCAGAGTATAAAAAAGTAAGAAAGAGATACTTCTGTTTTAGAACCTTTGACTGAATGGCTCTTTGCCGAACCAAAAGTGGTTCTTCTATGGCATCGGTGTGAAGAATCTAAGCACCTTCATTTTTAAGAGTGTATTTCATCTTTTATGTTTAACACAAGAATGACATCGTACAGGTTTTGACCAACACAAGGGTGATGCAATCATTTCCTTTAAAAGTCTTCAAATGTTTTGATACATTGTCCAGCAAGTCAGAAGTCTTTTCTCCCTGCACAGAAACAAGAATAACAGTCCCATTTAAAAGACCAGAAATAAAACGTAACAATATACAATTTTATAATTCCTCAATAGAAAAGGTCTTTTCACTCTTTCCACATACACATCTGGAGAGGATTTTCTTGGGTTTGTTCTCCCGTGTTCTGTTATTGGCACGGATCTGACACAATCTTGACCGGAGCATGTTCTCATATTCCCAGTGTAACACTTTAGAATAGAAATATTTAACTTACAATCCACACTGTATAAACATCTCACTCTCTCCAGAACAATCCAGCCCTCGACCGGACAGAGCATGGGATATCGCTGTCAGAGGTGGTCTGGGAGTCTAGTGTGACATCCATGGTGTTAGTCAATCAGGACTCTTTGACAATCGTTGTGACAAGACTCAACTTTGGAAGCACGTAAAGAATGATTTTAGGTGTCCGATACAAACGTTAGCGTTCACATTACCACCAGCAGCACCGTGAAGTCAACGTCTGGCTCTGTTTCTTGATCATTTATAGAGTCATGACGCCTGCCACTAAAAGGTTTTAATGTGTTCTGAAGAGTGCCGGCCAATGTACAGTATCTTGACCTCCTCATATGGCCAGCAGACTTTTATTCATGAGCCGAACCCGGCACTCCACCTCTCTCTCCTGCCCCGTCTCTGACCTTTGTCCAGTATTTTGCGTCTCCTTTGTGTCCCTGTGTCTCTGTCATTTCTCTGGCAGCTTGGCCGAGCTCTTCATCTGACCACAGGACCATAAGGAAACCGCCACTCACCGATACAAGCACAAAGGCAGGGGTCATGACTGGTCACCCGTCCAGACGGACCTCACGTCCAGATCCAACCCTCCCACATCACTGCACAGCTGGGCCCATTTCCCCGGAAGATTGACCTTTGAACCCCGACCTTGAACTTGAGCCTGGCCTCGATTTCTGAGCGCGGTCTGACCGCCACGTGACCCGGCGGGTGACCTTATCTGGGTGCAGGAAAGACGGCGGTAGTAATGGCATTGATTAGGAAGGCCTGGTGCCAATATATTTTCTCTCTGAAGCCGCACGTTGATAAATGAGATCTGGGAGAAACGGGGGACCTGGGTGACCGCTGAATGAAGAGGCAGGTGTGAAGTGAAGTTAATGTTTCTAAAGTGATTTGGATGTGGTGGAAGTACGCTACTGTTTGACCTCAGGGTCACAGACGCTTACGCTCAATCGTTCGTCTCTTGAAGTCTGAGGTTACGTCACTCAATACAAACAATTTATTAAAATTACAAACCTCGCTGTTTGTTATTAAACCCCCTATTCAAACCCCTATTTATTCAGGTGTGTTATTAGCATACGTGTTTTAGATTAAAAATGAGAAAGCACACTTTCAATCTACCTTTTATGTACTTTACAGAAATAAACTTAATTTTACACTTACCTGTGTGTATGCTTGAATTATTATGACAGAAAAGTCCAACTATGTTTGGCATACTTGTACATCTTTTGATGGAGATATGCTTCAAATCTATTTAAAAGTACATTATACTTTAAGTAAGAAACCTAATAACTACTATAAACGGAAAATATATATTATATATATAATAATTAAAACATTTCTAAAGGATTAGTATGATGATTTAAAGTTCACTTCCTCTTGTAGTGCAGTTGCAGTATAAATTAACAATGTAGTTGTAAACTTGTGTGCGTTTACACTAATGTTACACTTGAAGCATACTTAAAAGTATGTAAACTTAAAAGTTGGCCAATTTAGTCCCAAGTAGGCCTACTATTGAAAGTACACTCACAAGTATGCTATTAAGGATATCAGTATGGTTATTCAAATTATAATTAAAATACACTTAGTGAATGTAGTTCTGATAATTGTATTCGATCATTGATTTAAAGTGTTTCTGAATTCCTAGTTTTTGTTACACATACATGGTTTCGCCTAGAGAACGAGTGTTAAGGGTGCTGTAAGTGAATAGAGTCCCTGAAAAAGATGTCACTGTGACAGCTCTACCGAAATAAATTTATATGTCGGAGTTGTAGACATACAAACAGTATTCATCCAGTGTTTATTAGTGGGGACAACAGGGGAAAATAAATCTTACCGTTTGTCAAGGCGTCCCATTAAACGACAGGCTATAATGGCAAATGAAGTGTTCAGAGAGTGCTTGTGACGTGAGACCCTACACAACAAACACATGAGTCTCTGAATGTGTGCATTAATATTTCAAAGAGTGCGTGCTGTATGCACACACACGCAAAATAAATACTCGTTCTCACACAACACGTCCTCACACAACAGTTTTGGGTCAAAAAGGGGTGAACCCCACAGTTGGGTTATAAATGAACCTCTATTGAGTCATAAACATTTTCTGTGTAAATGTAACCCGAAGTTAAGGTTTGTCACTTTTTACCCAACATTGGGAAAATACGCAAGTAATTTTAAGAGTGGACGCATTGACACATCCCCACACACAATCACCCGACACATTCTCATACAACGCATATACAAACTGTACACTAAACATACCCATATAACACATTGTCTCACACACACACACATCACACGTACGAACACACACACAAGCTCGCACACACGCAGATTCACGTCAAATGAGCTAATTCTAAAGGGCTAATTTAACTGGTTCTATTTGTTACGCAACTATTTAAGTATTAAATATCAGGTGTCCTTTATCTGTATATGACTTGCATACTCCACTTTAAGGCTCTAGTTTCTGTGGGCACTTCACAAACAGTACACAGTAGCTAGTAAACATGTGTTTCACATTAAGGCTGCTTTATTATTGTATTGTTAAATTTATCTATTGAACTGCATAAAACAGTGGTTCTCAAACGGCCCCAAGATGGATCCAGGGGGGGCACCGATTTTGTGATATTTTATCAATTATAGAAATTGATGACATATTTTATCCAATCAAACATCAGATAACTGAGACCACCAACCAAAAGAATTGACGTTCCAGCATTGTATAACCGACTATGTTTTTGGTTGAATTAATCTAAGATTATAAGTCTTTATTTGAGGGGCCGCAAAACGATGCACACTAAACAAATCTGGCTACAACAAAAAACTTTGAGAACCACTTGCATACAGGAGTGAAAATTTAAATGGGCAGATACTAATAATCTTATGCTAAATAAAAAGCAATTTACAGTACAACATCACGCATGCAACACAAGTTCAGCGTCAGGACGCAGCAATGTCAGAAGTGACAAACTAAAACTCTTGGATTTGGCTGTAGGCTCGGACAGAGATGTAGTGTTTCAGTTTGGCACTCGGCTCGTGTGACAGTGAAAAATGTGTGAAATCATTATGTTTCGAAATCATCCCATCATTATTCCTGGATTTTCCACCGCTCTTCATTCATCACAGACTGGGATTGGGTTTGATTTCTGATGTTCACGTACCCTCATCCCCGCGCTGCCAAACGTGCAGCTGGTTCGGATCGTCGCTCTAATCGTCTCCAGAAGCCATTTTACTCACGATTTAACAGCTCCGACGTATTTTTCACATTGCCTGACATGTATGCCCTCACTGACAGAAAAACAGCCAGAGCTTTTGATCAAACTTACACCACGTGCCTTTCAGAAGATGAGTTTATGAATGCGTCCGTTTTATCTGTGCGTCTTGTTTTGATCAGTTCCCTCTTGTAGATGGTGTTGTGTTCCAAAGGATTGAAAAGATGAGTAGAGTGTTGTTGTTATTGTGTGTGTGTGTGTGTGTGTGTGCCGAGGGTTTGTTCCAGACTTCTGTGGTGAGGGGTGCACTAGAAAAGGGTCTTTCTGGATTCGTCTCTTTCACAAAAAAAGGGATGAGCGACCGACTCTTGAGAACATTAATCTCTGATGCTGTGAAGAGTCGCCACATGGACACATTTAGCGACTCGGGACAATAGCGAAGCCTCAAATATCTCTTTCTCTCCAGTTCTGTTCCAGTTTTTAATTCTATGTCTATCTTGCACACAAACTGATCCACATGGAAAGATTTCTGCTAACGGTTTGTACCAGCACGCTGGTGTCATGCTCCTTCTCGCTCGCCTACAAACAATGTTTAAAACCCCTGAAAGTGATCTGAAATAGAGCCTGGTATCAACTGTCTGAACGCTGAGACGCACTAAATGAAGCGTTGGCAGTTTTGGTGGATGGCGCTCGCAATCAAGACCTAAACCAGTTTTTAACAAAGCACAACCGCTGGAAACTGAATCTGCAATCAAGTGAAGCAAACTAAAGCCAGTGAAGTCTGTATCAGTGGAACAATAGCTGTAATAAAGCCAGAAAGAGTCAAGTCTTGAAATCCACATCCAACAAAATGTTCCTGAACATCAGATGAGAGTTATTTAAGAACAGATCTGCTTCTATCGGGATAGAGATTAAAGGCGATTTCATAGACGTGTTTGGAAATCTCCTGATTAACTTTTCTCTTCTCGTCTCTTTGCTTCTCATCTCATTTCGCTTCTCATTTCTTCTCGTCTCCTCTTTCCAGTACTTGTATGTTCTCATAATCTTTTCTTCTGTTCTTAAAGAGTGTGTTCTCATCTTATATCTTAAGTGTTCTCTTCTTATATTTTCTATTCTGGACGCTGTCATACTTCCCATCATAGCTGGGAAGAGCATTGTGTTCTCAAAGCAAGGTTGTGGGTTCGATCCCAGGGGATTGCAAATACTTATGTAAATTGTATAGGATAAAGCAATGTAAGTCGCTTTGGATAAAAGCGTCTGCTAAATGTAATGTAAATGTAGCTTTTTGTTATGTTAGCTCATGTTTTTTGTTCTCTTCTTTCCTCGTCATGTCTCTTACGTTCTCATGAGAACGTAAGAGACTTTATGTTTGTTTGTTTTGATCCTGACTCTTTTCTTCTCTTCGTATTTCTTACATTCTCTTTTCGTCTCAGCTCATCTTTTCTGTTGTCATCTCTGTCATCATTTCTCATCTTATTTTACTCATCATACACTTTAAAAAAGGTGCTTCAAAAGGTTTTTCGATAGAATAACTTTTTGGTTCTATGAAGAAACTTTAACATCTGAAGAACCTTTGTGGTGAAAAAAGGTACTTCAGATTATGAAAAGTAAGAAAGAGATGGTTCTTTAAAGAACCTTTGACTGAATGGTTCTTTGTGGAAGTGAAAATGGTTTTTCTATGGCATCGCAGTGAAGAACCTTTCAAGCACCTTTATTTTTAAGAGTGTGTCTCTTCTGTTCTCAGCTCGTCCTTCTCTTCCATCTCTGTCTCATTTCACCTCATCATGTCTCTTCTGGTCTTAGCTCATCTTTCTCTTCTCATCATGTCTCTTATATTATTTTCTTATCTTTGCTCATCCTTTTTGTTCCAATCTCTGTCTCCTTATTTCTCATAATGTCTCTTATGTTCTCATCTCAACTCATGTTTTCTTCATCATTGATCTGCTTTTTTCCGTACCATGTCTGATCTCTCCCCATCACAGCCAATGTTTTCTGTTCTCTTGTTCTAGATCTTTTGTGTTCTGATCTTTGTCTCCTATGTTCTCCTCTTGTCTCAGCTCATGCTCCTGCTCATCTTTTCATTTCTGATTTCTGTCTCTTATCTTTGTCTCTTGTCTTCTCGTCTCATCTCACATGTTCTCTTTTCCTTTCTCTCTGTGTATTCTCGTTTCATGTCATCTCTTGGTAAGCAGTTTTAAAACACTAATGCCAACAGATAGCTTCACTCATTCACATCACCTTCATCACCAGCAGTGAGAGAGTCAGCGAGAGAGAAGTGCCGGATCTTCATCTGCCATCAGTAACATTGATTTATTAATGTTAGTGAGGTCTGCTACGCTAATAGGGTTTAGATCCAGGAAGTGAGTTAATGTAGCTGACAGCGATACAGGAATTTAATCTCTCGAGTGCACAGAATTATGATTTCGCCCTATCAGAACCGTCAGCGAGAGGGAGAGGAAATCAATCACTCGCTGGAGTTTAACAGAAGTACGGTACGATGACAATGATCAGACTCATGATAGGCTGGAATATGTGTTCAATACATGCAGATTCCTTAACATCCCGTCTGCTTAAGGTTATAAGATTACATACATAATTTGCACGTTATGTCCATTAATCACCTTGTGCAGCTGAATTTGCAACCAAAAATACAAAATTTATGCTTATATCAATATACTTTATTGATATAAAATATCTTAAAAACTTAAAGGAACAGTTCACCCAATGATAAAATTCTGTCATCATTTCCTCACCCTCAGATTGTTCCAAACCTGCATAAAGGTCTTTATTCTGCTGAACACAAAGGAAGGTATTTGGAAGAATAAGTAGTTACCATACAGATCTAATCCCTCATTAACTCCCACAGGATTTATTTTCCCTACTATGACAGTGAATGGGGGAAGATATCTGTTTGGTTATTGACATTCTTACAAATATATTCATTTGTGTTTAACGGACAAAGAAATGTTTACAGGTTTGTAATTGATGACAGAATTTTCATTTTTGGGTGAACTGTTCCTTTAAGTTAAACAGCTTCATTAAATGTTTAAGTTAAATGCAATTAGCATTATGAGTCAACTAAAGTCAAATTATATCGAACTGACTTAAAAAATCGAGCCAACTAGATTTTTCAAGTCAGTTCAATATAATTAAGTTCACTTGACTCATAAAGCTAATTTTATTTTATTTAGCGCAGATGGAATTGGTAACATTTCTCAAAATATCTTCCATAGGAAAAAATTGTCACATACAGATTTTGAATGACATGGGTGAAATAATGATTAAAGACTTATTTTTTTCATCATATTTCTCTTTATCTGTTTAAATACTTTTTTCTAAATGACAATACTTTTTGCCGCAGCATTGTTACATAATATTACCATTAAAAATGTAACTTTAACATTGAAAAAATTGGGGACCATCACATGACTTTACCAATACATGGAGCGCTGCCATATGTTTAAAGTAAATGTTTGTTTTCATCTGAAGGAAAGCAGTCATGGGATGACATAAGGTTGAGTAAATCTGAGAATTTTCCATTTTTGGGGTGAACTATGAACTATTTAATAAATTTCAATCCTCTTCACATTCTTAGCTCCATAATCTCACATGACCACACAGTCAAAAAAAACATCTCGCTATTACTTTCTACAAGCTATCAGCAGTAATTGAAATTCACAGCGAGCGAGTCCGTGCTGATCGTACAGAATGCTTCGACTAAAAGTAGCACGCAGTCGGTGGTTTGTCTGTATACGTCTATACTGACTCAGCTATAATTGGCTGTTGGTTTAGTAGGTGAGGTGGTGTTGAAACAGCGCTGCCAGGACGGAGATCTCCTCTAATGGTGTCCAGCGGCCTGCCCATAACCACACAACACATACACACTCAGCATTCAGTCCACACGTAGAGCCGCCCAGACTGCCGAGGTGTGTGGCCCTGTGTGTACTGTACCACCAAACGCTCTCTCTCTTTCTATACAAACCACGCTCTGCTTTTTCTTCAAAGAAGTCAGACAAATGAGGGGTCATTGTATGGAAAGTCCGGGAGGAAGAACACACGCTGAGATGTCGAAACTTCGTCCAGACCCAGTTGCGGTTTGCAAGGAAAGTATAAAATAGAGGGAATGTTTCTTTCGTCATGCTGGTGGTTAATAAATGCACGAGTGACATTTTTTTGTCTCTTTCATCGTAAAATGTGCAGCAGAGGTTGGCAAAATCGTTCATGAGTCGTCCACGCAACAGTCTTACTTGGAAGAAACCCATAAGTTTCTCTTTTCGTAGCTCAGGTGATTTGATGAAGTATGAACTTGGTGTCTACCTAAACGAAAGAGACAATTGTTAAGATACATGAAAAGTATAAAGATGAATGTAGATTGTAAAGGTTATATAATCTGAATTATAATGCGATGAGAAATGTTTCAGATTATATTGAGATCTTCAATGATATTGATTTTTGCGGATTTGACAAATCTGAGCTCAGATTGAGACATTGTTGAAACTCAAATGACTCTTTTTCTCAAGAGAAATATCTAAGAAACAGAAGAGGTTTTAAGCAAAAGTCTACATTCGATCTCCTTTTAATCTCACTGATGTCTAAACAAGAAGTTAAATTGGACTTTGACCCAGATCATTAAAACTACCTAACAAAAACAGTTTATGTTAGAAAGCAAAACCGTAAACGTATTATAATAACTCACAACAACATCCTGAGGAGAGTCCACAGGCCAGACGATTAGTTCAGACCCAGCTTGCCCTCATCTTAAGCGTAATGGATTGAAGCATGGATGGACGCATTAGTCGACTCTTTTTTCTTTTCTCCTAAAGGAGAAGGACCGCACTGCCCACACTCCAAGTCCTCCTGCCCCGAAAACCACATCTGACCACCAGGACCTCAGGGAAACCACGGCCTGATGGAAGAATAAAGAGCAAGACAGTGAGGTGGAGAGGCTTTGGCCCCACAGCTGCTGATGGTGGTATAAACTTATTAATTGCTTTTTGGCATTATTTGGCTGCGGGCGGGTGGCCGGGTGAGCGCTTGTTTGTTGCCACACCGGGTAAAACTCAATAGTCTCTGTGTCAGCATGAACGCAACATGGATTTCAAGTAGACAAATCCATTGAAACGCAAAAATTCTAACAAAAAGACATAAATGTGCATCACACTATTTTCAAAAACACAATGTGACAACGTTAAAGTGATCTGATCTCACTCACTTTGAAGAAAAAGATTTTGACTTGATCAGACATTATGCCAAAACTCGAAGATTGTGTAACCGGGATGTGTGTGTCTTCAGGTTTGGCTACACATGTGCTTGTAAGGACCGAGTGCTTTTTGCAAATGCCAATATAAAAATAGTTAAATATGTAATAAAGTGAGGACGTGGGCTTTGTCTAAGAGCTAATAATGCAAACAAGTTATACAAAACTACTTGAATAAAAATACTTTATTAAATCACAGTATTAATAACTGTAAACTGTAAAAAGTCTTTACAGTAATTTTGAGTCCTACTATATTAGGATTATATAGCATACTATGGTTTTTACAACACTTTTTCTTTACTATGTGTAATATTATACAGAAAATTATGTTTCAGCCTACTTCATCAATTATTCCATACCAAAATATACTACAGCATACTTTACTATAAAAAAGTACACTATTGAACACTAGTGTACTTATAGTATATTCTACAATACTATATTAATTATACCATACTAAAGGAAAAGTACTACAGTGTAATATACTGAATGTTACTACAGTGTAATATACTGAATGTTTTCCTTTTCAATATCAAAAACTACAGAACACTAGTGTACTTATAGTATATTCTACAATACTATATTAATTATACCATACTAAAGGAAAAGTACTACAGTGTAATATACTGAATGTTTTCCTTTTCAATATCAAAAACTACAGAACACTAATGTACTATCGTGTTCCATACTTTACTAACTATACGATACTAAAGTACAAATACTATAGTACACTATACTGGACAAGTATTTTTCAGTTGTGTTCTCATAGTACAGTGTACTGTTTTAATTATACCATACTAAATACCATAGTAAACTCTACTGAATGTTTTCCTCTTCAAAAGTAAACACCACAGAACACTGATGTACTTATAATATAGCATTCTAGATTACGTATACCATACTAAAGTAAAAATACCATAGTGTACTATACTGGATGTTTTCCTTTTCAATAGTTAATACAGCAGAATACTAGTATACTTGTATAGCATGTCATAGGGTAGTAAAGTATAGTTTAGTATGCTATAGTAACTACGCCATACATATGTTATAGTATATAGTATACTACGGTATTATCAACTCAACTCAGGAAACAAAAACTGTACCTATTCAATGATTGTCAAAGATGACATGCACTTTTGAATACTTTCTATTGGTTAGATATTTGCAAAATCCAGTGACAAACATAAATGATGACAAATAATAATGATTTATGGCAAGAAAAATCACAAAATATGGAGATACATGGTTTCAGAAGAACAGCATATAAAGTAAAGTATTTTTTATGCGGGAGTGTATAGTGAATATCATTCTCTAAGTACAAAATGTAGTATCTGTGAAAGGTATATACTGTAGCGTGTGTGTGTGTACACCACAAGCTCATAAACACCAATGTTCCTGGTCAATGTCTTTCCTCTCTAACATCACAGAGAAGGAGAAAGTGAATCACCAGACATTTTGAGCCTCAAGGACATAAGTGTATACTTAACCTACCACCATCATCATGCCTTCAGACTGTGTGTGCGTGCGTGTTTAAATACAGTCAAGCTCGTGTTACGTATATTATATGACTCTAATGCAAATTTGAGAGAAATAGCTGCAAATTTAGAAGTCGCCGAATTTGTTTGTGTAGAGTCCAGATCTGCACAGGACTCATAATGTTTGGTTATATTGCATAGCAACGCTCCGTTACAGTGCACATGCAAGGGCCTATATATTTAAGGTGTATACATTAAAATGATGTTTAACGAAGAATAAAGGTCTTTGCACATATGTTTCGTCTTTGGCGCAAATCTGTACGATGTCTCTGAATTGTCAAAACGCCTCTCAAAATGTTTGCTACGGATGCGAAAACGTGGAAAATCGAACCCCGTCCGAATCTTTTTATGACGGACGACAATATTGGAGGCAGTGTGCAAATGTGATTGACACAACGTGACGTCGTATTTCCTTTTAACGTGCGGAAATTTCGGACGCTTATTTCGGACTCAATGTGCAATGGCCTTTTGTCCTTAATCTTTTTTATTTGATAACTGTTAAACTGTATAAAAGCAATAAGAGAGCTCTTATAAACGTTATGACCCAAGGGTGATATTAAACATGCCGCGTCTTATTGTGAATTATCCAGGGATATTTTTAAAATAATTACGTTTATTAAGTTCTACTTGGCGGTACCTGCCAAATCCAAAATCCTGAGTAATGAACTTTGGCTCGTCCTGCAGCATTTGTGGTCCAAACATGAACGATACCTCCAATCTTGCGGCTTGTTGAGCTATTACTTTTCTAAGTGATTATACTTACAATCCCTGTGTGTGTGTGTCTGTGTACCGTCCCTGTAATTACGCCTTTCAGACGGTTTGATAGATTGAGCTCTGATAGATCTAGGTGCTGCCACAGAGCCGGATGATATATGGGCCCACACCTCTGAGGGTAAACTACAGCGAGGACAACTTCTTCACTCTAGTAAAAGAAAAACAGCCTGCTTCAATAGGCCTGTACTGGAAAACAGTTACCTGTGCCAGAACAACAATTATATCCAGTAAGTATCAGCATATCAACGAGATACAAAGAGAGAGAGATTCCTAACAGAAAGCACATCTGACAAATATTGAGAAGCTTCCATGGGAACAAGAGAAGTGTTGAGAGTGATTGACAGGTGCTGAAAGACAAAATGTAAGAGAAGTGAAAATTAATTCCTTACATACAAATAGTGATATCCGGAGGGAACATTTGTATAGTATTTGGTTTAAATGAGGCCTCCGGTTTAATTAAATCATTTAAATATGAAGCATGGCACAAAATAAAAAAAAAAGTTGGTTGAAGCTCTTATTAACCAAACTACAGTGTGTACACAAAATCTCCTTAATAATATATTTAATTAAAGGACAAAGATGTAATTTCTCAACCACTTTTGACCACTTAAAATTATACAATTTAAAATGGTAAATTAATTAAACTCAAAATTTTAATAGATTTTATATAAAAAAATATAAAAAAAATTAACAATTGTATTTTATTATACAAATATATTAAATTATATTAAAAATGATATAAAGCAAATGACATTCATTTATATAAATTTGAATACTTTAGTATAAATAAAAAATATGTTTTTATATATTTCTAACGTAAATTAATTTGTTTTTATGATGCAATACAATTATTTAATAATAATTATATATTAGAATATAACCATAATCCCTGATATGTTGTTTGCCCTTTTTGCAAAATAATTTAATCAAATAAAAACCTTAACCAAGTTTAGTGTTTTCTTCATATTTGACCATATTTCTCACATTTTGATGGCTTAATCAAACCTGAGGTGCATTAAAATAAATACATGCCCCCCGGAAAATACTTTTGTTCACTACTGTATGTTAAGAATTATAAATCATTTCTTACTTTATTCTGTTTTGGCCACTTATCAAAACCCTTACCCGTTGCAGGAACATGCTTTATTTTTCAGAGGACAAAAACAGCTCACGATCGACAGTCTCGGCGCGCTGCCCTGCAGATCTCTGGACTGTAGCTCATTAAAAATAGACAGAGCATTTAGAGAGAGTTAAAGTCTAATGTAAAATCTTTACCAGTGACTTAAGTACAGCGTTGAGATCTGTTTTTGCTGAGCGGGCTGAATAATAAACTTACTGTCTACCACACATACAATCTGTGTGGGGTTTACTTGTTTGCTTGGTCTCTTTGTTTTTTGTCTTATCAATTGTTAACAAGAACACAATCTTTTTTTGGCCTGACAAAATGTGTTAATGTCAAAACTTGGGTAAGCCATAAACTGCGTACAAAAGTTCTGTTTCAAGAGACGGTTGATCTCAAAACGAGAGTTAATCATTTACTCACCTCTTCTTGAATAACAAAACAAAAAAAGATGTGGAGCATCTTTTTTCCCCGTACAATGGAAGTAGATAGAGGACAGGGGACTTGTCAAGCTGCAAAAAGAAAAAAAACAATCTCTAAAACATAATATAAATAGACTACTCGTGCAGTCTTGAAGAAGTCTTCAATGAAAACCTTGACTGACAAAACAATCTCCATTAACTTTAAGGGTACATAACAGAACAGCCTCAATATACTTCCATTCTGTAAATCACTAAATAAAGTTTTGTTCCACAGATACAGAAAGTTATACAAACTACAAGAGTTTTTTTTCATCTTTAGCTGAACCATTTCTTGAAAGGCTTTACTGTTTAGCAAACTTCCAAAATAACCCCATCCCTCTCTCTCCCCCCTCTCTCATACCGCATCTTTTCAGTAATAGAAAGCGTGAATGTGTAAAGCGTCGCCGATAGGCAGCCACACAATACCACTAACGCGCTAAAATGACTTCCAGATGTCTTTGATTTCTGATCAAGAGGAGGAAGAGCCGGGGAAACCAGAAGAGTACAGGAAACCAAAGCAAAATAAATGATTTGCAAATGTAGTGTAGGGCCGGGGGAGAGTGACAGACGGCTGGAGACGGCGGTCTGCTGCTGGTTAGATGTGCCGCTGGCTCCGGGTGGGCCCGAGCGGGGTTACAGTGATGGAAGAGGTGAGAGAGAGAGAAAGACGCGTGTGATCGGTTAAACACCTGTGCCAGAACTTAATGATCCACAAAATACAAGAACCTGGAAAGAAGAGATTTCAGAATTTTACAGCATATTTGAGACATTGTTTGAGACGCATCTTAGATTACTGTGGTCTGTTTTTAAATAGAAATTTAAAAAAAATAAAAATAAAGGTGCTCTCACACTTGAATTTGTCATTCTGTTCATCGTATATTTGTGATTGAAAAAAATATATTTATAGAGGTGGTAGCTGTGTATTATTGGATGAGGAGCTCATATTCCAGCACAGTTTCTCTCAGTACAGAACGACACTGTACTCTCCTTTCTGTAAACAGAGCAAACATCATATGATAGATGTTGACAGCAAATATTTTTCAGTGTTAGTGAGCGTTTTATAGAGGTGGAATTGAATCAGTCGAGTCTGAACGCTCAGCTCAGTAACCTCTCAAGGGGAAGACAGAGAGAGAGAGAGAGAGAGAGAGAGAGAGAGATAAGATGTGTGAGAGTTGAAATATGTGAGAGTAAAAGAGAAATAAATAAACATAGGCCTACAAGGCTTGAAAAAAATGTTTGCTGTAAATTTAAGTTGCTCTGTATAAAAGTGTTTACTAAAGGAATGAATGTTAATTTAGGGTAAACAACTAAAATATGCAAAGTACTGCAACATAAAATGTTTTTCATGATTTACAGGAACAAAATGGCGATTTTATTGACATCTAATGGTGAGATTTCGAATTGCAACCAATGGCTCACTCCACCACCCTTTCCTATTGAAGCACTACGGTAATTGACACAGGACTAAAAAGTCATCATGTTTTCGATTCTTTGTCAAAAGAGATAACATATTCATGAAACGCACTCTGTAGAGCAGATTGTCGGTTAAGGGCTACTGTAGAAACAACATGTTAAATTCCAAGGGGACCCGTGGTGTATATAGATAGAAATAGCTCGTTCTAGGGTAAAAAAGCATAACGCTTCATTACGTTTGGTCTTTATACATCTCTGAACACATAGTTATGTATATTATATTGCATTTCTGTCAGTCAATCCTCCAAAAAAATTAAATTAGACCAGTACAATCATTTCACATTTACGTTTCACATTTATGCATTTGGCAGACACTTTTATTCAAAGCGGATTACATTGCGTTGTACTATACAATTGTTTCTGACTATTGTTTATTGTATATTTGGATACCCATTAGTTTCCACAAAGTGGTTGCTAGTCTTCCTTGGGTCCACAACCAGACAGAAATAGACATTTATAATATAGAAAAAAACTAAATAAATATAAAGTAGAAAAAAAACCATCTAAACTTAAAGGACAAAAAATTCAATACGCTTAAACATTTCATCAATAGCAGTAACAACACGTAAATAGGACCTACTTATTAATAAACAAACAACTTCCAAACACTTCCTTCTGAAAACATACGTACAAGTGTTCTTTCTAATATGTATAGGGACACTACTCCTTGCAACAGAACCATAATACAATACGTTCTTTTTCAGCCAGTTAGTTTGTGGGCGCGGTAACAAAAGTTGATCTTACTCACTTGCCATGTCAAATAATCATGTCTTAGTCCCACATGAACAAGCTTTTCAAGGAAGAAACGAGGAGTGTGATGCTTTAATACCTTATGAAAATAAACCAACAGTTGTAAGTGTAGTTTAACCTTTGCTGGCAAACACATTAACTTTTTATGCATGTCACTAACATTGGTCCGGAAAGGACAATGAAGCACAAACCTAACTGCTCTATTCTGAGCCATCTAAAGTTTTTTTAGTTGTTTCTCTGAACCGAAGAAAAACATTGTAAAACACTCCCTGTTTTCTGTTGGTAAAATAACTTCCAATACACTATGTGCAATCCCCTGGGATCGAACCCATGACCTTGCCGTTGCTAGCTAGCTGCTAACCACTGAACCACTTTAGAATTACAGATGAACTCAAATGTAAAATTTACTGAAATATAACTAAAATATTATAGAATTTCACTATATGAAATCTTGAAAATAAGACTTCACATTGACCTCTTTAACTGAGCATTGGCAAACCACATCTTTCTATTTCCATCCTCTTAAAAATCTTGATGATGTCTAAGTGCCAGAGCATATTTCTTAAAGTTTATTTTATATATACAAAACATAAAAAAATATTTTCTACAGAAGCATATTCATTCTATAAAACCGCATAACAGGCCTGACCTACTGTACGTGTGCCAAGTTTGGTAAGCTTACACCGGATTCCTACAAGACCTACTAAATGAAGTAAGACAAAATAAACCGATCTGTGTTTTGATGAATAAATTCGCTTCAGCATAGTTACATACTCCTGCATCTCTTTACTTGAGCCGTCTCTCTTTCTCCCTCTTTTCATTTCCTTCAGCTTTCCGGCTTCACCGTGTCTCTCCTCCGGATCAGAGAGAGTCAATTACAGGGTTATAAAGGTCTCTTTAGCCAGGAGACGGGCGGCCCGTGTCATGGGGAAGCTGACAGCTAACGTGATTACCGGGTGAGTTTATAAGCTGTAAGTGCTGAGATGAAGTGAACGCTCTCTCATAGGAGACAAACAGTAAGATAAACTCTCTTATTCTCTCGCAGAGTGGAAAAACTAGCGGCACACGGGAGACGGCTGGATGAAAACTGAACACGTGCCTCTGGAGGTTAGAGATGGATAATCGGTGTCCTGATTCTGTATGAAGGAAAGCGTTCAAGTTCATTTGTCACCGTTACTCCTTTACTCCGTACTAAAATATATTCAGAAATATTAGCTTAGTCAAAACTGTCAATATGGCAACTAGTAAACCGTATATGAACGGTGTCGGTTTGTGTTATATTTATTCGTACGCAGTAAACCGAACAACAAAACTGAAACCTTCAATCATTGATAATCTTGTGCTTCTCTAACCCACATTCACCAAAAGAACACATCGCACTGGGTAACCATAGGAAAATCCTTTTTGAAACAGCCTTTTTTCAAATTCGGATGTGGACACCAGCTTTAAGGGACGATGCAATTGGTTATTAATTCAATTTCTAGTTCCTTTCGAATGAAAACGTACTGCAATGAACAACCGTGTCCTTCAAGGCCCTCCTTAGATTTCTCACAGAATGTGGTTTATTTTACCCAGTGGTGAAATCACACATTTCTGAGGAGAACCACAATCTAAAAATATCCCCCTCCACAAATGGAACATCCATTCACACACACTTCTATACACCACATACTGTACACGTGAACACACGGGGCTCCGCCCCGGGTACGGTTTGCCCTCAGTTCCCCTGATCAACGGCCAATGTCCTGCTGGCGTTCTGGGTGGTCCAGTTCCTGCGGTCCTGGCAACCCGTGTGTCGACCGAGCCAACCTATCACAAACACACCCATTTACTCGTGTATATAACATAGATCAGGAATATTAGTGAACCTTCTATCCAATAATGCCGAATCAGGGTTTCCAATCGAAAGGTAAACACACATATATCGAGTACATCAGAAGTCGATAGCATAAAAAACATGATTTATTCTCTTATAACTCAATCCATACCGTTCCTATTAATTCTCTGTTAGGATGTTTCAGGCAGTCCAGTTGATTTATGGAGTTTTGTTCTCTGGTCTGGACGGAGTTACCAAACGCTGTTGCTTCATATCAACAGGTGATGATGGATCACATAAGAGAGACAGAAAGAGACGAGACGATTTGAGTATAAGCGAGAGAGAGCCGAAGAAACACAAGCACATCAAAATATATCTTCAGCTTCGCCTCCTGTTAATATAAGTTTGTGTTACAATAATTTGCTAAACAGAAACAGCACTTCACACGGCGAGCTTAGTATTTTTGTCTTGCCTTCCACATTTATAAACATTCTTAAAACAAAACAGATTTGCTTGTGTTAAGCAAAACAGCAAAATATAAGGATTTTCGTTTTAGAAGAATCCCAATCGGTGTGTTTTGTGCTTTACGCAATAAAAGTATTGGCTGAAAAATCTTCCTACACACTCTTGAAAAAGTGCTACAAAATTTTTTCACAGCGATGTGACAGAAGATTTCTCGATTCTTAAAAAAACCTTATCTTACTTTTTAAATAAAAAAACACTTTCCATTACAAAAGGTTTTTGAACATGCTTCAGATGTTACATGTTCTTCTCTGGAAGCATTCATCCAAGAAGGTTCTTATGTTTAGACATTTTGGCAGACGCTTTTATCCAAAGCG
Organism: Triplophysa dalaica; assembly: GCF_015846415.1. Lineage (NCBI taxonomy): Eukaryota > Metazoa > Chordata > Actinopteri > Cypriniformes > Nemacheilidae > Triplophysa > Triplophysa dalaica. The sequence goes on from NC_079552.1 coordinate 2,558,669, forward strand.
ACTTGTCATCGTAAAGCACCTTGGCAATTCCGTGAAAATGTCAACCTTACCACGAAAAAGTTTAGTTTTAACCAGCGTTTTTTACTGTGGTTACAGCACAGATTTTAACATTTGGTGGTTCAAATACCCATGTGAGATCTCTCTTCAAATTTGTAAAGCATTTGTTTTATTTTTATTGCATGATTTTTCATAGTCAGGTAAGTTACGTTCATAATGCAAAATGTCATGTCCATAACGCTGGAATTGCCCACCTTTTTTAAAGAGTGCATGTTTTAAACATGCATCTTTCTCTGCAGACATCATTTTATAGCTTATTTATCTGATTAAATGAATGGGTCTTGTTTTAAATATGTCAGTTAATCAAAAACAATGAGAAACAGAAAGCTCCAAAAGTGACTTGTGTGCAGCCGTGGTTGACTCTGTAACAGAAGGGTGATGTTACTTTTTGTCTTACGTAAGGCTCGCACCCGTCGCCAGCTCCTCAGGCTTCCGCTCGTAATGAGATCCAATTGTAGAAGAGCTGCTCTCGTGGCCTGTGATGGCTGTCACATGTGGAAGCGATTGGCCAATCTCGTGCCGTCGACAGTAAGCGTGAGGATCAGAAAGCTCTGGGCGTGTCGGAGCGGCTCCAGCGTGAGCTGTTTACATCTGAGGCTTCTGTGCCTCTCAGGGGCCGACATGTGGGGGCCAGTTACTCTTTCAGAGGAAAAAAAACCTGTGTCTTGATCAACAACCCCTTTCACTTAAATGTAACTTTAAATATAGCTGTATATGTATAACATTACTTTTATAAGGTAGTTCTGTTTATTTCTTACAACATTAACTGTGAAAAATTGTGGTTATTTTCAACCCAGCAATGGGTCAAAAAAGGGAGGAATCCAACCAATTGTAAACTAACAGATGAAGGGTAACTTCAACCCCAAATATATGCTGGGTTGTTTTAACCCAATTTTGGTCAAATATCAAAATATTATGGGTTAATTTGACCCAACGGTTGGGTTTGTCCCTTTCTGACTCAACGCTGGGCTGGCAAAAACAGCATTTTTCAGATTGTTGTGTCACAAAGTAATGAAATCAACACGCTGGGTTGTTTCCACCCATTGTTGTATCAAACATGAGAACTTTTGGGGGATTCATTTAACCCAACGCTGGGTTGGAAATAACCCAGAATTTTACAATGTATACTAATACAAATATATTGTGTTGTGAAGGATTTGCAGTGAAGTATGTTATATACTTGTATATTTGATGGTGTTCTCAAATAAACAAAGAACATTTGTATACATTTGGATTTGCGTTAATAAATGAATCACCTTTGACAATATTCAGGTTTTGAGAATTTGGTAGAAAAATGTCACATTAACTTATTAAATGTTTTTTTTACTTAGTGATAGAATAATATGGTTAAACATACACCTAGAGAGAGAAACACGGATCTGTTGGAGGAAGATGAAGATGAGAAAGATGAGGACTCGTGGTGGTACAATATGTAGCGCACTGAAAGAAGATCGATGATATAAACCATTTGAACAAAATAAACAACACGGTTGGTTAAATTAAATAAATGAAGCTAGTTTTCTCCTGCAAATCATACACAAACTATTGCGTACGATTCATGATTTCATCTTATTTAAAAAATGCATTCACGATTCAGACCCATTCCCACTGATAACACATGGAAAGCCCCTGAGAAACTGTGACAGGCCCTCCTCCTCATCTGTAAACCATGTGCATGTGCATTAGAGTCGTACGTAATAAGCCCTTCGAGGGATCTAATGGATTACGGGCCAAACACATGAAGATCCACACAAAGAGACGGGTCAAACAGAGCAGCATTGTGCAGCGACATTAGTCTCGCCTAATGAAGGTTCTGGTGAATAAAGGAGAGTTGGGTAAGTAAATAATGTATTGGTGTTGTCCGGGGAGGGGGATTTCTCTCAGTATATGAAGTCACAGGAGCCGTAGAGAATGTATTTATGAGGACACATGACATCATTTCCCCTGAGGGGGGCGACAAGGTCATCATAGACCCTGACATGTGACCGGATCAAAGGAGAGAATCCGCCGAACATATCTGGTCCAACCTGAACAGTGCTGGTTTGGAGGTGGTGGACCATCGTGGTCTTTCTGGTCAACGTCTCCAATCAGAGTTTCAGAAGAGATCTCAACAACACTCTTGAAAAAAATACCGCTTCAAAAGGTTCTTCGATGCCATAAGAAAACCTTTTGGTTCCATAAAGAACCTTTAGCGTCCAAAGAACCGTCCTGTTTCACAAAAGGTTCTTTGTGGCTATAAAAGCTTCTTCAGATTGTTAAAAAGTAAGGAAGAGATGATTCTTTGACTGTGAAACGATTTTTTCTTCTTCTATGGCTTCGCTGTGAACACCCTTTTAAGCACATTTATTGAGTGAATGTCACAAACTGAGCTCAGATTTGTCAAGTCTGCAATCAAAAGTCTATATTATTGAAGATCTCAAAATGAACTCAAACCTTTCTCATCACATTGACCCAAATCCTATACAATCTTCATTCACACCTCCGTATACTTCATGGATTTGAACAATCACTCATTTGTTCCTCTTCTAATATCTTAATTCACAGTTTTAAGAGAAACACCTCGGACCAAGTTTATTGCGTTCAGTTAAACAGAACAGACGCCAGATTTATACGGATATGCCTAATGAAAGTGTGCGGACGGATAGATGGATACATTTCATGCTTTTGACGGACTGACATTCCCGGAGAACGGCCTGAGGATCAGTGTCACCTAGTGAATAATAGATGTTGTTTATGAGAGTATATATTCAATCTGACCCCAGAGGTTATATACAGACCCAACTGCAACACAAGAGGAGAGAGAGAGATTGAGATGGAAATATGACAGATGATGTTCGTTCAGGGATATGATGGGTCATCCACATGACATCCCAAATAGTCAAAAAGCACAACGTGAGGTTTGAGTTTGTTTCTCAGGAAAAAGATCTGAGCTGCATCAGGCACTGTTTTGCTCATCTTAATCTCCAACAGATACAGTACATTTTCTCAATGTTAACTTGATTGACAGCTCGATCCAATTTCTGCCAGCAGGTGGAACCTCATGTTCTGCTGAAAAGCCTCCAATGTGACAGCTGCCTCTCTCTCTCTCTCTCTCTCTCTCAAACAGTATGTGAACAGTAATCATTCTTTATTTTCTTTTCATCTTCATCATCACCATACACATAATTTATCATTATTTTAACAATAATTTATATGATTAGTATGATTTATATTGTACAAACTGTAAATGGGTAGTTGAAGAATAAATTGTGCATGTGTCCTAAGGTATGACGTTTAGAAAACAAACTGCTTATTTTACGTTTTTTATATTACTTATATTTATGTTTATCATAAGAAAGATTTTAAAAGTAATTTTTTCACTTTTTTGCCATCACACAAAAGGCGAAATCTGCATATTAGTCTGTCAACTACCCTTATTCGATTCTGTTTCCTTACCATACTCCTAAACCTAACCAACACAGAAAACATTTGGCATTTTCAAATAACAAAAAAGTCACAGAGTAGTATGTTTTACATGTTTGCATTACACCCACATCTCCATCACAATGTTCATCAACACACACAAACTAATCTTCATCCTCATCACACACACATGCTGTAAGTTTTGTGCGCCGTCTGTCTGTTTGTGGCTAGCTGGCATTCAGGAAGCAGAAGTGTGAGAAATTAACGAATCGTTGCTAAATGTTGCCTGTGGTTTCAAAGTCTAAAATATGTCTGATAACAGTGCGTGACAGATAATGTTTAACATGTTTAAAATAATCCAAAATAAGGAACTTTCAGGCGTATTTGGAAGCTCTAGTGTAAGCTCAATGCATTTTCCTTCATCTTACTGCAAATAACACAGAGAGTTTGGACCTCACGTACTGGTTAAACACAGACCAGTTTTGTCTCAATTAATGGGATGGTTCTTCATTTACTCTTTCTCGTGTCACTAATGCTGGTTGTAATTTTTGCAGTGGATCTATATAAATTTATATGGGTGGTCGGTTTTCACACTGGTGGGCCCATCTTCACTCTCACATCTTGAGCTCCACAAACCCACTGGCCAGATTTAAACTGTGTGTGTGTGTGCATTAATGAGGGGTGTGTGATCACAGTTTCGCCTCGTTTAATAATTCACTTGTCCTGGGACAGTCCATTTCTAAACATGTCCATTAGAGATGTCACACACCTTGTGTGCTCACCCTGAGCCGCTGCTGTAATAGAGCAGAGGTCACAGGTTAGCATAGCAAACACATGACCCTTAACACTAATGTGCTTATACACTCTTGAAGTCTTTTAGCACAGGTTAGAAATGGGCCCCTACAGAGCCTTCACACGCAGGGCTACATCTGTCTCCAAACACAAATGTTTTTTTTCCGCCGATTTTGCCTTTAATTGATGGGACGGGCGAGAGAGAGAGCGAGAGAGAGAAATGGGATTTAAATCTGCATTCCCACTGAGGTTTAACTCCCTGATGAAACAAACATTCATGAGCAAGTAATACAACAATAGAACAGCAGCTTCACAAAACAGCATCGGATTACACAAATTGTTTTAGTCAAGCGGGACCGCACACTCATAATCAACACAAACACGCAACCTCATTATCATCATCACACAAACTCTTCATCATCCTCTCCAGTAAACCATCTCAACAGTCATTCTCAAACACAGCGCAGGTCTGGAGTGAAAAGCCTTTAGATGAGAGATTTACAGCAGTTTGTAACTCATTTCACCCCGCTCACGCACAAGTCGGCTAATATAAAGCATCCCTCATGCGTTGATGTGCTACAGTTGATGCTAACGCCTGACCTTTGACCTCTGGAACTCAAAGTTGACAAATTTAAATGCAAAGCACAGCTGATACATTATCTGAATGCGTGTGCGCGCGGGAAATAAATCTATCACACACACATGCACAGACGCACACAACTCTATTTTCCTCTCTGGGGCCATGAAATGTTACTGTGACATCTGATACGGCTTGATTGGGCAGAAGGCTGTCTGACCCACTGCCTGTCAGCAATTACCTCACGTTAAAAATCCCCCTCGAGTTGCAAATTCAATCAGGCAGGGCTATCATTGCTATCCCTGTCTCCAAACTACTGAGCTGTAAACTAAATTACTATGGCGACCTCTCGAACAATCAGATCTCTTATCCCGTCGATCGATATCTGAATTTGTCTACAGGCGGCGGTGGAACTCCAAAACGTCTTCTGTGTTTCATAGGCGGGACGGTGAGATCTTTAGATCGGTTTGCGAATGGAGAGCTAGAAAACGATCTCAAACTCATGACCAACTGCAAAAGACAGAGGGAAAGTTAAGTTGATGGTTCACAACATATATCTAATGGAAGCACGTTATGGGAAATGTCCTAAATAGTTTGTTTTATAAATTTAACTCTCACGTTCTGATGAGATTTACTGGCGACCTCAATGCTGTAGATACTGGGCTTTCTATTTAATTACTGTTTCTCTGACTTACAGCTGGAATCTGTAACTTTTTGCCCAATGAGTCGATTCACAACAATAAGCTTTATATTTTACAAATCGAAGCCCGAGTTAAAACCAGCGTGGGGTCGACGAAAACTTCAGAAAAGTTTCAGAAAATCTTCTTTTACACCAATCAGATGATGTTCGATGTGAAAATGTATTCCAAACATAATGTAAATAAAGTTTATCACACTAAACGTTTGTGCAATCCACATAAAAAACAATTGTTTTAGTTCAACTTGTCTTGGCATGCAAATGTCTAAAAATAATTCAAAAAGATGTCCTTGAGAAGATTATTGACATATATATTAAGTCTTGTTTTTTTTTAAATAATGACAAAAGTTTAGTTTAAGCAGATCTGCCAAAAATGGGTGGACTTAATTTTTATACACATTTTATTAGAAAACTACTTAACTCCTTAAATCATTTCGTTTCTTAAGTAATGCTATCTTCTTGACTTTTTCAGACATTGAACTGGAAAAGAAGGCCAAAAATAAAAAATGCTATATACTTAAATCTTAACTAGAGTTTCTCATGATCCCGGTTAATGTATGGCGTTCATGTAAAATGAATGATGTTTAAATGAGCTTGTCGGTTTTTAGTGTGTGTTTTTGCAGGGATTGTTTGGCACAGTGCATTTGTGGGCAGTGTCGGGTCGTTCTCCGCATGATGATGGAGGAAGTGGTCAGAATGATGGTCGTAAGACTGTCCGTGCATTACAACAAATACACAGATGTTATTGACATCTGTCATTATGTGTGACGGATGCCTTCTTGTGTCTCTTGGAAGGAACGAGAACAACATAAAAAAAAAAAAAAAACAGAACATACGCATGAATGTACACACTCCTATATGCATTGTTTTTAGCAAGGCACGTCCACTTCTCTTATTGTGTGTGTTGTTGTGTCTATGGAGTGTGCGGTCAGACCTGGTCTCCGTGGTTTGGGTTTGACCACGGTGGCTCTCAGCTGCTGTCCGTGTCTCTTCTTTCTGATAGAAATGGGCATTATCATTTGTTAAGTGCCCTTTCTGCTTCTGGCCAATAACTCTTAACGCAGCCTGTGGTCACTCTGAGCGATCAGGAGGGTAAAATATTCATTGCTAAAGAGTGGTGGTTTTCCTTTGGCCAGGTCTAAGAGCTCAGACTGGTTTTGTGTCTTTTAACCAGGCCTCTAAAAGTCAATCGTTGAGGGTTTAGTGCAGCAGACATTTCCAGGAGGCTGATGATGAGTACAGTCAAATGTCATGATCACTCAGAATCAAAGATTAAACGCAAGCTCATGCAACAAGACACATTTGATTCACTGTGGCGCTCACACCACACAACAAGGTGCCTTGTCATCTGTCATCGTCTTATCATTGCAGCGTGCATACTACACTATGCATACTACACTACACAACAAAGTGCACAAACTACAAGGCCTACAAGACCTTTGGTCAAGAAGACATGTTTAACATTAGAAAAATTCTCATGTGAAGACATTAGTTACATAATGTCACTGCGTTGTACAAACTATTAGATCATGTGGCAATAATATCTAACACACTGCAAAAGGTTTTGCGGTATTAATATCCTTAGTTAATGAATAAAAAGGTCACTTATCTTGTTTTCTGAATCATATAATAAAGAAATATAAATTATCTGTCAGTGAAAAAAATAAACTTGAACTAAGTTTTGACTCTTTATTAAGTACTTAATTCAAGTTCATTTTTACCCTATTGGCAGATGTCTGTGCTGGGAAACCAAGAAAAGATACTAAGTAGGAAAATTACTTTTTGCAGCACAAGCATTGCTGACCGCAAAAGTTCAGCCACACTGCAAAACGTACATTTCTCACTAAGGATTTTGTCTTGTTTTCTTAAATCAAGTTGCATTCACTTGACAAAGAAACTGACCAAAGATATTTAGTGTTGTTTTAAGAAACAGACACAAAATCTGCTTATAGTGTAAGTTTTTTTTACTTGAATTGGGACTTGAGAAAAAGGTCAAAGTAAATTTGCTTGTTAACTTGTTTAAAACGTAAACATACTTAATAATATTTTCCTTCATAAAACAAGACTAAATATTTTGTCAATGTGTCTTGATTTAAGAATGTGTAGATATATGTTGAGATATCTGTATTAAAAAACAAGACAAAAATGCATGAATTCATATTTTGCAGCGCAAAAGCCATGTTTGAGCTTGCCTTAAAGATTGAAACAGGTTTCGGAATGAAAAATCACTGGAATGAAGTGTAACGATCACTGCAATCAAACAAAATGATCACTGGAGAAAGGACCGCTGCACATAAACATAATAATCACTGCAATCAAACGTAATGATCACTGCAAATAAAGATAAGGATCGCTGGAGGAGGATCTCTGCAAAAAAATATGATAATCATAGTTGTCATCAAATGTAAAGGTCTGTGTAATCAATGTAAATATCACTGCAATCAAGTATATCAAATCAAGTTTAAAGATCACTGTGATCTTATGTAAAGGATACTGCAATCAATATCAATATATAAATCACTGCAAGCAGAATTAAAGCTTGTGAGGATTATTCACTGCCAACAGAAGAAATTATGAAGGATAATGATCACTGATGATAAGAGTCAATTAAAATGATTCTAATATTTGATCTGAATATAAGATCGCCTTGATCAGGAAAAAAGGTCACTGCATTCAGCAGTAAAGTTCAGTGTCTCACATAGATACCAGTTTTGATTTCTTCTGGTCTTCTTTCCATCAATCAAATTGTGTCAGTGGAATGTGATTCAAAACTAACTGGTGGTTATTAGTAATCACAGAGACGTCTGTCTTTATCACCGTCTGAGTATTTGATGTATTTGTATGTTTCTACATGAGAAAACGTGCTGTTTGCATGAAAACGTGCTGTGTCCACACAACAACACTACAGTCACAAAAAAAGTCAGGAGACAAACATAAAAAGTCCTGTGAGATTGATGCGAGCGGGTGGCGTAGGACATTCCTGCAGGTAAAACAGATTAGTTTCTCTATGAATGCATCGTTCATGTGTCGGCACGGCGTGACTCATTTCTAGATTTGAGTACAGCACACTTCAGAAGGTCCCCCAACCCGATCTGTGAGAGTGCTAATCTTTCTGGGTTTTTCCAGCATAGTGCGATGCTCAACCACAGGTCACATGAGAGCAGGTTGACCTTTAAAAAGGCCCATCAGTGTGTCACTGGGAACAATATGTTGAGTGAAAATGGAAATCAATTTGTGTGGTCTCCACAACATCAGAAGAACCGGAGCTATTATTGGTAAGTGCATGCTCGGGTTTGACGCAATAACAAGCGACGCAAAAGTGCAGCTTCAAAAGAAATTGTACATGTTTGTGACTAAATCCTCATCTCAACGTTAAAAAAAGCCTGTTTTTTACTTTCTAGCTACGATTTCATGAAAGAAAACTGCACAGAAGTACTCAGCACTCCTGTCCCTCAGATGGCTGTCACTGGGATGTTCGCAGTGGTTTTTCTTCTTTCGCTTCAGGCCTCAAATCACATCTGTGGGGCCCGCAGGCGTCGCACCGCCGGATCCGCCCGTAGGCAGCCAGACCCCGGTGGCATGCTCGGTCAGCCATGCTGGCTCAGCCCGAGAGTTGTGTGGCAGGTGTGGCCTCGGTAGAGCGGCGGAGAGGGAAACAGCCGACTGCACACCACACTGCCATTATCACATGCTGTACCTCACCACACACAGCACGCTCGACAGAGATCTATAGAAACACAGCTAATATATCTCAGGGTTATAGATTTTAACATGACATTCATTTTTTTCCAGCCTACATAATGTGTTCTGTTCAGAGGCATCAAATGCTCACGCACATGCAACATGGATACTTCATGAGAAACATGAGTTGACTCCAATAAAGACAGAAGCATGATGCCAAATTTTTTTGGGTAAAATATAATGTTCGATTTCTCTTGACTCGCAAGAAGGAAAGATCAGAGATGAAATCTCTTTAATATTTCTGTAATTTTTCCGCAACACCATCGATATTAAACGCATAACAAATGGACAAAAGTCTCTTGAATCTCACTTATATCTCCAGGTCTCTCCATTAAAGTTTCAGAAGAGATCTCAACAGATTTTCGATTTGCCAAGTCTGCAATCAAAAGTCAATATTATTGAAGATCTCAATATTTCTCCAAAACATTTCTCATCAAATTTACCCCAATCCAGTTGATTTGACCTTTCATTCATTTCTCACCTCCTTACTCTTCATGTATTTGAACAATTGTCTTTTTTGCTTCTGTTTGTGTTTCTACTAAGCAATTTGAGGAGAAACATCTGAGACTAAGGTAATACTTGATTAAATCACCTGAGAACTCCAAGAAATCCTCCTGAGCTATAAAACATCAACATGTGAGCGAAAACATTTTCTTTGTACAATGTAAAAAGGGGAAACCAGTCCGAGGTTTATCTGGTCTATTGTCCAACCAAGCTGGCAAGTTAACATGTGCCCAAAATCCATCAAAATCATAAAACCAGATTCATTTAGAGTGCTTGGCCAGCACTCTAAATGGTCCACCATGTAACGTGCGATCCCACTTTTTTAACAACACTGTAAAAAAAATGAAATTATAGGATATACAGTACTGTTTATTTAATAGTTGTCCCCATTTTTCATGTAAATGTGTCGTCTGTCCAAATACTGTTTTTGACCGTATTTCAAAAGTAAACGTTAAAAAAAGAAATCTTGTTAAAAACAACTGGCCTCAGATGGGGTGTCAAAAATAAACGGTAAAGAAACAGATTTTCCCAGTGAAATTAAACTTTGCCCCTGTTTGTCTATTTTCTGTAATTTTACGTTTTAAAAAAATACATTAAAAAATCTGTAAAAAAAAACATATTATGTGGCAAATCTGTTTAAAAAGTCTAGAAAAATCCACTGTTTTTTTACAGTAAAGTTGTTTTTAAATACTGCCTAAGTAATAGAGCGATATGTTGTAAAAGCAGTAAAATACACAGCCAGAACAACTATTCTTCAGAATAAATGGTCGTTCTAACTGCACTAGAATAGCAATATTTAATACACATAATGTGTCTTTTGAAACCCAAACTATACATTGATGTCAGTTAGATCTCAGTTAGAATGACACAACGGGATATTTTTATAACCAAACCGGATACGTGAAAAAATGACTGATGGTGTCAGGGAGCGAGAGAGAAAGAGATGAAGGGGAAAGAGGCAAACTGAAAGTAGAGATACTTCACTGGTTTGATGCAGGACAGCCATCATCAGTGTATGAAATTCCATCCCGGGTTTAATATACATTGAGTCTATGAAACTCTGCCTGAGTCGGTCTCTCTCCAGCCAGGCCGCAGTGGTCAGGCGGTGGGCAGGACAACCCTCTCTCTCGGTCTTTTAAAATTTGATAACGATCAATTGTCATTCGTTTTTCCGAACTCGGGAATCTGAGTCCAGACTCTAAAAACCTCAACTCGAGCTCACTATCAGCAGGTCAAAGCCATTAAAATCTTGATGGTGGCTCTTATTGGTCCCAATAACATCTCTTGCTGTAACCATGTGTTATGACATCAGATTTGAATATATTCAAAATCTCGTCCCAAGTAATTGAACACGGCAGATCATGTGAAATTAAACTTGTGGATTTATGCCATGTCTGTCGGCTCTGAGGATATTTGCATGCATTACTTGATGTCTAGCAAACAGATGCTTTCTTCTGGAACATAAATACTCTCGACTCATTGCGCACGCAGAGTCGAATACACATTTCCGTCCAAAACATGCTCTGTACCAGCGCACCGTTGGCAGAAACCACCCAGTATTTTTAAGAGTGACAAAAAATCAATCTGTCTCACCCAATGTTCAATTTCAAAAGCAAGGAAAACTAGGCCAATAAAGCCATCTTGTGCTAAAGATGGCAGAGGAACATGATGTTCTCGTTTCGGAGCTGAGTGGTTGGTTTAAGAAGCAAGGGCAGGCCCCAAAACCATCCTTATATTCAGTGGTTGTTTTAATGTCGGATCACACTGTAAGTCTTTTATGGTTAGCTAAGGCAATCCTTGTACGTCTTATCTGAAAGGGTTTTGAGAAGCCGCCTCACCTTGGTTTGTGGCAGTTACCCTCACCAACAGCAGGCTTTCCACATCTCTGTAAACACATTGAAAACCTCATCAGAAAGATGAGGTAAGGCCCTCTCTTTCTTCCTCTTCAAGCGAATGAAATCATGGAGAGTGGCTTTTAAGAACCCAACTGCAGCCACTACATGATCTCGAATCTGTCGACGGGTCACCACAGGGCTCATCTGCTTGAGTGTGTGGCAAACGCTGCCGGGATCGGGTTATTGTGGGTGATATCAGTGATACGTTCTTACCACTTGTGAAATAACATTACCTTTTTCTCAATACTTTCTGTCTGAAAGAGCACCTAGCTTTGACTTCAAGTCTAAGGTCAGGACTCTAGGAGGACTAAAAAGGGACTGACTTCACTCATCATTCTAAAAACAAAACCCTAAAGAATTGACACTCAATGAAAATGAGAAGGAATCATCCAGCTTGTGAAATTAAGATTCTTGTTAACAATAAAGTTAGTTAAAACAAATACAAGTGTTTTGTTAGTGCATTGCTTACTAATTTATACTCTAATAGACAACATTTTTGGATTTAAAATATTCATGTTATGTAAATTCATTCATGTAAATCTATGCTCCGATACGTACACATGAACGAAATAAAACCTCAAATAAAAAATGTTTTGTATGCTGATCCCTTATAAAGATTTTCTCTCTTTTTAATGTGTCTGAAACACACGCCAGACTTCTACAGAATACATATCTAAAAAAACATGTAGGCCGAAATTATCCCCAAAAGCATGGAGATATTTTATTTTTATTTTAAAAAATATATATATTTTTTTATAAAGACACTTTAAATTCAAAGCCATGTATCAGTAGAAATATTTTTACAAACATAAATGAATGAAATTAAAGCACACTGTGTATGTTCTGTCGGGAATCCGAGATGTGATATTACAGGGCAGGACGGTGACCGTTCTGTTATAATGTTGTTTTTCCGCTAGTGTAATTTTAATAGTATCCGTTTGTATCATTATTCAACTTTGTTGAATAACTGTAAACATTGCAATGATGAGCTTTTCTCAAACTATTAATGGATTGTTTGACTTAACACTACAATACTGTACTGTAGATAAATGATAATTTATGTTCCTTTGAGCAAAGAAGGACAAGAGCATATGGAACCGTACGCAACAATACAAATGTGAGTGAATAATTAATTACATTCAAACTGTTAAAATCTGATTTTGTTGTCAAACAACGAAGATAATTTTTTTCAAAAATATCATGTTTATCCGTTTTCAACCACCCATTTTATTTTCATTGAATCTTGCTGGAGAGGGCAGTAAGTGATTGCTTAATATCAATTCGCTCTCTGTCAAAAATGATATTTCTCCAAGGATAAACAGCACCGTCTTGTCCTTTCCCACGCTAAAGAACTGACCGCCCCCTTCTTCTGTGAGAGAAGTCTCAAAACCACTGCAATGGCCATCAAAAAACCAACAACTTCCTATGTCGCCTGCTTACTTCCTGTTTTTGCGTCTGAGGGCGCAACGGCACTGCAATGAAGAGACGAGCCATTGCGTGACAATCCAGCAGCCAGACGCTGTTAGTTTCCCCCAGACCGGAAGCAGCACTATTGCAACGGTAAACTGTTTCTCACTTCTGCTGCGGCAATCACAGGCCACACACACGCTGTCTGACGATCTTATAAAACACGTATTGTTATTTTCGCAAAATCATCTGTGAAATATGTCTGCACTTTGCAAAAAAAACAGGAAGCGACTGATACCGACCCTCTCGATTTCATCTCGATCACACAGGCAGCAGACATCAGGTGTTCCCTGTATGTGTTTCGCTATTGAGTTTTTCAAACTTACACAACGTTTGCATGCGATATTTTTCCGTCCTGCTGTTTCAATCATCAAAGTCTAATAAGCGATGCATGTGTTAAATGCAGAAAAAAGGCCTACTCAACCAAACGGAAATTTGCACAAACCAATATTGTCATCTTGTCCGGCTTCAATGTAGAAATATATGGTGAGAGTACACGGGGACAGAACTGAATCTGTACTCTGTACTAGGCGCACTTTAGAGAAACCGTTGTTAATTTTACTGCACTATCGGCATCAGTGTTTTCTAGATGTCTAGTTAAAAAAATGACCTGTGCACATGTTTTTCTTGTTGTCTGAGAGTATTACATTTTCTTAGCATTTTGGAAAGCCTCACTCATTACAATTATGACTCATAGACTCCAGCGAATGAGTAAATTTGGCATCCATCTGAACACTGCTGAAAAATGATCTTTCTGTGAGTCACAGGTCCTGTGATAACGTCTGTCTACTGAACCTATAAGTATCACTTTGACATCAAATAGTGGCGAGATGATATTCCATGACTTGTATGGTTTAATTAACACAGAGGTTTTGACCGCATATGGAAAAACAAAACAGGAATAGAGAATGAAATTGACCCTCTTTGCTGGAAAGATCACAGATTTCCAAACCGGTAAAAGCCAGTATGTTCTGGTTTGGTGCTGGTACTACTGGTGGACCAATAAACATATACGGTGCACCAGTTTGGTGAGGCTGGTTGACCAATTAAAGTTGTGATATGACACGGCTGAAACAAATATTATGGTTTGTTTAAGATGTAATGCAATGTGTATACATGATTTAAGGTTAAAAAAACGCTGTATTTTCCACATACCCCATGATTGTATATCATCTTTGCTCCGCCTCACTGAAATGCACAGATTTTTAACAAAACTCATCGTTCTGAAAAGCGACGTGTGCTATGATTGGCCTGTTAACCAGTGTGTAGTGATTGTTCGAATACTGCAAGCGTGTGGCGGAAATGTAAAGCCTCTTACCATATTTGGAACATCAGGTTCCTCTTCAATTGTACTGACAGGTACGCCCACCTTACTTGCGTATACATTTGGGCGCTCTCAGTCAAATCATACCGTGAACTGAACTCAGATTTGTGGAGGTGTGGTTTCATGTGGTGTTTCAGTCATATCTTGGTGAGCATTCGCTTTTAGATAGAAAGCATTTTTTGCTCCAACACTTTAATTTGTGAAATTGTACAACTTATAACACACCAAAAACACAGAAAAACACGTATTTTCGCCATATGACCCCTTTAACTGCTAACTGAAAAAGGAAAGATCTGTCTTTATTTGTTCGTCCCTGTGTCATTTCGAAGTTCAATGTGCATTTTTTGACCATAAAGCCAAATAAATTCAATTTTAGGCTAGCCGTTGTTCATAAATCATATTTACTCTTGTCACAAACCTCCATGCATTGGGTCATATCTTGCCACCAATAGACACCTGGTTTGTGGGATTGAGGATGTCTGGTTTGTACATTGTTAAAGTTTGTTGGCTCTCTATGCCAAAGTGACGAATTGCTGCCTATGTTGAGCAATCGAAATATGTCTTTTACTTAAGTCCATTACAGTAAAAAAGCTACTTCAGAAGACAGCTCACTTTTACCAATTTACATCCTAACAACTATAAAAGTTCTTATTTAAGCATGAACATTTATTTCAGAGACGTTCGTCATGCGTCATAGATCAAATCTCCGGCGACACGCTTGAGCAATGAACCATGAATCCGAATTATAACCTGCAGAAACAGAACGTTATGTCAATGTTGCTCGTATGGTGTGTGTGAGTGTTTTTGATATGGTTTGATTTCCTTTGCTTTATAATGCCGAGCCTTTGCCCACAAACCTCTACTGTGGCCCCAATCACAGAGCCCACAGGAGCATTTGGGCCCTTTCAACCTCCTACGGTACAGCTCTCAAACTGATAAAGTTCTCTAGTCGTCACCTCTCCTGCAGACACACACTTCTCCCCTATACTGCACTATAAACAATATCAACAAACCAATGAGAAAACTGGGTCAGGTAAGTATTTTTCACATAGAAAAACAAGTTTTGTTTATTGCTCCAACAAATTACATGCAGCAACAAAGTCGCCTGCAGACATTTATTTTTAATGTCACTTGGCAATTTGAATCCCTTGAAACATAAATTTTTCATCATTTACTGAACATCTTTCCAAACATGTGTGACGTGTTTATTCTTCTGCAGAACACAAAACAAGATATTTCACATTGATAACCACACTGATAACAACTTTGGCCTCTGTAGACTTTCATTGTATGAACAGAAAACCACTGATACTCATATATCTCAAACATCTCTATTGGGTGTTTTGCATAAGAAAGAAAGTCGAACAGGTCTTGAACAACATGATGCTGAATAAATGTTGATAGAATTATTCTTTTTAGGGGTACTATCCCTTATAATAATGTTGACCAGCTACTGACACTTACAGTATATGGACAAAAGTCAAAAAGGTCAAATCTCACACCAAACACCTCACACACATCAAACACACAGCTCCTTAAAAAGTAAGACACACAATCGCATTTACTGACAAGACACACCCCATATGAAACTGACAAACACCTAAACAAACACACCAACACACACACACACACCTCCTACACTAACACACCCCCTTGATTTACATATAGACACACACTCCCTGAGTAACACATAAAGAAACTTTCCGAGCATCAAAAGTGAGTAAAGTCCACTTAACATAAATTGTAAGTAATGTTATGAGAACCTGCAACATAATTCATGTTTTCTTTACCCCCCAAAAATATCATAGACACCTGGCCCAAGATGCAGAACCATTAACATGCGTAAACTATTTTATTGCGTGTTAACGAATGTGGAACGACCTTCATTTAGCGACCAAAACAAGAATAGCGAAATATTGTGAATGCCAGTTACAGGTAACTAAAATATATACCTTAAATACAGTAACCCGCAGTCGTGTTTTGTGCAGCTTTGCAAGGGTAACTAAAAAATATTATTTGTAAAATAATTTGTGAAAAGTTGCATTTGTGTTGAGGAGAGAGAGAGAGAAATGTTTCCACACCTACGCAACAGCACATATCACAGTGGCGGAAACCAGACCTGAGACTATTGTCACGAAAGCTTTGTGTGACACAAATGATGCAGAATTCAGCACTTGAGCAAAGCACACTTAAACCCGCACAGAGACGATTCCCTTCATTTGTGTGAGCTTTCTTTGACTAACCACAACGCTGTAAAAACATCTGCCACCCTGAGAAAGCGAATACACAATCTGCACTTTGGATCAAGCATTTGTTTGAGAACTACCTTCTTGAATATCTCGCTCACTACAAGCTAAACACTACGACTAGAGCTGTCACGATGATGACGATTAATTCCCATGCATGCAATTTCAACTAAAAATGAATTTCATTGTCTATTGTGTTCATTCCAGTAACAATGTAAGATTAATACACAAAATTTTTGAAATTGCTCAGTACAGAGAACTTAAAGTGATTAAAAAAGTGAAATATTGCAATGTGATGTAACGTGTTATACACAACCCTGTAAAGTGTTTAACATCACACAGTCATTGTGCTACTCAAGAGACAAAAAAATGATACAAAATAAATACTACGATACATTTTTACCTTTAAGCAGATACAATGTATCAGTAAATTAACATTCCTAAAAACATTACAATAAAACACGGCAAAGTGATAAAAAAATCATTATTTACTCTTTTGTCGTTTCAAACCTGACTTTCTTTTTTTCACAGAACACAAAAAAAGGTATTTTGAAGAATATTGTGAACCAGAACACATTCACTTGTATTGGTTTTCTGTCGGTACATTTGAAGTGAATGGGCGGCGGGGCTTTTCGGTTACCACCAGCTTCAAAATATATTTTGTCTTCTACAGAAGAAAGAGTGTCATGCAGGTTTGCAATGACAGGAGGACAAGTAAATGATACCAGAATTTTCATTTTCGGGCGAACTATCCCTTTAAGATAAGTCAGATATATGTAGCAAGACTACGTCGACTTTGTACGTGTTTGCTTGAATGCTGTGTTTTATTTAGGGCACATCTAGATGTTAAAGGTCATTTGGAGCGCTCACATGACGCTTGTGCTCAAAGATATATATGTGAAATAAGTGATTGTTGTCATTTTAGTTACACAGGCTAAACCCAAATAAACTCATTTTCAGCTTAAGAACAATGTGTTTGTGAGATGTGCTATGATACGCTGCTATCTACATGTGTGTGATATGATATACTGTATTTGTGTGTACTTGCTCTCCGCATGTTCACGTCTGGTTAAAGAGAAACAAATGACAGCGTGGGAATCCTCTTCAGACGCACTGTGTCTACAGGAGCATAGAAAAAAGAGAGAGTGTTAATCAAAACAATAATATCTCCTCGCGGCACAAAATTAAAAGTCTGCCGCAAACCCCATGCAACCAGATGCAGAGACAAACACACAGGAAAAAAAGTGCCGTGTGCAGGCACACAAGACAAAAGAGTCTTGCTTAGGTGGATGGGCAGCAAACACACACAAGAAAAGGGGACATTATTGTGTTTATGTGGTTCAACTGGTATAGCATTGCAATTATTGGATGCAAGGGAATATAAATACTGATTAAAAATGTAAGATTAATGAATGCTAAAATGAAGTGTTAATGTCATGTAATACGCTATGTTAGATGTGTCAGATAAGGACAAGTCAACAGGAGGCAAGAGACTGAAAGAAATCTCTTTTTCTCTCCCATGCAAACCTGCTTTCTGATTCACAACGTCTCTCTGAACCAAATGAGTGACGGGTCCAAACGAAAGCAGGTCATACCAACCGCACGCCTAACCATGGAACACACACACAACCGTTCTACCATGGAACATATACAAACACTCTCTCACACACATAGCCACTTTACGGTGCACACACTAATTTCTCAACCTGTGGTCACATCCCTACCCAGAATTCACTTTGCAGGTTGAGTGACTCATTGCATTCTGATAATCACAGAAAAACTAAAGTTCCACAGAACTACATCACGCGTATCTGTGTCTCCCACTACAGAAAGGAAAGAATAAATTTGCAAATTCACATAAGGGCAGATAAAATGTTGAATGTGTAAGTCGCTTTGGATAACATTGTCGGGCAAATGCATGAGTGTAATGTGAATGGATGGATAAGGTCATAAAGCCCTCAATAAGTCTACATAGAAAATTGGTTTTGATAAGAAGGTGGTTCTTTTAATGCAAAAGTTTTAATGGGCTCTAAAATGGTTGGGTAAAATATGTCCGTTGGTGTCCATATTTGGTCCAAACATAGGTTAAAACAAAGCCAGAGTTTAATATCCTTGCGGAAAAAAAGTATAGAAACCCAAATAAACCATCAAAGAAATTGTTTCCCGTTAAAAAAACATTTGAACCATTAGCTTTTCCCAATAAAACTACAACAAAATTCTGTTTTGTAATGTGTTTTTGGCATTACTCCAGTAGGATTTAATTTCCCAATCACATGCCAAATCCGTCACATACCAATAGATTTATCCAATATTTCCATCACAATCAATGCAATTCCCATTATAACCAGTAAATCAATTAGAATTTCTATCGTCTTATGCGCAGTTTTCTATTTTTGTCTTTTTTTAAATAGATCCCCCAAAACACTATAGAAACGTTAATGGTCTTATGGGAATCGTACTGGATTTAATGGAAACTGTAATGGTGTCTACTGGTATGTGATGGATTCTATTGGTGGGATGTTATCCCTGCTGAAAAAAACAATAGAAACCCGACAGAAACCATTACAGAAATTAAAATGGTTTCCATTCGATACCATTATGAACCATTACATTTTTTATTAAATTAAATTATTTTTTGTAGTGTGTTTTGGCCATTATTCCAAAATCCCTGCTGAAAAAAAGCAACAGAAGAAGTAATAATGATTTTAATGGTTTTATAGGAATTTGTATTGGGTTTAAAGGAGACTGTAATGGTTCTACTGGTATGTGATGGATTATACTGGTGGGATGTTTAATTCTGCTGGAATTATGCCCACAACACACTACAAAAAGGAATTTTGTAATGTTTCAATGGAAAAACGAATGGTTCATAATGGTATTTTAATGGAAACCATTTCTGCAATGGTATCTTTTGGGTTTCTATTGTTTTTTCAGCAGAGATGTATCCCACCAACAGAATCCATCACATATCAGTAGAACCATTACAGTTTCCATTAAAGCCAGCCCTGCTTAGAAAAAACAATATAAACCACTAAAGAAGTTGTAATGGTTTAATTGGTTATAATGGGACTTGTATTGGTTTTAAGGGAAACTATAATGGAGTCTACTGGTTTGTGATGGATTATATTGGTGGGATGTTAATTCCTATTGGAATAATTCCCAAAACACACTACAAAAGGGAATTTTGGAATGGTTTTAATGGAAAAAAGCCATTGGGTTGTAGGGGTATTCTAGTTTCTTTGTTTCTTTTCAGCAGGCAGTACAAATCCCTTTAAAACCATTATAACATCTTTAATGGTTTCTATTGTTTTTTCTCCAGGGATCTGGTAGCTGAGAACACCGCAATAATGCCCAAAACACACAAAAAAGTATCTTAGAAATGAGTAGAATTTATGAGATTTCTATTGGGTTTCTATAGTTTTTTTTTCAGCAGGGATAATATATTTACATTTAGTCATTTAGCAGACGCTTATATCCAAAGTGACTTACAAAGAATTAAGGGAGAAATAAGCGATATGTCATGAAGGAGCAATAATACTGTAGGTGCCAACACATAGTTACTGGTTTCAACAAAAGCTAGACCACTACCTGTTGAGAGAAAGGTTTTTTTTTGTCTGCCAAGTACACACTATATCCACACTATTATGTTTCATGCAAATCTAGGTGCTTACATTTAGCTTTTTTTAATCGTGATCATCTAAAAGGTCATGCCAAGTTATATTGTACATCTCTATCTAAAGTACTGCTGCGCTGGCTCAACTGATATCTCTTGCTTACCATTTCTTATCTCATTTCTCTCTTTGCAGACCTGATTTTATCTGAACTACACACAGCTCTGAGATCGCATTTATCTAAAGACTGCATGCAACACTGACACTCAAACGTTTATTAAAGGATGAATATGCTTGGTTTCCTATATGCACCAGTGGAGGCATAACATTCAGACGCGCAGAAACGCACGCACGCGTCCAAATATGTGTCTCACGTCTGTGTATACTTAGTGAGAACAACATCTTTACATCCTGCACCGAAGCTCTTCTTTTAGTCTGGCACATTGAAACCTCTGTCTGCACCACAGGAAATCAACAAGTCTAATATACACGCACACAAACACTAACCCGTAGATAGACCATGCACACACACCAAACACGAATTAAGCAGCGAGACTCAGAGCTTTAGCACGCAACTCGTGCACACACGCATCGTACACGCAAATGCACATTTTGCATAAAGTGAACGCTCTATTGCAAGTCGAAAAGTTTGTCATATCTGCAAACCCGTTACATTAACCTCAGACGAGCCTGGCATGAAAAGTGGCTTGTTTGTTGGGCCACCAGCAAACACGAGCGAAACTGAGAAAATGTCACGTTTGGCTCGAGCCGTGGGAGAGATAAAACGAGAAATGTGAGCGAGGGATAAACTGGCACGCCGGCATGTGACACAGATCTGTGTGTTTGAAGCGCTCTGAACTTCAGGGAGCAGAGGTTGGTGGTTGGGTTTTGGTCGACCATGCTCTGGCCCGAATCTGCTGTGATCTGGCCTGGTCTGGTTTGAGGAATGTGAAATGGTGAATCTTGAGGTGGAGAGAGTGGCTTACGAGGCTCCCACGCCGAGACTGCCAGTGTAACCCCACATTAGTGCAGGTTTGCCCCATCGGCCGCTGTGACGGGGCACAGGGCAAACCCAAGGCCAGATCTGTGATTCCTGCGTCATCCACAACAAAGATACAGTTGACAAAGATCACTTTCAAGAGAAATGGCGCACTGAATATTTAAAAGCTTCAATCCTTTGCCATTCTGTATGTGTATGCTGTTCTTGTTAATGTGGATATTCACTAATAAAAATGATGTCATCATTTATTCACATTTATGTCATTCAAAACTTGTATATGAGTCTTCCCTCGGTGCAACACAAAATAAGATATTTTGAGAAATGTCTCTGTGGTTTTGTGTCCAATTAGAAGTAAATGGAGTCCAATGTTCTCCGGTTACCAACGTTTTAAAATGAATCTTCATTTGTGTTTTGCAGTAGGGTTTGGAATGACATGAGGAAGAGTCAACGATGAAAGAATCTTTATTTTTGCGTGGTCAACAAAAATAATATCATGAAAACTCATCACTCAGTTCTTGCAATTATGAAAGCCATGAGGTTGTGGAACTGGAAAATAGACGAACAACTTACAAACTATATTTGAATTCTTCTGAAGACAACCAATTGCTGTTGTTACATTTCATGAATAACGGCGCTAGACTTTCAGGTATGCTATTATTTACAGAAAAATGATTAAAAAGGTGACATGTCCCACTTGTGTTATGTGTTGCACCATAAATGTTCAGTGTAAGAACAACAGCGAGCGCTCAAATCTTTCTCACGAGAAAGAGTCAGAGAGCCTGTGCTATGAAAGCCACGTTAACCCAACAGACAAGATCTATCAGGAACTTAAAGAGGGGCAGCGGGTATCGAGAGACCATGTGATACGCCAGAGTCAAAATGCAGTCTGCCAAAGAATTACGCATTTACTCGCATTGCAAGTAACAATTCATAACTTTTTGTCTTTAAATTAAAAAAGAACCTGATAAGAAAAAATAACTGATTAAAGTTACGTTGAAGTTATGGTGGAGTAACGGTGAAAAAAAAAAAATGTTTTGAGCAACAAGATGTCACTCTCTAAGGCCTAGGGCATAGGAATACGTGATAAACTATAAAAACATGGCGCTAAATTATAAACAATAAAAAAGTTAAATAAAAAATATTTTCAAATATTAGATATTTTAATAATCATATAATATAATACAATTATTATAAAATAATATAATTATTATAACATAATACAATTCTTATATAATATCAAATAATATTTTAACTTAAATTTAGTAAGCAAAAGATGAAACACAAACGCTTGTGAGTGACTTTTATTTTATATTTAGACAACAAAACATTGTTACATTGAGGTTTATTCTTATTTACACACTCATTAAGCACCAGCATAATAAGACTTTGCTCAAGCATTTTTGTCTTTGATAAATAATTTATGAGAAAATTTGAAATTTGAGGAGAACTGCTGGAGTGGTGTGTTGTCGTGCCAGTAAAGTCCTTGTGGTTGAGAGTGAGTGTGAGAAAACGGAAAGGGGGTTGTGTGGGCACAGCTCTGTGGAAAGGGGAGGGGCTTATCAAGCTTTCAAACTGATAAACATGCTAAAGCTATCTTTTTTTATGCTACTTCAAACTAACCTTGATACTTTTAAAACCTTTTAAGACTTCAGATGGATAATTATTTTGGCATTACTTTTTTCAAAATCTTTAATCCAATGCCACATTTTTTAGCTTTAACTCCTGTCTACCAAACTGTTGTCAATCAATTCTGAAATGTATAATCACCCTAACTGCAAATCTCTATACAAACAGCAAATAAAAGTACAAAGTACATAACAAAACAGTTGTGGTGGTAGTAGTAGTACATTTTATTTTCCCCTTAGGGATATTCACTGGATTTTCAACATGCGTTAAAAACTTGTCAGACTTCTAGAGCTATACAAAATAAACAAATAGCTAAAAGTAGCCTAAGCTGGTTTTCTGGTGCTTCAGTCTGACCAGCTGAAAAGTGCCTCAAACACATTCCAAACCAGCAAAGAGACCAGTCTGACCAGGCTGGGGACCAGCTCAGACCAACAAACCAGTAAGGTTTTTATCGACACTGAACGTCTATCTTGCCAATATTTTTTATTTATTTAATTCTTGCAGCACTAGAAAGTATTTTCTTAAGTAAAAATATGACTGAATCAATGACTTTACCATTCTAAATAACAATATAAAATTACAAACAGTCCAGCCAAGGAATATGATACGAACGGAATCTTAATGGTGCCCAATATAAAAAAGGAGCCAGACATTTTTTATTTGCATGTTATTTAAGACACAAGAAATCAAAGGTCACATTATCTTTTGTTAACATGTGCGCATTCACTTCCCCATATGAAGTCTCAAACAGGACCTGACAATATATAAAGAAAGGGAATGAGTTAAACGGATGGTTCACCCAAAAATGACAATTCGTCATTTATTCACCCTCGTGTTATTCCAACCCTGTATGACTTTGTTTCTTTGTCTGATGAAGAGCTTGTGTGCTCGAAACGTCACACGCCATGTGAAAGTTTTTTAGATAATAAAGTATTTTTTATATTTTTGAAGCTCTGTGTACGCCGACTTGTGTTACTACTGGGTTATAGAAAACACAAAAAAATATATTTTAGAGAATTTTTATAACTAAACAACACTGAACCCCGTTGACTTCCAATTTATGGATATAATACCACTGAGGCATTTCTCAAAATATCTTCTTTTGTGTTCCATAGAATAAAGAGAAGTCAAGTACAGATTTGAACAATGTGTGGGTGAAGAAATTACAGAATTTCTATTTTTTAATAAACTTTCCACTATTCACACCTTTCAAAAAAGAAAGAAATGGTGATCGAGTTAGAGAAAACAGAACATCATTATTTCTGGTTCCTGGTTTTAGACTTCACGGACATCTTTCCTGCTGTTGTTGAATAACTTCACATTCATTTCCTTCCCAAGTCATCATGTCAGCAAACTATATGGTTCTCTTGAATTGTTAAGCTCCTTAATATCATGTAGACTGCAGCTATAATTTTCAATTTACATTGAAATCATCTGGTTTCTCAAAATGTTTGCCACCGAGCTACAATGCTGTTCAAGGTCAACTTTGATTTTACACGGTTTAATTTTAGCCAAAGAAACATCACTTTGGGATCATCAAATCAAAGATGACTGATTCCTATGAATACGCTTCTCATCCTTCTGTTCAAGATCCCCCTTCAGCGAGACGGCCCGATTTAGACTCTCTGGGCGTTTTTGCTCCACAAACGCGTTTGAAGTGAATGTGGCCTCATCACTGCACTTTTCTTTCTGTCCTTTGCTGTGTTTCCCCTTTATGAGTTGCACATGGGGCAGCCTGCAATTTATACACCACAAAATAAGCCCCTGCACATCTGTGCTCGCGACCGCACGCTCTAGCCACCACCCCGCTCTGCCCCACCCGTGGGGTGGAGGGACATTGGCAGCCTTCGGCCCACCGCAGGTCTCTCAGCAAAATACTGCAGTTATATTAAACTTAAATACAGGGGCTTGATAAACAAGAGAGAGTGCAGAAAAAAACAGCTCCCTGTCCGATCACTGCGGCGCTGCTCTGACCATTTTTGCTTGCGGTTAGTGAAGAACGCTGCTAAGAAACCCGTTTCCCAAAACACAGAGCAGATGGTGTTTGTGTCTGTGGAAAAAGACTGGACGGCCCCATCCTCTACCTCTGACATACACACACATCCGAACGGTACACACGCTCTTCGGGAATACACGCACTAGTGGTCTCCTTGCTAAATTTACACGTGGTTACACAAGCAAAGCTCGGGAACGTCTTCATGATCGAACTCCTCTGAGTTTAAATGAAATTAAGGTTATATGTTACAGGTCTTATGTGCATGAAACTCCAAAGAACAAACAAATTCTGCTTTTCACCTGATGTCATTCCTTACAATTACCTTCATTGTTTCTTCACCCTTATGACATTTCAAATATGTATGTCTTTCTTTCTTCTGCAGAACATAAAAGAAGATATTTTGAAAAATGTTGGCAACCAAACAACTTTAAACGCCATTGACTTGGACCAAAGACACATTTCTCAAAATATATGTTTTTATGTTCCACAGAAAAGTCATACATAGGTTTGAACGAGTGTGAATACATCTTTATTATTATGAATTATTATTTTAGGGGGTGAGCTATTCCCTTTATGCAGTAATGTGCTGCTCACAGCTTTAGAAGACAACTGTACATTTGGAAGTGTGCAACCATTGGGATATGTCAATTTGCTATTAAGTACATTCGCCATACCGTCACAATTACTTCAAAATAACGTCAACATAACATCAATATAACGTCAACATAACGTCATCATTACTTCAACAAAACGTCAACATAACATCAACATAAAGTCACCATAACATCAACATCAAGTCACCATAACATCAAGTCACCATAACATCAACATAAAGTCACCATAACATTAACATACAGTAACACCACCATACCGTCACAATTACTTCAACATAACGTCAACATAACATCAACATAACGTCAACATAACGTCACCATTACTTCAACATAAAGTCAACATAACATCAACATAAAGTCACCATAACATTAACATTACCATACAGTAACACCACCATAATGTCACCATTACTTCAACGTAACATCACCATAACATCATAGCAACCACAACTTCAACATAACGTCAACATAACTTCACCGTCACTTAAATGTAATGTCACCGTAACTCCAACACCACTTCCTCATAACTTTACCGTAACTTCAACATAACGTCAACATAACTTCACCGTAACATCAATGTAATGTAACCGTTACTTCACCAAAACTCAACGTAACATCACCGTAACTTCAACAATGCAGGGTCAAAGTAACTTCACCATAACCCCACCGCAACTTTACAGTAACTATAACGTCAACATAACTTCAACATATCTTCCATATAACCTCACTATGACGCCAACATAACATCAACATAACTTATAACTTTAACATAACCATAACTTCAGGCCTGTCTGGTAAGATTCACAGCCAACTTGATTCTTTAAGGTGAAAACAAATGTGATATTCACGTCAATAACCCTGTATGTGTTTATCACAGCATCTAAAAACTATGAACATCTATGTCGAAAGAGATTTTGTTGAAAAAATTTCAAGCCACACACAAACACGGACATTAACACCTTTGCAATTGCCTTACTGCTGGTAGATGGTTTGATAAACCCATTACTTTTAAAAAGGTCACTTAAATCAGGTTGTATGTGCAAATAGCACAGATATTTTGGAAATATAAAAAGTAGGCCACCACAAACATGTAAAATTAAAAAGCATAGAGTACAGGCTAAAAACTAGGCTAAAACCAAGTTAGAGGAAGGCTGAAATGACTGGCACGGCTGTTTTTAATGAAGCTAACATCGAGATACTATCAAGTGGTGAGTGAGGGTGGAGGGGTGGTTTAACAGGCCTAAAACCACCAAAACGCACTCATACTCTTTAAAACAACTCTTCACTCTCATTCCCCTCCATAATCCCTTTTATTGTCCACTTTCCTTAGTTAAGGTTTTTTGGCCACTGTTCTGAAAGGCCAAAGACCCATGGGTCTTTGAGAAACAACTGTCAGCCAATCAGAGAGGTGTGAAAAACGATGTGTAGGCAAAGAGAACTTCTTTGAATGTGAGTGAGAAAGTGAGAGATAGTCACATGACCAGAGCTTCACCAATCAGAAGGCGGGATTGTCATGCAACAGCGTAGCCGCGGGAGCTGTGACCCCGGATACCTCAGACATGCAACTGACAGGCTGTTACCACGGAGATCAGCACTGCCAGAGCGTCATACACCTGAAGTTTCAACTATCAGACTAAACCACGTTTATACGACTTCAACAACCACCACCAGTGAGAGAGCGAAAGAGAGAAAGAGAGAGAGAGAGAGAGAGAGAAAGAAAGAGAGAGATAGATAGAGAAAGAGAGATAGTCTTCATCATCAGGTGAGTCCATCTCAGGGGTCGGTATCACTCACTAGGTCTTGCTCTCTCACTCTCGCCACACAGCACATATGCAGTTCTGTTAGTCGGCTTGTGGCAAAAGATTCCTGTGGCATTCTCAAACCCCAAATTCTTGCTTGTAGGCAGTCTATGTAGTTCCTTTATTTCTCTCTCTCGAACTGTCGTCCTCTCAGGCGCGAGTCGTCGAGGCAGCGGAGAGGCCAGTTCTTTTCCCTCCTGAACGGGACACATGGCTTCGAACAGCATCTTCGACACTTTGTCCAATTACTCATCCAGTTTGCTGCGAGGTAAGTCGCCCATCCGATCGTTCTCTTTCTCCTCTGCTGCTGTGGAGAAAACATGTGACAGTCGTAACGTTCTTGTGTAGTCATGGTGCGTGGTGTGACAGTTTAGCAGTTGCGAACGTGTGATTGTATGCCTGTGTGTGGGTTGCAGGGTACCAGGTATACAAACTGCCCTGAGAACTATCATCATAACACATAATCATGTGTTGCTTATGCAGTTTATAGCTTGCCGGTTGACAGCAAAGACCTCAGATTGTGTATATTGACAATGTATATTTCTGTACTCTTGTGTAGCCTGCTTTTCATATCCATGATGGAAACATCAGGAACGTTCATCAACGTATCACAAGGTCTTCTGAAAAATAAACCATACGTGTATATTGTGCCAAAACTGCAGGAATCTGCCATTTTAGCCACATATGCAATTACTTGCATCCATATACCTGCAGATTCATGTGCCGCGAGATGTTTGTTTTACGCTGCAGTGCAGGCAGTCAGTTCTGATGGGTTTGGGTCATAATGGGCTTCTCACCGCAAGCATTAGCACCATAAACGCACTCTTAGGGAGGAACCAGCTAGACCAACCTTTACTGGAACTCACAAACCAGTCAACTTGTGGAGCCAGGGCACTTTCAGCATCTCTGTGGTCGCTGTGTATATGTGTGGGTACGGGCCCAAGTCAACATTAGCCATTTACCGGCATTCGCATCTCCTGAGCTCCTTGTCCTCCATTTGTCACCATGGCAACGTCAACACGCGTGATGAGGTGCTTCTTAGGCTAGGACAGTTTTGTCTGGGACGTGTTGAGAAACAAACACAGAGGCAAAGTACAATCTGTGTGTGATGCTCAGATATAGTGTGAAAGTTCATATTAATGTGTGTGTACTTGAAATCAATTTTGGTCTTGTTTTGAATTGCTTTTCGGTGCGAGCGATAGTCTCAAACAAAACGAAAATAACACCTGCCTCCATGCTGGTAGAGTACGAATGACCTGGCTTTCACAATCCAATTAATACCAAATACATAAACTCTGGTTTAGCCCTACTCTTTAAATATTGCGTTCCACCTTTTGTGGTTTACAACTTATGTTTTTTTTCCCCTAAATCTCTTAATCATTTTATTATTTGCCATCTTTTAAACAAAGCAATAATACCACTCCAGAGATTTCAGCTGCGGTTAAAAAATTGTTATGTGATAAAATAACTAAATACACCATTAATTTTTCAAATAAATAGTAATTCCCTCGAGAAATATGGTTCATTAACTTTAACTGTAGGTGATGTACAGTCATCAAGCAACATAGCAAACTGGTGCATTAAAACGGCTTTAAATGTGCCTCATCAAATCATAATTCAGAATGACTCGTTTTATAAAGCTAGTTTTCTAACTTAAAGGTCATGATGAAGAGGAACAGAAATAAACTACCCACCCGGTTGTTAACGGATCTAAATTAATTTCAAGAAGTGTCCGTTTTTCAGTCCATGTTGAACTGATCTGTTGTCTTGGACAGAATACCTGATTTAGTCTTAATATGACGTTTTATAAAAGTAAAAACAAATGGAAAAACAGATAGGGGTTAAAAAGCTTTGAACCGATGGTTCTTTTAAACCGATTATTGACTGGAAAATCAGAATATTGCAGGGTAACTTAATTATATAATTCATGAAGTGATTGTCAAACTGTACATACCCTAGTAGTTTCACAAGGTTTAAGATGAGGTGATGCAAAAATGATGATAGCGTGCCTAGAAAGAATGTTATGACGTTACATTTAGAAAATGAATTTGGGAAGATATCCAGCAGTCAATCATGCAAAATAAGACAATAAACATATTTTTACATAGTTTGTCCATGTTGACAAGCACTGTTTATTGGTTAGTTATTTGCAAGCCCAATGACAAATATAAAGGGTGAGTAATAATAATGATTTATGGAAAAATAACAAAAATCATAAAATATGGAAACACAAGGTTCAGAAGGACAGCAGCCATATGTAAAAATTAAAAAATTGATAAAGTTGATAGTTTTAGTAATTTTGGTAAATGAGCTCTGAATTCTGTTTTGAGTATTTCAGTGTCAAAGCTGTTTAGCCCAGAACAGATATCAAAAAGAAAAGAATATACAATAAAAGGGAATCGGTGTAAAAGCCATAAGCGATTAAGTTCTCAAGTCTGAATCTTTCAGCAATGCAGACACAGCACACTCTTTAGAAGCGAAACACACCTATGTCTGTGATAGCAGACTTGCTTTTAAGATTATGTTTACACTAAATAGATTTTTAATGGTTTATCTAATAAAGGATATGATCTAAATACCTATTAAGCTGAATAGCTTCCCTGAGGCTCAGTGGTTAGAGTATGGCGCTAACAACGCTAAGGTCGTGGGTTCGATCCCAGGAGATTGCATATACTTAGAAACAAATATAAAGGATAATGCAATGTAAATCACTTTGGATAAAAGCAGCTGCCAAATGCATAAATGTAAATAAACCGAAATGTTGAAAAATAACACATTACAAAAAAATTGTCATGTTACATTCAATTTGTTACTAACTCTAAAGCATTCAAGAAAAATATAATCCTATAATCCAGAAGAGAAACATTCTGAAGCGATAATCAAATGCAACACTTTTTCAAAACTCATCTTTGAAAATTGAAGGTCAGGTGTGTTGCAGAGTAAAATACAGTATTCAAACTGGTTTCTTGATCCGTCCCTGTATGCCAATGGACAGATTAACTCAAAGTCCCGCCCCAAAGTCGCACCATTGGTTGAGCCGATATTGCTGGGCTGGACAAAAAGTTTTTGGAAAATGCAACAGATCTACAGTGTTCACCCAATCTGAAATATGACAAAGAATTTTCACTTAAAAAAAAAGACATCACCTTTAAATTAAGGTACAACGTGCAAGTTTACACAACAAGCATATCAAAGCAGGTTTTATTTCCACTCGACTTTAAACACAAGCTTTATTGGGGGAAGATGTCACGCATATTAAATGTAAAGTGAATATTCAACACAGAACATGCTTGCATAACGGTGCACATACAAGAGAGAAAGTGTGAGAAAGATAAAGAAAGACATCGGCGAATGTGTGTGTGTGCGTGTGTGTGTGTGTATCTGATGCAGACTCTGTTTGCTTCTGCAGCAACCACAATGAGGTCACACCTGCTGCACTAAAGCAGCAGTCTAAAACACACACGCACACGCACACGCACACACCGGGTATAAATATAACTATACAAGCCTGTATACTTACATAAATGGACACACAAACAATAACATTAACACAAACACATTCACACGAATACATTAGAAGTAAATGTCCTCATGCATGTTAATACACCTCCAAACATATATCAATGTCGACCCAAAAATAACCCCAAAAACATGTTACTCACCCTTATGTCAATTCAGACCTGTATGACTTTCTTTTTTCTGCAGAACACAAAAAATATATTTTGAAGAATGTCCGAACAACATTGGCCCCCATTGACTTTCACGGTATTGACACATTTCTCAAAATATCTTCTTTTGTGTTCCACGATATGTTAAAACGTAACATAATACTTTTGGCAAATCTCAACACAGTTTGAGACCAACTCTGGTGTTACCAATGAAGTCACGTCAGCATAGGCCCTTTTTTCAGCAGAAACATCTGAGAATCAGAAGACTTAACAAACCTCTCCATTTGTTCCCCATTAAATCTTAGTGTTGTCTATGTTGAAATGTGTTTTTTTCATAAGAGACACAGGATCAGTACAGAATGTTGACTCAGAAGAAGTGTGGAGTAGGGAGAAGCGGAGGAAAGAATAGATGAAGATAGGCAATGATTTCTTTAAATTTGAAAGTTGAAATGGTGTGAGAAAAGATGATGTGAGAAGAGCAGGAGAACACAAGAGCAGTAAAGAGATACAGGTGAGTCTTAAATGAGATGATGAGGGCAATAATGTTAACATAAATGTGTTAACTGAAAAGAATCCAGTACTTCCTAATGAACGTAAATGTGTAAAATCGATTGAGAATTGATATCGATTGGACAACAGCACGCGACTCATCTTAAATATGCAAACATCCATCCACATGCACAAACAACAAAACACACACACAAAGCGAATCAACCAATCAAAAATGCCCGAATCTTCCAACTGATTCTTACTACCGACGTGACCTTACGTAACTCTTAGAGCAGACATCCAAGGCAAAGCGAAACCTCTCGCTGTTCCATCAGCTCGAGCTAAAGAAAACATCTTTCATACAGAGCTCTGAAAACGTTCATGGCAGAACATCAGAACTTCCCCGAGCGTTCAGCCTGCAGATCTGCCCGTGCGCCATGAAAGGCCTGCAAAACTCGAGTCGACTGCACAGAGTTTATTAATTTCATAAACACATGGTTCGTGCTCCTATAAATTGATACTTCACCGCGCTGGACGACATTCAAAGGCTTTCGGCTGCCGCCCATTACCCTCGGCCCCCGAAATATCAGCATCCACAGCTAGAACTGAAATGTGTAACTAGATACGGAGGGTCTGGATATTGGACAGGGAAGAGTGTAATGAAAACTGCATGAGGGTCTCAGCGGAGGGTCCGGCTCCTGTGTCTAATTTAGCTCGGAACAATTCCTATTTATAAAGCGCAGGCTCTGGAGTTGATTAGGCAAATGTTGGGAATACGAGGAGTGTGGAACAGGGATTTCTCGTCGCTGCTCCGGCAGCCGCTGATCTGAAAGGGAATCTAATCACTGTGATGAGTGAGAGAGATTTTCTCCTGTAATCGCACATCTTCTCTGACGGATCATTATTCGGCTGTAGGAAGTTTTGAAAGCACGCTGTTGTTTGAAGGGAACTTTAAAGGGCTTTTCTGTGGGGAGATTTCTAATATATCGAGTATCTAACATTTCTAATATTTAAATCTGATCATGTGTTTTCTATGCATTCTTTAAGCTTTCCAAGCCAGATCTCACAGGAATTCTTAACTATTTTACGAGGTGGTAATGTCAAGCAATAAATATAAAAACATACGATTACTCGTAAAAATAAACAATGAAGCCCAACCCCAAATCATCCATCTAAATCAAACCAACAGTCTGTTTCCTTAATGAAATAACTGTAAAAAAATATTGTGTTAGTGAGCTGTATTTTTTTAGTATTATGGCTTAAATCAAAACAAACCAACAGCTCTTTAATTGATATTGATTGGAATGCACAATGAAAAAACATAACCGTATTTAAAATAAAACACTAAAACTTATTGTTATTATTTTTGAAAACGTAGTGGAAATAAACTCTTCAAATGCAATTGTACAATTACATAAAAAGCCAAATCATAAAATGTTTACAAATTGCCATGAGATTGTATTGTATTTTTCTAAAACTGTAAATAAATGTGACGCCTATTCTTACCTTTTGCAGTGAACACTCGTTGTAGTTCCATCACTTCCAATATGCTCACAAAACGTATGTTGTGCGAGCTTTAGCTTCTCAGGTATAAACACTTAAAATGGCGACCAGTTTCTCTTATGAATACAAGCTCAAACGATAAGATAATAAAAATAATGTTTTGTCATTTTGCTGACCTTCGTTGTGCTCGAACAGCAAGATTATACACTAAAAAGTTTATAAGCATTATAGGAGCTCCCTACATGAGTGCTGTATTCTGTCCTGGGCTGATGTTCTTCCTGTTGGAACAGGAAGATGGGGCATATCTAAGGGCATGTCTTTTTTAAGCACCCAACTGCTTTTAGTCTCAATCACAATCGCAAGACTGTACTTTCTTTGTAAAATAGTCAATGCATGCAAGCGATCCGTGTGTGTCTGTTCTGCCGAAGTGCAGAGTAAGTCTGTGTTTTCAATATTCGAATGTATGATTGTATGTGACAGCGGACTCCGGAGCGTGTGCTAAACGCATTACCACAACACAGACAGATTAAGAAACAAGAGGTGTATGTACGGTGGTCCTTACAAAACGACATGCCATAATATGAGGTGGTAGATGGATGTCGATGTCATTCATAACGTCTAGACTGGCTATTTTTGAGAGACCCTCACTACAGTGGAACAGATTTTAGGAGATGACTTGGAGCAGATGGGTTGTGCGCTTCCAGAATATCCGCAGCGTTGGAAAGCTCAGTGGAAATGCTCATAAAATCGTTTCTGTTTGATTTTTTAGAGCATGTTATAATAAATGCATCTAACATCTCTATAGCTCACATGTTCCAGTGAGTAATGGACCGTTATGACCGGCTGGAATTCAACAGTACAGGACTTCTGACTACAAATATAATGACCGCTAATGTAGTAGGTTGGTTCGGTCATGTGAAATATATTTGGGACTCAATAGACAGCAGCACATTTTGTTGTACATATGCTGTCGTGGGTCTATATAGGAGTCCCAAAAGGATCAAGACATTTTAAATGTCTCAATGTCTTTGCATTGGATAACAGTATCAAAGAAATAGGGATCTGCAAACAAATGATGCTTTAACTTATCAGAAGTTTTTTTTAAGTAACCACAGATAAACTCCACCCCCTCATAAATGGACACTATTATCTTACAACCAGAATGTGTTGACATCTTTTAAATGTTTATTTTCGTACAAAGCTTCTTGTTATGATATTTTACAATCCAATGACACTCTGACATTTTTAAGTGCGGTGTAAATGTCCAGTACTCGGAATTGTACAAAAACACACAGCCTGACTTACACTAGTTCAAACTACTGTATATCACCAAGCGATTTGACTCTGTACTGTGTATTAGTGTTCGCACATGATTAACAGCCTTATTCAGGGTCCATTCCAGAATAGAAGTGAGAAAATAACATGAGAAATCATTCTGCAAATCTACGGAGAAAACACAAAGTGAGAACATGGGTGTAACATATAACACTTTTGTTTATGTCATGTTAAAGCATAAATACAGCAGTAAAGAGTGAGAGGAACTGAAAGGTTTACACCCCGACACTCACAACAACACACATTATAAGTCAATATAGGTGATTTTTCTATATTGTAAAAGAGCATAGATTATCAGTCATGAGTTTGAACTTGTTCTATATTTAAAAGCGCTGTGGTATAATAGTAATTATAGATTTGCATTTCATGAGAGAAAGCATTAAAGAAAAATAGCGCAGGTTTTAGTAGAGTTTAGGCCATAGGCTGCTTCTGTATTTAAATGAGATGCATTAGAGCTGGACAGTCAGCCCGTCAACTGCACAAGAAGCAACAGTCCCTGTGAAACTGTAACGTGCAATTTTCTCACCGTTAAAACACTTTCTCTTTCCTCTGCTTCACAAGCACACATAAGTCATCTGCAGGTCGACATCTGCAAGACTGAAACAACAGAAGTACAAAATAACGTGAATAAGTTTGTTCTGTATCAATTTGTGCCAAGTTTAATTCATGAGACATAAAAATATTGAAATAGTCTCGCAAACACTATAATGATGAGCTTACAGAAATTGTGACTGTAATAAGAACAAGTTAAAGAAAACTTGTGCAGAGCCACAGACCACAATCTTTTTATCAGAAAGAGGAGATTCTGGACAGTCTTTATTTCATGTGTTTGCAGCACACACATTATTTTGAGCATGTCAAAGATGTTGCGAGTTTTGCTGTGGTCTTTTGGTTTCGTGTCTAAATGAGTTCCACATATTATAGGAAAAATCTAAACTTTTAACCACAGAGCCGTACACCTGCTTTTTAACAATGATAAGCTTGTTTTCCATTAGCAACACTGTCAGACTTCACCCAACACCTGAATATTCTGTTTCTGTTTCAAGCAAACAACACACCCTCCCTAACACACACCAGTTTTAACAGTGACTCCACCAAACTGCAAAACCGCTAAGACGTTAACACTATGTTCATTTCAATAAGTATCACTGACATATACATTTATGTAAAAATACATATATTGTATTATAATACAATAAATTTGGACTAACACTGTGTCTACACCAGATGCGACCGGGGCGACCCGACAAAAGATATTAAAAACACATTAGAACCCATTATAATTTTACATTTTGTCCACATTGGACGCATCCGGTGTAGACACGGTGTAAGACTACAAACAACAGTGGCTGAAACTTTAAAATATATCATGAAGCAACAAGCCTGGCAAGAAAGATTTATTATTGAATTTCTCAACAAGTTTAGCAATTTAGAGCTCTTCTGAGAAAATATTTATATTTCAGATCTCAGTGTTAACTTTCTATTCTTTTGGAGAAAAAACATTCCTATTTTATTAAATTTATGCCTTTATTTGGACAGGACAGGGGAGCGGGATTGGCACATGACTCCCGAGACAGCAATCTAACTCGGGTCGCCGGGAGCGCACAGGCTCTACGATATAAAAAGTGGTGGGTTGTTTATGACCCATGGTGGGTAAATATTGAACACACTGCTGGGTTAAAAATTTCCCAATGCAATTTGGATATTTTCATGTTTCCAATGCTGGGTTAGTTTAACCCAATTGCTGGGTTGTCTTTATCCAGCCATGAGTGAAAACAACCCAGCAATTGGGTTAAACAAACCCATCATTGGAAATATGAAAATATCCAAATTTCGGCCCCCAACAGTACATACTGAAATCACCCCAAATCCTAATGGGGTCATATGGCGCAAATACATGTTTTTCTGTGTCTTTGGTGTGTTATAAGTTGCCCATGCATGTATTAGACGCGTACAATTGCTCAAATTAAAGTGTCAGAACAAAAGATGCATTCTATCTAAAAGCGAATGCTCACCCAGACCTGCCTGAAACGCCTTGTGTAACCACACCCCCAAAAATCTACGTCAGTATGTGGTATGATTTGACTAAGACCGCCCAAATGTATACTCAAGTGAGGTGGGCATTACTGTCACACAATTGCTTTGGAACCCGATATTCCAAATATGGTCAGAGGCGTTACATTTCCGTCACACGCTTGCAGTATTCGACCAATCACTACGCACTGGTTAACTGACCAATCATAGCACACCTCAATTTTCAGAGCAATGAGATTTGTAAAAAATCTGTGGTTTCAGAGAGGCGGGAAAAAGAGGAGATACAAACATGCACGGTATGTGGAAAATACAGCGTTTATGAACCTTAAATCATGTATTACCTCTAAAACAAACGTGCCATATGACCCCTTTGATCTACTATCAATGGCATGCTAAAAAACCCTTAAGTTTAAAAAAAGGCGCATAATACATCATTAACATTGCTGTGTGCATCTCTGAAGGTGTGCTCAAAAGTACAAAAGTGTAATACATTGGAATTAAATTAGTATGCCCTGAAGCGTTCACACACAATCATTTCACTTAGCATTAAAAGCTCCGATGCGTCACCGGCTCCTCAGTGTATCTGAAATCAACCAGGACTGACATAGTATAGAAACAAGACTATGAGAACTCTGTCGCAGAGACAAAATCATCCTCAAACCCCTCCCTTCCCCTCTCCCTTATTTGCCAAAGTGCAATAAAACAAGTTAATTACGGCGTTGAAAATACGAGGATAATGATAGGATATAAGATGATGGTTGCCCGGAGGTTATGAGTTTTTGATTCTCTCGGTCGTCTTTTTATTCTTTCAGCTTACTAAATCCAAGGCGCCTTTCCCAGAAAAAGTTGTTTACAAGCAACTGACTTGATAATGGGAGCTTTTCATGTTCATCCTCGCAAAAGAAAACAACCCCAACTTCTTTAGTAAACATAATTATTTCAATGCACTTACGGATAAAAGTTGACGATTGA
Organism: Triplophysa dalaica; assembly: GCF_015846415.1. Taxonomy (NCBI): domain Eukaryota; kingdom Metazoa; phylum Chordata; class Actinopteri; order Cypriniformes; family Nemacheilidae; genus Triplophysa; species Triplophysa dalaica. Next base: position 2,596,018 of record NC_079552.1, read on the forward strand.
TTCACCAAACGGGAAAATTAAAATGTTGTGTTCCTTCAACCTCGTGTCATTTCAGCACTGCGTTGTTTTCTTTCAAATAACAATTAAAACATAACAAAAGTAGTACATATGACGACTAATGACACAGGTTCAAAGAGTGAATAATGCAATTTTTGGAGTAAACTCTTCCTTTAATTTAAAAAATAACATTTTGTTCTCTATTTTGGTAGAATATCGTCATATATTTGTGCTTCAAAGAACCTAGAAGCCAAACACTTATCTGAAGACACTGTAATATACTGTAAAATTAACCTAACTCCAAAAATATTCCAGAACATAACCAATATAAGAACAATGTAAAAGCTTAAAATAGTATTTTAAAGTAACTCAAGAACTGTGTATATAGATATAATTTGGAAATAAAGCGACTACTTTAGTTTCTAGCTAATGCATAGACACCCAAAGAAAAAAAACATTCACACACAAACATTCAATTTCATGAAGCTACTGTAAACACAGTGTATATTTCAGAAGGACCTCTGCAATTGAGCATCTTTAAACAGATCATAAATCAAAGAGAAGGTGGCCATTTAATTCATTTGATGAGTTAGTCATTTTAGTTTCCCTAGTTTAATTTGAGAATCTCTCTCAACACAAATTGCACATTGTTTATTTGAACTGAAATAACACTGTGTGTGTGTGTCTGTGTGTGTGTGTGCCTGTGTGTGTGTGGCTATTGCAGTTCCTTTTGTGTGGAAAAGCCCCAGACACACAGCCAGGGATTCCCCCTCAGAGCTTTCTCTCTTCCTATTCCTCTGTCCTTCCGTGTCTGGGCTTTGGTCAGGCTGTCTGGATTCTCTCACGACATTCCCATGCAGACACACTCACACAAACTTACTTAACGTCGCACACTTTCTTTCTCGCAGACAGATGATACAGATCACGTTGCTGTCGACATGTTATGTCACGGTGTTGACTTGGCAAATTCGTCCAACCGAGAAAACTTCATGACAAATGTTCACACTGTCACTTCCTATTGGACATTCCATACTCCACTGTTACGCTCTTATCTTCTGAAAGAGAAAGAACCAAATTGAGGAAGTCCAAAAATTTGCAGCGCCCTAGAGATTTTAAAGCGCAAACTGTGTCATCTAGCTGGAAATACTGAACGAAATTGTAAGTGTATCATTCATATTAAAATATGTAGGCCTATATGTGTTTTTGCCAGACAATGTGATCATTTGTTTATGGCAGTCTTGTGACACATAAAAGATAGAAGTAGAATCAATCTTTGGAATTTCCTCCCCCTCGATCGTGACCCCTGAGGTGATTACGTCACGTTAGCAACCGCATTAGGTTAGGTGCCGCAAATTGACTTGTTAAACATTCCCATATGTGCACGCAGATTATTTTTCAGGCTTTAAGTTTAGGATATTTGTTTTTGTCGAAATGAAACGTTTAATATCGACCATATTAAGGGAGGGCGAAAAAGAGCAGACAGAATGGCTATCGTCCTCAGGTACGAAAAGAAGCCAGTGTTTGCATACAGAGGACATCCATCGAATCAGTTTGATGAAATTTGACCATCTGTAGTAATAGTTCATGGTTTATGTATAACAACAAGCAAAATAATGAGTAAAACTTTAAAGTCTTATTATGTTAGACTGTGTTCTTTACTGTTGTCGTGCGCGTGTTTGGATAGACCTTATTTTCGCATGTGCAATTGTGCGCAATGTTGGGGGTCTCGAGTCCCTGGCACTGTTATTTTGGGCGTCGCGAGCTGAAAAGTTTGGGAAGCCTTGCCACACACCACAAGAATATTGGAACAACTCTTCTCATGAACAGGTTTGACCAGGTTTTAGACATTCCCGTGAACACAACTCTTAATGCAACAGCCTATAATGATATTCTTGAGAATCGTGCGCTTCTCATGTTAGAGCAACAGTTTGGGCAGGACCTTTTTCTATTCCCACACAACAATACTCCCATGCACAAAGCAAGATTCAAAAGTAATGACTGATCAAGTGAGGAAGAACTTGACTGAAACCCAGCTGAACACCTTTGAGTCAAACACTCGTAACCCAAACCCATCAGTGATTTTATACAGGAGTACAGTCATATCATAACAGAAAAAGGCCCTTCCAAAACTGTTGCAATACTTTTGTCCTTACAGTAAATGGATAGTGTGATATCAAATATTTTCGAAAAATCAAAAAAGATAAATTATACATTTTAGTATTAATTATATCAAATAATGTAATATTAACAGTTTGGTGTCACACCATAAGACACACGGTTTACATGTCAGCTAAGCACACACAGTATATAAATCATTTTGTCGTTTCTCTTTGTATGAACAGCTTGCAAACAAAACATTTCCGACGAAAAAATTGAATAGGGGTGTGTCGATTTTTGTGGTATGATAAAAGTATGATAAATATTGTAGCGCTATAACCGATCTGTTTAATCTTACTGGTTTAGCTACCAAGACGTGTCCTTCATCAACATATATGCTCTTTTAATGTTTTTACTGTTTTAAAGTTGACTGTTTTATTTTGCAAGGAGTATTCAGTTTTTATTCACTAACATACACAAGGTCCAATTAAACAAGAATGCTGTCAACAACACGTTTGTACAGCTGAATTTTACCTTATTATTTCAGTTTGATTTTATTTGTGATTGTGATTGTTAAAAACATCACAATGCAACCATATCGTGAACTCGGTAACCGTTACACACCCATAAATTAACAGCAGTGTGAAAACTCAAGTTTGGACCACTGACAAGACGTCAGACTTGGCAAGTGCAACAGTTGTGATTAAACACACACGAGTGAGATAACAAACCCGTTTCAGAGCTTTTTCGTTAAGCGGCTCAATGCTAAACCTAGTATACATGTGCTTGAATTCATTAGCACAAATTTTATCAGTTTCCAACACTGTGAGTGACTTAAACAAGGGATTTTCAAACTGTGGGTCGGGACCCACTTATGGGTCTCACGGTGGCATAAGGGGGGTCGTGGAAAGTCACTTGGCTTTTGAATGATACACAAAAAACAGTTTAGTTCAGTTAACTGGACTGGCAATAACAATAGCTTTGATATTTATTTTTGATATTATACTGAAATTTTGGGAAAATAAAAACTCTTCTACTTATAGAGGATGAATGTGTATTTTCTCACCATATTTCCATTTTTAAATATTTTGGTGGGACCAGTGTCTCTTAACCTCAAACCGATCACTCTAACATGACTTCACGTAGCGTGTGCATTCATCCGTGCAAAAAACGGCATCACAATCATGCGTATTTACAGCATGTCATCACGAGCACATGCTCTGACAAGCGCGCTGTTTTGATGAATACCTCCGTTTAATCTCGACCTAGTTTAAATTCCCCCATTCTTTTCATATACTGCATACCTCCTGCCTCGCACACACTTACAGAAAAGAAAGATAAACATGTGGCTTTCGTTGCAGGCAGGAATGAAAGACAACATTCCGTGTGCGACCACATGAAAGCCCCCCCCCATATCTCACACCATTTTCCTGTCGTTCTCCTCCACCGCTATCACACGTTCTCTTTCTTTTCTGATAAGCTTTCACTTTCCTCTTTCGGACCGAATGGCTCTTAAATCAACTAACGTTCTGTCTGGTTCTCTTTCAGTCGGTTGCTCTTTGTTTTTCTACTCGCTCTGTCTTTATTTCTTCGATTTGCCTGTCTCTCCTCTCTCTCTCTGAGTTTGGGCCCACCGCACACAAACACAAAGGGACATTGTGTTCCGGGTAAAATGTGGTAAGCAGACGCTGGTGCACAGCCCCAGCGGTTGCTGGCAGGCAAACGCACTTCCTAACGCTGCCGGCACAAGAGCTCTTGTTTTGGGAAAGCCCTGAGTTATGGTGGTTGCGGTGTGGAGCGTTCATAAAAGCGGGACGTGGCTTATTTTGGGAGCCAGCGGGGCGGAGTGTGAATTTAGGCCCACCGCAAGGTCACCCCTGGATCTCTCTCCCTCATTAAGACGTTCGTAGATCCATCTATTGTCAGGGTGGGACCACCATGTGCCCACTGCAACTCACCTCTCACTCACTCCATCAGAACGGTTCCAAACGGTATGAAAATACGTCTCTATCCAGCGCCTGGGGTCCATTCCAGAGTCTTTGAAGTTTCCTGAAGGATCGGACTTCCCAGCGCTTGTGGAGAATTTCTGCGGTTCCGCTGCAAAAATAGACCCGGATTATTGAACCGTGTGCCAGAGGAATAATCTACAGGATGGATTTTTATATAGAAACTGGTGTTATATGGGTGAATCTTCAATTAGCTTAACTTTTCCGTTCCTGTGGAGCACATAATGTTTTGTTATTGCTGCTTATGTTTCTTTTAAATGAAGGTGTGGAGTGATGGGTGAGATGTTAAAACATAAGTAAACCAGCCGAAGGTTACTTCCTGGTGCGTCGGAAATTACAGCCCGGTTTCACAGCTTGGTTGAAGAAAGAACCAGACCTTATGTAGAGTCGCATATTTGCTAAAAAAATACCTCAGAAAAAAATCTGGTCTGACTAATCTTAACTCAAAACACTAGCACGGACAAATTTTAAGATTTGCAAGTTTCTGGCTGACAGCTCAAATTTAACTCCGAGATTGGATTTAAAGGAACAGTTCACCCAAAAATAAACTTTCTGTCATCAAATACTTACCCTTTCAAATCTGTATACATGTCTTTGTTCTGATCGACACAGACAAAGATATTTGGAAAAATGCTTGTAACCAAGCAGGTCTTGGCCACCATAGTACAGGAAAAATAGCTTAATACATTTCATTGTTAATTGTTAATTACAGAACATAAATGAAACAAAATTAGCTAACATTAACTCTTTTACGTTTTCAACTAAGCATCATTTAACATGTTTAGTAATCGATTGTACGGACTGGTCCCCACAATGTAGGTAGATCCCAGGTTTTACCGTTATTGTAAAACAAGACCTCATTTCACACACAAAGGCCTTCATAAGGCTGTGAGGTCAGGGTGATGGCTCTGTGTGCATGACATCATAACATGCGACACAGTCATGATGACATTATGTGACGTAAACTTTTAAATAATGCTACCGGTCAACCACAGTCAGACACAAGAACCGCTTGGTCAACAACATGATTTTACTGAAACTGTACACTGTCACCACATACGAAAGAACGGTTTTCAGACTGCTTACTTTTATCCAACAGTCTGAGACTGTGCATTTCTGGCTTGAGAGTCATGTTTTGGAAATGAATCCAGCGCAGTGGAAAATGACTGTTTATTCCGGGGCCATATACTGGTAGCTCAAAACAAACAAAAATGCACATTAAAGGGCAATAAAACGTGTTTGTTCAGTGTTTTACTAACCACGTTGATTCAAAGATGGTTTAAAGTTCCATCACTTTAGTCAAACTAAATCTGCTTGAAATGATTTGAAATAAAAGTTTTTTAACAGAACACACCTTCTTAACTTTTAATAGTCTGAGGAACCATTATTCAACTACAAAGAACCTTGTGCGTAAGAAAAATGATCTGTGGATGATAGATGTTCAGGCCAACAAACAATCTTTCAAGACCCCTTTATTTTCAAGTGTGTGTAAGATCATACAGCTCACCACAGTGTGAACCACTTCCCACTTATGTTCTGATTTACATTCATAACACGGTTTTTGAAAGATACTTATAGAAATGTGTGACTAGTTAAGCTTACAAGGCACTGCTCACAATCTGTATGAAATGTGTGCAGTTTAAAGTTGTGTAAAGGCATTGAAGATGTTAAAGAGACGTGTGTGATGGTGAGAATCAGACCAAACGTTGTACTGATGTTTCCTGTATCTCCTGCCAGTGATGTTTGAGATTGATGTTCGACACACTTAATACAACATCTGTAACCCCCTCTAGAGGCTGGGAGGACAGCTATCCTACACTGATGCTAGTTTAAATCCATCTACAAGAGGAAATCACATCGTAATGTCTCCATAAAACAGAATTTGATTTATTCCTCGAGGGATGCAGCGGAGTCTCAATATTGTACTCAGCCAAACTAACAGTGTAATAAATCTTTGGACTCAAGAACCACAAACATTACCTCGGATGTCTCGCTGCAAAACATTTCCTGCGTGCGCTGTGAAACAATTGTTTTGACGATGCATTTTTCAGACGTCTCGTAGAACTTCTCCATTATAAGAATTGAGCTCATAAACATTTATTATAAGACAGGGTTCCTGGTATATGCTTTTTACACAATGCTGCATAAAAACTAAAAGACGTCTAATGACAGTCAAATGTAGTCATATTCTATAATAATTTATTATTTAAATAATCCCTGAGAATATGACTGTGGCATGCATGCAAACATCAGAATTGTGCACGGGTGTTACGATTTATGGACATTTTTTCGACTTTATTCAATAAAGAAACATCTCATAAGAGAAAATCTGGCTTCAATTCTGTGCTTTGCGAGAGAATGAGCCACTTCTAAATTGACGCGTAAAATAACAGTTTGTTTTACGTTCACTGAGGAGACCCATGTGATCTGTAATATTCAAAGCGCAATAACACAACTCGGATTCATCCGCCGACGAAATATGCCTTGATGTGACGCGCTTTCCCTGAAATATAAAACAAATTACGGCTTAGAATGACTCACTCGCCGCAAGATTCACTGTATTTGACAAAAGGCGCATTATCTGTATACTGTAAATGTTCCATTAATAGAGACTTTGGCAACAATTTACTTTAGCTTGAATGAAATTTACAAACGTCATCCGAATGCTGTCTGAAAATGTGACGTCATACTGGAGATCCTCTCTCACGGACAGTCACAGGACAGGGCGATGGTGTCACCGGGGACACCTGATATAAGGTGGGGCCGAAATTCAAACGCGTAAAAGGTGGATTTGGAGTTGACTGCAGGTCATCAGTGCGCTTTTTTAGGCAGACGAACCCGCAGCTGAAACACAAGGAGACAGTGTAAGGAAGGAATGCTCTCTGCGGCTACCAGACTTGCTCCCTCTGTAATTTGTAAAAGTAGAAATGTGCCGCCGCCCACGGTGGGGGGAAGATAGCAAATCCACAGACTTATGTCAGCATTTTACTCCCTGATTTGATTTTTATCTGCGGGTACGAAGGCCAGCGCGCATGTGTGTGTGCTGGGGGGCGATGGTGATGTCGAAGTAATGTTTTACCAGTGTGAGCACATATCTGTGGTTTCTTCAGATGCGGCATTCCTCGGTGTTTCTTTTGCCTGAACTTTAAGCGTGTTCTTTTTGTGTGCGCATGCTATTACTGTACCCGTGAAGGCGTAATATTTATATAAACTCAAATCAAACTGCGTTCAGAGCGCAGAAAGTTGGGCATGGGAACTGTTCAAGCAATGTTTATCAAGAAGTCAGTCTTTACTTATGAGGTACAATGGAGCACTGGATGAAAAATGTGTATTCTTTAAAACACATTTATATTTGTGTTAAAGTCATGTACCTTTAAAAATAGAGACATTTAAGTTGAGAACCAAGTTTGTTTTGATGATGAATCATGTGCTTGGGGCAAGAAAAACTCCCCAATGGAGCCAAAGGCAAAAAATACAGTGACAACACCCGTATGGCAAATCTTGTACTAAATGCAAATAGTTTTAATGTTGTTATAACATTTTGAGTCAATACACAACTGTTTATTTAATCAAGCGTTTTAGAAAACGCAAATAAAAGCATCACAAATCTCAAATGAATACAAGCATTTTTGACACCTGGATCTCTATCTTTGCACAAAATTAAAATAGTGTCTACTAATCATTGAGCTATTGCAGTTCAGGCATTCTGCATCTACCGTCACAACCTCGACCTGTATTCAATGACTTCATATGTCAGAAAAACTTCACATCACAGGAAGTCGATAATTTAGGAAGTTCAGGTGGTATTAGCCCAAATCAAAAATGATTGTTTACCCCTAAGCCTTTAGCCTTTTCGTACCCTGCAGTGCCGAATGATGGCATCTGAGCTTGTGTCTTATTTTTCGTTCTCTGAACTCAAGTCTGTTTATTTCAGGGTTCCTGCCCCTTTGTATCCCCTCACATCATTTCTCAGCGCGTGATGACTCTTTGTCTCGTGTAAGCGATGTGCATTTGACGCGGGCTGATCGGATATCACAGGGACGCGCGTCATTAGGAGAGCGCGTTGCTGCGCGACTGTAACCGTAGAAACTGCGCGCGGACTCTGAATGTGACAGGCGCGCGGAGTCAGTCTGTGCGCGTGCGGTCACGTATTAATAATGAACAGATGCTGAAATATCCGCAATATCTGCATCCACAGCGCCCTCGAAATAACGTCCCTTGACAGACGATCCTAGCAAAGAGACGTTTGGGGTTTGGGGGGTGGTTCGTGGTTCGTGGCTCTTCTGGAGGTTTTGAAGGTTAAGGACCAAACTTTATGCGTGCGTGCAACATACAGGGCATATAACGACATATATTTTACTATTCATAAACACCAATAGGCTATTAATGAATGTGCGTTTTACCAGTTCTTGAGATATCCATTAAGAGATTTAGGCTGGAGGCACTGCTGTACGCATACTTATAAAGCTGCATGTATTGACTCTCAGCACCTCGATGCAAGCCTCATGCATTTAAGAAACAGAGAGAAATATAAAGACGCGAAAAGTAAAGAGAGAAAGAAAAAAAAGTGCAATTGATCCAGCAGATGGTTGACGAAACTGCGATGTTAAAGATCTCGGTTTGAGATGTGTATAAATTTTGGTTTTTCTAGACCATTTGTGTGGCTAAGACTTTGACTTCCCATCAATAGTCATATTATTTCAAACACATAAATGAAGATAAAGAACAATGGTTTACAGCCAAACAAAAATTAAACAAAAGGGAAAATTAAATTATACAAGAGCAAGCTTTTAAAGCATTATTAATAAAACGAATTATTAAAATAATAATTAAATTAATGATTCTTATTGTGTTGAAAAGCATAGCATTAATTAACGCTGCTGTTTTATTTGAGCTATGATTATTTAACACACCTGTGTTTATTTTACTTTAATGGTAAGTGGATGTTCTTTCCATGTAACCAAACGCTGGCTTTAAACTTAGCTCATCTTCAGCACGTGAGCCGCAGAGTTTTGGCACGAATCCTGCCAGCCCGGGTTAAACCTCAAACCCTCTTTACAGAGCCTATAACTCACGATTCACGAATATACACACACACATATACTCACATAGACACATAGGCCTACTCTCTCTCACACAATATAAGAGCAAATAAAAGAAAGAAATATACAAATAAACGAAATAAATAATTTCGTTGAATTTTATTTAATGTATTAAAAAGTGACTTTAACGTGTAGTTATTTAGAAAATAAATGTAAAATATAATAAAGAATATGTTTTTAATTTTACTAGTATTATTTGTATTGTAGGTCGACTTAATGTGCTTTGGAAAACTAAAACCCAAATAGGAAAAACGTTATTTCTATTGGTTTATCAATACTTTTAGAATAAGTAAAGTAAAAACTGTTCAGTTATTACAAATTATTTTTTAGCCCCAACGTTTAAAATATAAATTTCTGGATACGTTTCCTTTTCTTAATTATTTTTTCGTTCGTTTGGTTTATTTAGAGGTGGAGTAAAACCTAATGTAAAAAAATAAAAAAATCGATTCCCCTTGATTTTCACTACAAATTATTTTTTAAAATAATTTTTTTAAGGATAGTAAATTAATAATTTCTTGAATTCATTTATTTGTTTTGTCATGTTGCTATAGCGTTTAGTTATAATTCTGGAGCACCTCAGAACATTTTAGTTTGTGTATAATCACAAACCGTATTCAACAGACTCCTTAACTTCATAGAAAATTATTTACTTAAACTGCAATTAACTTTGTGTATGTGTTTGATCACATTCAGTGTCTCTTTTATGTGCTTTAATTTCCATCCTGAGGCACATTGCATGCTTTAAAACGACACATGCGCCTACTAGTGGTCACAGTGTAATTCAGGGCGTGTCGACCACACCAGAACTCATTAGATTTTAATTAATAACCATGTACAATCCTAACCTTATGAAATCCTTTATCATAATTATTTTTCTTGTTATGTAAGGGCAATTATAAAAGCACGAGTTACTTTATTTTGTCACAAGATACAGTGAATAACGAAATCAAAAAACTCCAAACGTAATTACCAATTTTTTCTGGACAAAAAAAGAGAGAGTTATTGTTTAAATGTTATCACATGTCTAAAGTATTATTTTTTTGTTAATGATATGTTGTTGTTATTATTCTTGATTTTATTTAAGGTACATTTTTTAGGCTCTGCCACAACAAGACTTTTTTTATTATCAGTGCTAGTGATTCTATAGTGCAAACACTCCATATCCAAGACAAATATTTAAAAATAATAATGTAGGCTACACAAGAGACACGCATCCGTGAATAATGTTTAAAAATGATTTTAATAGTTTTGTGTGTTGTTTTTAGTGGCTACACCTGACTGACTCTAAATGTCAATAGTATGTCCTGTAACACGAATTATTTTTTACAAGGTGATAAAGGAGAAAACTCATAATTATTGATCGTTCATTAGGTATCTCGCAGACACTACAGAAGCTTTCAGTTTTGTCTCGGTGAGCTTTTGGGCGAATTAAACCCGGCCCTGTTCGCTGATTGGTCGAGTCAACCCAGCCCCGATCGCTGATTGGTGCAACGCTCAGCGCGCTCCAGGCTATAATGAGTTGTGTAAATAACGCTCCTCTACACAGCGCGCAGCGCAGCGTTTGCATTCACACGCGCATGACTGTCTGATCCACAACTTCATCTTTGTCTTTCAGTTTTCACTTAAGCGCGAAAATCTATTCGGAGACGATTGACTCACAACTAAACGGGACTTCGTTGCAGAACTCCTGAAACTTTGGAATTTATTTGTATGGACTTTATTTTCAGATAAAACATTTTGGACTGAAAGTGTCGCTCTTGCATCCAGGACCAGACGCAATACACACCTGCTGTAGCCTACACGCTTTCTGGAATAAATCACATTTTTATAATCCGTATAGACGTATGTTCAGAGGCTCTGTGAAGTACTTCTATAGTATCTGGTGCTTGCGTGTTTTCTATAGTTAAAGCGCAGCAGAAGTGTGTGTGCGTGCGTGCGTGCATGCGTATTTGCATCAAGGACAGAGGTGTATGTGCGTGCTTGCGGTTTCTCGGTTTTTGCTGAAGTCAGTGGGAAAGCCAAGCGCATTTTAACGCTTCTGCATCCTGTGTGCTACGCTGAAACAAATTAAACTGTTACGAAGGAGCTTTCGGGACCCACCACCACGGACTTAAACCTCACCCGACTTCATCGGGTGTCAGAACTTTTAACGGGGTCTCATTTGTAAATCTGTTGTGATGCATATTCCCGTAGACCCGAGCACGAGCAGACGGTTCACGCCGCCCTCCGCCTCATTCCCCTGCGCAAAAGTCAGCGAGAGTCCGAGCATGAGCGCACCGGGCACGCTGAGAAACGGGCGGCCCGTGGAGAACCGCTCTGTGGTGGACGTGCTGGCGGATCACGCCGGAGAGCTGGTGCGCACGGACAGCCCGAACTTTCTGTGTTCGGTCCTGCCGTCACATTGGAGGTGCAACAAAACTCTGCCCGTGGCTTTCAAGGTAAAAACATATTTCTGCTTTTTTTGCCTTTGTGTACACATTTGATTTCATAATTTCATAACGCAATAGGCCACGTATTATCATAACACAATTTGCCTTTGTGTACACATTTGTTTTCATAATTTCATAATGCAATAGGCTACGTATTTTCATAACCCAATAAAGTCATATTGTAAAAATTAAATAATTAATCACGACTAGACACAGCATAATTTTTAGATATATAAGACAGTCTAGTGTAATAATAGCCTATACTTTCAGTCACAATATTGTGATATTAAAACAACAAAAATATACTTATTAATAACATTAATAATATTTTATAGGTTGTTATTATTTCTTTAACGGTTGATCTATATAAATCACACCCGTGCAATTTGAGGCAACCTATTTGAAAATAAAATTGCTGTTCTAAAGAAAATATGCAATCGCCTATATTATTTAAAATGTTAATATATTATATTAACTTCATGCTTATAGACTACACATGTGCATTTCTTAATTGTAAGAAATGTATTTATGTTAAAGATTGCTCAACTTTAGACTTTAAATCTTGCTGTTCTTGCAATATAATTTGTTAAATTGTTCTGATTCTGTGTACTGTTTGTCAGGTGGTGGCTCTCGGCGATGTTCCTGACGGGACTCTTGTCACGGTGATGGCGGGGAATGATGAGAATTATTCCGCGGAACTGAGAAACGCGTCTGCAGTGATGAAGAACCAGGTGGCGCGGTTCAACGACCTGCGATTCGTGGGAAGAAGCGGCAGAGGTGACACATTTATTTGTTTGTCTATTTAGTCACGATCAAACACATGCATATGGGAGAAATCATTATATGTGGACGAATATAAAAACTGATATTTAATATCTTTAAACTCGTACTGAACTGTGCTAAACTGCCATGCATTCAAACAAACATTTTTGCACGCATGAAAAATAATGCGTCCCCGCAGCAGGATTTTTATTTATGTTCAGAGTTGGAAAAAAAACGTCTTGTTTATACACCTAAAAACAGCGTACCTCTTACATAGCTCACATTCCTTCACCAGCGTTTCCGTCGTTTTCCTTCTGGCCTTGCTTCACATTTTTCCTGTAAATGTTACACTTTAAGTAGTTGCAGACGGATGAGTGGAAAGCGCCGCAGTGTGCGAATTAAAAGTACCTTTCATTTCTGCAGTCAATTACCCCACCCTCATAGCCCTCATACAAACCACGGCTCTCTCCTCCTCAAAGACAGATCACACACATACAGAGACACACTGGAGTCCAAAAACAATCTGGAACACATTGTCTGACTAATCCACATCATAAACGCATTTCAAAGCGCATCAAAGTAGTGTTGTCTCTCTCCAGAGATTTCTCTCATGCATGATCTCTCTGGATGGGGCTGTGCATGAACAGTTCATTCATGAGCCACTGAAGTTTCAACATCAACCTGAAAAGTCGCATCTTTCTTTTCCAACTGAGTAATAGTTTCAGTCTGAATGCAGAGAATTCATCATCTCGACTTAATGCTGAAATATCGACGGCTCTGTCATTAAACCTCAAATGCTTTTCCGTTCTCTTGGTTTCTCTGGTTCTTGCTGCTTAACAGGCTCTTATGCACCATACCTGCAGCGAGGTCCAAAAGTCTGAGAACACAATGTAAATTCAATTCGAGGTTTATCATTTCACATTATTAGGAAGCTAGGAAATCTGACCTTCTCATATATATAAAATTTAACACGATCAATTTCACAATTTTTGCTTTTATCATTTATTAAAAAACTCAGGCCTGTAAACCACATCTCTCACAGCATTCAAAAAAACACTCAATATCCATCTCTTCTGTGAATACTTGAAATAAATAAATAATAAATAAAAAAATTGTGGTCTAGCTTTTGTTGAAACTAGTAAGTCGCTGAACTCTCTGTGAATGGCTTTGAACAAAGGCGTCTGCTAAATGATTAATTGTGAATGTAAATAAATATTTAAATTAGCCTTTTTATTTGAATTTTTTTGCCAGATTTTCACTGTGGCCCCAGACTTCTACACCCCACTGTACCTTTTCATATAATAGCAAAGCAAGCATGACTACATACAATTACTCTAATTTTATTTTACTCATTTTCTTTTCGTCCCCCAGGTAAGAGCTTCACTCTGACCATCACTGTGTTCACTGGACCACCCCAGGTCGCCACATACCACCGCGCTATTAAAGTCACCGTGGACGGACCTCGAGAGCCAAGACGTGAGTACCCAAAAATCCATTGTATAACTATCAGAGAGAGTGTCGACAGAGGTGTATGACATAGTCGAGGTCTAGACTAATAGTTTTATCGTCTGCGGCTTGTGTTTGGTAACCACTTAGTTATACACAATGCTTTGTGTCATATATGATTACCACATACGGTTTACTACAGGTGCAGCGTAAACTGTTGTTAAACTAATTCAAATAAGTCTTCTATTGTTAAATATTTCACGAATCAGACTGATACGCTGGCCACACTTTTAGTTTCTGCAGCCAACCATAAATTTGAATGATTTCTCATCGATCCAATTTATATAAATAAAACGCACAATGCAAGAAATGTTGTTTGACGGTGAGGGGAGTGATCTAAAGAGATAAAACACAATGAGATGGCCTCTCCTGTGTGTTTGCTTTATACCGTGTTCTTTACTATTGTAAAACCGAGCTGATCCGTCTTTAGAGTGTGTGCCAAGTATAACAGATTAGATAATCTGTTGGATTTGGAGTTCATCTTTAAGTGTTGAGTTTTGTACACTATACTGCTAAAGTTCAAGTATGAATTCCGTAGCTCTATCAGTGCAGGTTTTGACATTCTGTGTGCCGTATTGAAACAGGGGCGATGAGTATCCAAACTATTTTGAGAACACTGGCTGAAGTGTGAGTCATCGGCGGATGATACCAGGGACTAGAGCCACCGTGTTTGTGCATTCTTTCTCAAAGCATACAGTGTATTTCGATGCCTAAGTGTTAGTTTCGATATCTGCGTTTATTGTAAGCTTATAGCATATGCGTGCACACCTGCACCGAAGCGTGTGTTAATATTAAACAGCGAACAGTTCTCTGTCGAGATGGTTTCCAACCTCAGATGTCAGCTGCGGTGTGTTATTAAGCCGTTTCGGGAGGTAGAGAGAGAGTGTGCGTCCCTGAGCCACAAACAGAGGGTTCAATGAAAGCGGCACTCTCTCCGGCCAGCGGGGTCAGCAGTGCCTGACCGCATTAGAGCCCGCTGAATTAACATAGCACTGAGGGGTACAGATCTATATCGCTAATGCAGCCCTCAACCACAGCCTAGAGACTAAAGAAAGAAAGAGAGAGAGAAGGAATACGTTCTAGAGCTAGGCGGCCCCAAAAAAGACACGTAAGCAATTCTTTATAATGTCTGAATCTCACTGCATTAGCCAACAATAGCAAAGCAAGTTGCAAGTAGAAAAAGCAAAAACGAAAAAGGAATATGTGCATCTGTCAGCTTAAAGGTACAGTTCGCCCCAAAATGAAAATTCTGTCATTTACTCACCCTCAGGTTGTTCTAAAGTAAACCTGTAAAAAAATTGTTCTGCTGAACACAAAGTTATATATTTGGAAGATCTCATTCCCTATTTACTGGCGTAGTAGTGTCAATGGGGGATGAGATCTCTGTGGTTACTGACATTCTTCCAAATATCTTCCTTTAGTAAACTATGAAAGAATTCAGTTTTTTGGGTTAACTATCCGTTTAAGTACATACATCTGATCTGAGCGAGAGATTAAACTTAAACCTTGAATGGAGTGCATTTATTTCCAATGAAGCACACTAAAAACACAGTGTTCAAGGGTGTTAGGGTAAAAAAGGCAAAATGATAGAATGTTTTAAATGAGGATTTAAATGAACACTGGTGGAACAGGAATGGGATCTGTTTGGTTACTGACATTCTTCCAAATATCTGAATTGATGACATCCTTTTCATTTTTGGTTGAACTATCCGAGTAATGTTCGTCATGTTAGCTGTCTGATGTTCGGTGTGTAATGACTCTTAAGTGTTGTTTCCTGTGTGTAGTGTCACATAGCCGTTCTGCGGCTGACATGTACTCAATGTTCACCTAACTATCACTAATGAACATGTGCCTTGAGATGCACTTTCGTGTGATGCGTGAATGCATGTAAGCGGTAACAGATTAGGCGTGGTCACATAGGCTTTGACCATGTGAAATTACTTCAGACCCTATGACAAACATGGGCCCCGATTCAGCGCTACACTACATCCCTTCTGCTTAAAAAACGAACAAAAAATAGAATACACATAAAATGTTGAAATGTTTGATGTACTCAACTTGCCAACAACACCACAAGTTTTGAAGTTAAAATGTTCCCACTGACATTCAGACCTTCTATCACGCTCACCTATTCACATAAACTTATGCGGCACAAATTCACATTGCTCCTTAACGCTGAATATACTCTGTTATATTTATTTGCTGTCTGCGTTTATTTGCACAATCTGGTGTGTGTGTGTGTGTCCTGCTTTTGTCAGATACTGTATGTTGTGTTGATGGCATATTTCACAGGTAAAAACCGCACCCTCCTCTCCCCCCAGGCACGGGCTGTCTTAGGTTATGTGTGCGTGTGTGTACATGCATCTGTATGTGTGTGTGTGTGTGTGCATGAGTGTGTGTTATTGTGCGGGCGTGCAAGCGATACTTTGATAGTGCTGCCAATAGAATAATACCTTATTAATGTTTACCTACGGAGTTGATAAACCTGATGGACGGGACAGACCCCACACACGATATGTAGAAATAAACAGCACAGGTCTCTCGCAATAATGAACGTGACGTTGGGAAAAGCCTCATGGTGATAAAAGTGTTAAGATAGGGACACAAGGGATACACTCACAGAAATAATGGTGAGATCCTTAGAAGAACCTTTAGGTACCTAAAAAGTTAGAAAGAACGGTTCTTTGTGGAATCAAAAACGGTTCTTCACAGCAATGCCATCGAAGAACCACTTATTGGTTCCACAAAGAACCGTTCAGTCAAACAACCATCTCTTTCTACCTTTCAATAACCTTTTTCGTCACAAAGCAACAGAAAGGTTTTTTAGATGTTAAAGGTTCTTTATGGAACCAAAAGGTTCTTCAATGGCATCGAAGAACCTTTTGAAGCACCCATTTTTGAGAGTGTAGATAAGCTTAACTTAAACCTTGAATGTAGTGCATTTATTTCCAATGAAGCACGCTTAAAAACACAGTGTTCAAGGGTGTTCGGGTAAAGAAGGCACAACCATTGTTTGAGGATTTGAGGATTTACATATACACTTTAAACCTTAGTGGAATATGTCTATAGTTAATATGTGAAGGACTTTACCCGTGGTTACTTTGCCGGAAAAGATGCCCATATGCCAGACATGCCCAATATGGCTTCTTAAAACTGCTGGTCCAGTAACATTAGATGCCAGGGGGCAGTATAATGCCTCTGTGCCAAATACAGTTTTCAAAACAAGCAACTGAAAACACAAAGCACAAAGCACAATACATACTACGCCATACACAATAAATCAAATTAAATTAATTTGTACATCCACTACAAACAGCGTTGCCATGAACGAGAATGTCTGGCGTCATTTGTTTGCTAATGCCACTCAGTGTGATATTTTGTTAAGAAGAGTCGGCGTGAGATGAAGTTGCAGGGATTTAGGGAGAGACGAGACATCATTCACCTGATGACGGAACCGACCCCACACATACACAGAACTACAACATTGTTTTCGTCCATATTTGCATTTTTGCACACAGTTCGTGGAGGGTATGTAAATCGGTGAACAATATCATTTGCCGTGTTATTTTTCCAAAGATATCACTCCGTGTTTTCTGTAAATAAAGGAGTGTATGCCGTGCATGCATTCGAGTTTGTGTGTATAGAACACCTGCCAGGTGTGCCATCCTGTAAATAATGCACGCTGCACCAATGGATATGAATACTATATACTATAACATACAATTTAAAGAAAATGTCGGTCAATGCTAATGTAAATAATTGGTGGGGGGAAGAATGATTGCAGGGAAGGGATCCGTTTAGAAATAAATTTATTGCACTATGAAAATAGGTAACTCGTAGCTTCCTGAAATGGATTGTTATGATATCCTTACATCATATCTTCACTCACATTTACACGTAAATACGGCCAAAAGGAGGAGATATTATTATTATTATTATTATTAATAATTTAGAAATATTTTACTGGGGTCTGAGGACCAGGAGACTTAAGCAAAGGTCTTTACTTGCTCTCTACTTAATCCCTTTGCTGTCTAGGAAAAACATCTGAAATATTAAAGAGATGTAATTTGTTGTTATTCTTGGCTATGAGTGACTCACAAGTGTGTGCGTCCGTGTATGTTTTGCACAATTTAAATGGTGGTATTATCACACTAATGATGTTACCAGTGGCTCATAAGAAGCTTTCTTCAAAGAAACGCCACTGAACATCGCTGACAGCGAACGGTCACCATGGCAGTTTTCGTCACCGCTGACGCTACATATGAATGGAGCATATATTAAACGTCAAATGAATGGAATGGGTTTAAGAAATATGAACAGACGATTCATAAGAGTGAAATCAAAGTCATGCATGGAGTGCAAATTTAGATCTCCGCATTGCTTCTCTAACCTAGAACAACAGAGACCAGAGTTAAAAAAATGTAAACACCGACATTATCCTTTCATTTAAACTTTACCTCCCGGCCATCGTGCTACACTTTCTTTGAGGGATTAACTCAACAAAAGCCCATAAGAGAGACGCAGGGTGTCTACACAACTCCAGGACGGTTCCAGACACACAATCACAAAGAGTTCCAGGCTTTTTTCCGTTTGCGGGAGACGACAGGCCCACCTTGTGTTTGAGAAGCGCTCACCCATTAGCAGCTTTAAAGACTAATTTAATAAAGCCACACAATAAAACGCACCTCACGGTCTACGATAAAAGTGCGACAGACACAGAGAAAAGAGAATAGAGAGAGAGAACAGAGGGAGGAGTGTTACGGGAATATTATAGTGAATCATCTGTTTGTTTTTCTACCATTTTCAACAGCGGGGAAAATTCTGCAAATAGCCTAATTGAAAACGCGAGACGTGCCCGGGCTTCCAGTAATACACAGAGAGAGAGAGAGAGGCAGAGGAAGAGAGAGAGAGAGGAGGAGAGAAAGGGAGAGAGAGAGGAGGGGAGAGGGAGAGAGAGAGAGAGCAGGAGAGGGAGAGGAGAGAGAGAGAGAGAGAGAGGGAGAGGGAGAGGGAGAGGGAGAGGGAGAGGAGAGGAGAGGGAGAGAGAGAGAGAGAGAGACAGGAGAGAGGAGGAGAGAGAGAGAGAGGAGGAGAGAGAGAGGGAGAGGGAGAGGGAGAGAGGAGGAGAGAGAGAGAGAGAGAGAGAGAGGGAGAGGGAGAGAAAGAGTGAGTGAGCGAGAGAGAGAGGGAGAGGGAGAGAGGAGGAGATAGAGAGAGAGAGAGAGAGAGAGAGAGAGGGAGAGAGAGGAGGAGGAGAGAGAGAGAGAGAGAGAGAGAGAGAGAGAGAGAGGGAGAGAGAGGAGGAGGAGAGAGAGAGAGAGAGAGAGAGAGAGAGAGAGAGAGAGGGAGAGAGAGGAGGAGGAGAGAGAGAGAGGGAGAGGGAGAGGCAGAGGCAGAGAGAATTTTTCTCTATCAGTGTTTTGGATTTTTTAAAGGGGTCGTAGTGTAATAAAATAATTCTTGATCTTGAGTCACTGTAATATTACACATACAGAATTTAAAAACATTATTAAAAACTGAGACACTAAAATAACTAGTTTAATAACATTCAGTAAATATTCACATCATACAAATTTTTTTTTATTAAATGTACTCTTTTTTTTTAAACACAAAACCAAAACACTGAAAACAAACTTCACCATCCGCCTTTGTGTATGTCAGAATCTATATTTCACAAATAAATTGTCCCCAGAAGTGCACTAAACACTCTGACATAACCTCCTTTCAACCTCTTCATTTAGACAGCCCAGTAAACATGTATGTGCGTGCGGCATAAAGTAAAAACCTTTTACACAGATATGTATCTGTTCTCACACTCCTGCAAGCTGCAGTTGTGTCAGATCCTGTCACACACATACGTTCTCACACATAGGCGGCCGCGCAGTAAAGCCAAGGGTCTTTTCCCTCCATTTGACACCTTGCGCTGTTCTCATCATTTCAATAACATCCTCTCTTATTTCCACTCCATCATCCAGAATTATCTCAAACAAACCTTCCGACAAACCTTCGACCTTTAGATCAAAATGAAACTCATGGAGTTTAGCTACATTTGAGTTTCAATAGCCGGCAAAGTATTCAGGAAGAGATATTGTTGATGCACATTTGAGTTTAAAGATGCGTCCCGCTTACGGTGCATACAATTTGAGTCGCAACTAGGTCAACCAAAACCAGCCAAACCACGCACAATGCAGGTGCATGCACACATACAATAGCGACGATAGCTATACTATAAGTCAGATGTTTGGACACACCTAATTGCTTTTATTATTAGTGTTTTACAATTCAAGAATGAAAGTAAAGTCATGAAAAGGACACAAATATGGGGAAGTGCGTGGTGACAAAAAATAGCTTGGCACAATCTGGGCATTCTTTAAATCATCTTTATGGTGCATCGTATCTGTTTTTAAGAAGTTCCCCTTCTTTGCTTGTTGGCTTCTTGTTCTTCACTACATTACAACACAAATTATGAATTCAAAATAAATAACGCAGTTTGAATTTAAAGTTTAAGCAGAAAATATTCAATTGATTGGTGTTCAAAAATGACTCCACGCTTTAACCCTTGGGTTATTTTAAGTTGATGTGAAACATTCAGCGAGGTGTGTCCAAACCTTTGACTGTTAGTGTATATCCTAACGCACACGCTAAAAACGCATGCATACACTCACACATATCTCAAGTAACAAAAGCCACAAACACACATGTGCGCCGTTACACCCTTTCTTCTTTTCCTGCTTTTTTACTCAAGGCCCGAACAGAAACAGCAAAAAGATGTTAACAACAGAGACACAGATGACAGCGGTGGCAGACAAGCCACGGCCTCTTGTATTGTCTCACTGATATGGGCTTTTCACCTCACCTGCTCCAACTTGCCCTGGAGACAAACAAAAAGAATGCAAAAGGTGAATCGAGGATCAAACAGAAGAGAATATTTATTTGCCATCGCATGACCAGGGGAATTTTTGTAACCACACATGCAGTCATAGACTGGTGCGGTGAAGGTATGACAACGACGACGCCGTAGGAAGAACCCCGAGTGTGTTGATCAATGACACAATAGCCGATACTTCATTTTGCTTTCAGCACGAATACTACGGTGGTCTTAAAAACTTCTTACCTTGGTTTAATGTAAGTCTGCAGATTTGCGCTCCATCAATACATCAAATGCAAAAAACAAATGCAAATACAAAAAAGGGCCTGATCAACAATGGATGGTTTCAAACGGCAACAACAAAAACATATGTTATGCGGCCCAAGCTCAACTTGCGGTAGACTTTCCTTAAAGATTCAATATTACTTTTAAAATTACTTTTAATCTGAATATAAATTAAATATACAGTAAAATTTCCGACCAAAAGTTAACTTCAGGCCAGGTGCGAGCGTCAGATGAAACGGTTTAAAAAAGCTTTCTTCATGCAGAGATCGAACCAACAACCTTTCCGTTCTCAGCTTTGTGAGCCTTACAGACCGCTATGAATAACACAAACCATCTTCTAAATACAAAGTTCACTATCAGGTACGGCTAAAGGTTCACTCTGAATGCTGAATATATTATATGCTGAATATTGGGGAAAAATTTCAAAAACAGGGTGTCAAGTTCAGGGGTGAATAGAAGCTCTGTTCAGCATTTTCGTTTACACTCGCCTCAGTCTCACTTCCTGTCTTGGGCTGATGGGATTGGACGCGCCCTGGACTGACTTCTGACATCACACAGAGAACAGATGGAGAAAAAGAGAGACAGATAAGACAGAGAAACTGCGGGATGGTTACAGCAAGAGGAAGCCAGGTGTGGTGATCTTAGCAGATGTAGAAGCGTTCGTTACTACGGAAGCAAACTTTCATCTGAGGCCTCACTTCCACACCTGAACAACCACCTACTCGCACACACATACACACAAAAACACCCAAATCCACCAACTGTCATCTGCACCAGTTGCAGGATGAACTAGAATGGTACTCGTTTTCAGGCCTGAACTGGTTCTCAACTGGGAACCTTTTATTCATTATTAAACACACGATCAACACTGCAAAATCACAGCGGTTCAATCAGTCGAGAAATATTCCTGTATCTCTCAGCAGTCGCACACAGAGGTCCTTCTGAAATTAAAGCACGTTTCACCTCCGCGTCTGAACCAGCAGATCAACTCCACAATGTTATCAAGTGCCTATGAGTCCCATTTATAGACACCCGTACAAATATTTACAGTGTGTCCGCCGTGACACGTCTGGTCCTCCACGGCGACTGTCGGGTTTCAGCCCTGCTCAAACACACACACGCAGGAGCTAAAAGAGCTTGTGTTCGGTCTGTCCAAACGGGAACATATGTTTCTTTCTTTGCTGGTCTGAGAAAGAGAGAATGAGGCGAAAGGAAGGAAGCAGGGCGTATCAGTCAGTTGATCTGCAGTGTGAGCATATGAGAGTGTGAAGTGAGCAGTGTGGGCCTCAGAAAGTCTGGACTTTGTGTACGGTCCTGTCTTTACACATGCATGATACGCACTGTCCACCGCATGTGTTTTGGCCGTCCAGACCACGGTGTGTATATGTGTGCGTATAAGAGAGAAGATCCACTGTAATTAGTGTGTCTGTGTGTGTCCTGTGGTTATGATATCATTCTCACAAAACGTCAACATTCCTGTCTAAGTGCCCCTTACCTATGAAATATTCATCCATCCGTAATAATTCAGACAGCGTGACTGTACGTGGGGTTTGACCCCACAACCGTCCACATGCACGAGAGGCAACGCTACAAAAGATTCAAATTGTATCATTTTAAAACGGTAAATATTATTAAGAGTGCGCTAACGTTAAGGGCTACAAGTTAGATTACGGTCCGTCTTCCTTTTGTCAAAATGAGAATTGCACACTCTGTAGTTAGTATACTTAAACATAGTCATTACAGGAGATAAATGATCAGACCGAGAAACCAGCACCACTTAAAGTGAAAACAGTGAAACATTAAAACCACCAAACATATGGACTCGATTGTGCAGATTAAAGGGATAGTTCACCCAAAAATGAAAATGTTGTCATCATTTACTCGCCTCCGAGTTGTTCCACATCTTTATAAATGGGTCAAAGACGTTAAGATGTCCCCATTAAAAGAAATGTACAAAAGCACAATACATCTAAGCGAAATGTCTACTTGGTTTCAAATAAGTTTTAGGAGAATCACATGTGAAAATTTGGTTGAAATAATGTTACATTGTCATATAGTGTAACACAATATTTACGTATAAATACAAACAACATGCTTGTTCTGACTTGTAAATATTAAAATCAATAACAGAATAAGGGAGCATATTACATTTTATTGTGCTTTAAATGAGTAACAAATTCTTATTGACAAATGTGCAAAATCTAGGATAGCTGCAAATTTTACAACTAGTTAGCATTTGGGGTGAAAGTAATTCATCTTTTAATATGTCATGAAGGGATTTTTGTTGTAAATATCCCACATTTTAGCGTCTTCTGTAAATCAGGGGAAAAAATGACGATATTACAAAAATGCTATTAAATGAAACAGTTTTTTAAACAATAATAATTTAAAGCAGTATTACACAATGTTTTTATGCTTAAAACCTTTTTACGTCATTGACCGATTTCTTTGTTCTAATAAACACAGAGAAAGATATTTGGAAGAATGCTTATAACCAAACAGTTCTTGGCCACCATTGATCACCATTTTAGGAAACCATAATTTTTTATTTGTTCTGTTGAATGTAAATGAAGATATTTGGAAAATGTACGACAGCAAACAGTTCTGGGACACCTTTGAATCCTATTGTATTTTTTCTCTACGGTGGTAGTCAATGGGTTCCAAGAACTGTTTGGTTACAAGCATTCCTCCAAATATCTTCCGCTTCGTTCAACCAAACAAAGAAATGTATTCAGATTTGGAACAACTCGAGAGTGAGTAATTCATGACAATTTTTTGGGGGGGGGAACTTTAAGCTATCAAGGCTATTAAGTGCAAATGGAAAATACCAGAAAAACCATAAAAAACACAGAGACCAAAGTCACTTCTCAGATATGTTTCATTTCATCAACTTCTCAAATGGTTCACAAAATAACTTAGGTGGAGAATCAGAAGCACACACAAACATGCGACACAAACAGAAGACGTTTAATCAAAATTCCATATTAACCTCCATTTAATTATTGCCGTTTAGGAGAAATAACAATAATGAGACGTTAATGAGAATCATTTGCGCGTCTCTCCCCCTATGGGAACGCATGCTGGCTTCATAAACAAACTATAAAAAAGACAATTTACCATTTCAATCACATGACATAGAGAGAGACACGGTGGCATCAAATGGAGGGAGCAATAAACTAATAGAAATATTACCCCGGGGGTAACAAAAAAAATGCAGAGTGATGTATTGCCCTCGGGTGAACAAGAGGCCAAGAACACACAAAATCCATATCACAGCGTCTGCTATCCTTTCTATATCTGAATGAAATATTCAAATCCAGCCATTACTCCACATTAAAAACCACAAAATGTTCACATGTTCCTCACACACATCACTGATAGTCACATTAAACTCATCCATTAGAGGCCACACATGCGATGGGGTGTGTGTCTATAATGGCTACTGAAGTGGGATGGCAACGCATTGTCTGTGATAACCCCCCCCACACACACACTCTCAAAGGGTTTTGTTGCCGGTTTCCCTCTGTGGATCATCAAACGCTGCGTGACTCACGTCTGACGCAAACTAACAAGTACGCAACCCTGTCTGAAAGGCCAAAGCCAGCTACCTAACCAGACGATATTTTAAGCCAGACATTAGGCTACCCGCTAAGACATCTAATTTTATCCCAATGATTTCGACAAACTCCGAACTCATCTTTCTCTCGCTCCGCAGGTCATCGCATGAAGCCAGACGACCCCCACAAGCAGTATTCAGAACGTCTTGGGGACATGGAACGCTACCAACGGATGAGAATGAACCCTGGCAATGGGACCGCCCGCCCGCACCAA
Organism: Triplophysa dalaica; assembly: GCF_015846415.1. NCBI lineage: Eukaryota > Metazoa > Chordata > Actinopteri > Cypriniformes > Nemacheilidae > Triplophysa > Triplophysa dalaica. Next base: position 2,620,901 of record NC_079552.1, read on the forward strand.
ACACATTACAGCCCCACCGGCACCTCACAGATACCAGGTGTGTGTGTATTTGGATCAGTCAGACGCGATGACACATCACACCTTACAGTCTGGAATCTAGCAAGCCCTCTCTATTTCAGTTCCCACGTCTGTGTGTGTGACAGTGGGCAGAGATGCATTCTGAGACATGTGCACAGACCTTAATGTGATGTCTGATAGAAAAACAACAATACATGGGTTTGTTTCACTACACTAGTGAGGACGTTCAAATGGTAGAGCACACTGCTAGCAACAAAGGTCATGGTTTCGATTCCCAGAAGACACACGATTTTATGTACAACAAATAGGCTTTTCAAGTCATTTGGACTTATTATTTTAAATTTTGTAGTACGTAGAGTTCCTGTAACTTATCAGATTAGTCAAACAATTCCAACTTATTGCTTAGTTGAAGTAACTAGAGATGCACGATAAGTTATCGACCATATCGGTATCGGACGATAAATGGTCGGTTTCAGTGTTATCGGTATCGGCCGATAATACAATTTTGATGATGAATCATTTTCTCTGGTTAAACCACTTCAGTGGTACGCTGCTCACAGTTTAAATCAAATACAGTGCTGTCTTTCTGTCATGATCATCCCACTGTTATAAGCAAAACATTTTTAATGTGGGTACAGTGTGTAGATATTTATAAACGTGTAAATTATAGGAACAGATGCTACATTTTTTAAGCCGATTGGTGTCTGAATGCTTTCCGTCTTGACACTAGTTAGACATGTGGCTATTCAAGAACACTTTTCTGGGCTGCACTGGAAGAACATCAATAATTAGTTTGTTAAATAAACATACCAGAAAAGTTTAATAGTTAAAGAATCTTTAACTAGTGTAAAGTAGGCTTGGTACACGATTTTCAGGGAAAAAAGAGAACAAATGGTAACCTACTTTTTCTTTTGTTCGGTCTCAGAAAATTTGATATTAATATTTAGATACTATATATCGGCCAATATATCGATTATCGGCCCCCAGTGTTAATGAATTATCGGTTATCACCCAAAACTTACTTATCGGTGTATCCCTAGAAGTAACGTTAATGCATTTAAAAAAATAGCTAAACATTTAAAATAACATTAAATCACTTCTGTTGCCAACTTAATAGTGTAAGAATGCATAACTTCAATGCTCTGTTTGTCACTTTGGATAAAACCGTTTTCCATATTCATATTCGTAAATGTAAACTTCAATGATTTTCATTGCAGCCTAATGCAATTTTCTATCCTCACACAAACCTGCTGACATCACTAGAACAGTTAAGCGTGATTTGACAAATTTATGAGACTTTTGCTAGTTATTAAGAGCCAGCTCAATCCCTTCACAGGCCAGTTTTTCAGATGTCTCACAATTTTGTGAGGACTTTTACAAAAAATGTGGTCCTCACAAGTGTTGCCAAACCTGTACACGCTGGTAGTTGTTTATCTTTCCATTTGCTTTTCGTGTCGCTCAAACAGACACACACCCCGGCAGATTTCACACCCCGCCCACCGGTTCTCATACACCATCATGTGTGCGTCTTTTGCAAAAACATATCACCCTTGCTTTCAATTTCCTTTGTTTTGGGCAGCCCCAACCACAGCGGAATCTCATTGGTCCCTTTCTACATAATCCATTCTACGTATCAACATCAGATTTAGTTTAAACGTTTCACAAAACGCTGTGATTTACCGTACATCCTCCAAACGTGAAGCACCGAGTCAACCAAACTCACCCATGCATCGCACATGATTTGCAACGTATATGACATCAGAAGTGTACGTTTTTGTGTTTGAGCGAGTGAGGTATGTGGATGGTATCCATATCTGCAGGTGGATTAGGAGAAGAATTATCTCTTCATAGAGCCGTCACACACACCTGAAGCAGACAAAACACATTAGGGCGGCTTTAGATGTCGGAGACTTTGTGTCTGCTGTAGGCTTGTATGTGTGAGTGTAGTTTCTACAGGTTCCACTATAACCGTGAGGGCCACATTTTTTTTTGCATATAATGAAGCACGTCAAAAAGCATCGTGTGAAGACATCTGAAGGGTTTTATGAGAGGTGTTTATGAGAGGTGTGTGTGATGGATCCAAAACGTACCGTTATGTCTAATTCGAACATTATCACTCACCCCAGGGCGCTGACTCGCTCTCTCTTATGTAGGCCCAGCTTCATAATATAAATCTGTATGCACACACACATTCTGTCAGACAGCTATGTGTTGCAGACCGACATGTGTAATATAGACATGTTAAATCAGTGATTTATCACGGTATAATTAGATAGTCCATCACACCACTTGAGTGATGCAAAGTGTGTCTCCGTTGCATCATTCTGGAGTTTAGCAGATTCTAGCGGACTGTAAACAAATATTATATTACAAAATTCTCAAGCCGACTACATACTTGATTCAACACATTTGTCAAAACACACGGTGCTGTCCCACAAACACACGCACCATTGTTGTGTTCGAGGACCGGGGAGACGAAATAAACTTGAGAATTCGCAAACAAGTAGCGGCACGCTTCAAATGGCCCGCGAGAAATGAACAAACGAAACTGAGTAAACTGATTTAAGAGAATCAAAGTATACACAAAGAGATATGGATCTTTGTGTGGTGCGCACTCGTGCGATCATGCATATCAACACACTGTTTAACAGATACAAACGCTTATACTGTGTCGGTTCATCTTCAACAAACTTTGTTTGTGTATAATAAAGAGTGTGTAGGAGGGATTTTAACTAAGTTATTTGCTGCATTACAGTAACGAACGTGCATGTGTGCGTTTCGATCAAGACCTTCTCATATCTGAGATCATTTCACAGGATGAGGGTGTGTGTGAGGTGGTTGTTTTTTTTTGATGGCCTGTTTTGCAGCAAAACCCTATTTAACCTATGTGGCCACATGCACGCCTCATACCAAATGCATTCAAACAGGTTCCATTTTGTGATTTTTACAAAAATGAACCTTAATGTTAAAAGCCTTGAGTAAAAAACTCTGTTTACCAACAGAGAAATATAAAGCTGTGAGCCCAAACGTAATGAGAGTAACTTAGATGAGCTTTTCTTATTCCCCGTGAAGTGACTGTGGGCGGTCAGGTTGAGGCTACACGGGTGTTTGCGTGTTTTAAGGACGTGTGGCGAAGGATCTGAGAGGAAGGCCAGACCTCATAGTGGTTGTGTTTATTTTTGATGGTTCTGAGGAAAGTTTCCTACATTTCCACTCAGCGATATACAGTCTCTCTCTCTCTCCTGTACACTCTCCATCCAACACTTTCTCACCATAGACTGAACCTTTCTGTCATCTAATCAAACATTGATTCTTCCATCTGTTGTTTAGTTTCCTGTCAAATGTTTAAACCTGTAATTCATCAAGACCTACTTAACGTGTAGTTTGACTATTTTAAGCTTCGAGAGTTCAAACAAACAAACCAACTGCATTCAAATTGTTTTTTTTGGAGCAGTATTTACATGAAACTAAGACAGCGAGGGTTAAATTAATGCACTTAAAATAAAGTGACGTTTCAAAGCAACAACATAAACAAATGTTACTGTGCATGCACCCTTTTGTGGCCCAAACCTAACTTCCGGTACACTTCGACAAAGGTAAAAAATTAGGTTAGTAGAAGAACCAATGTTTGGTTTTCACAGCTTTTTTCTTATCTAATTAATAATGTTAATACATTTTCTTAAATAAAATAATGGTTGAATAGGTCATAACTTTTAAATTTACAAGTTTAAATTTAGCCAAATCTAAATATTTATTTATAAATACGTCAATAAATATATTACTAAATTGAATACAATTCAACAAATTGCTTATTCAATAAAATTGGTATAAAATAAAATTTTAATATAAATGAATAATGATATAAATAAAATAAAACATAAATAGTTGTATTATTAGCCACTAGCCAGACTGATAAACAAATAATCCGCACTTACGCATATTCACAACAGCAAGCTTATTATAAAGATTTCTTTGCCGAGATTTTGTTTGAAAAGTCAGTTTGCCATCATTTGACTTCAATCCACATAAAGATCCAAGTTCGAAAAATACCCTGCAATTTTAAGTATCAACCAGAGGTGGCAATATTGAGGCAAACGTCATGAATAGTAGCTTTAAACTTAAACAGGTACATTAAAACTAAATACAACTAATCATTATTATACAATATTGATGTAACCTTTAGTTTCGATGTTAAGGACATCACACTGGATATTTCCCACCCACCTTAAAACCACGATCCACATAACAGTACGATCATGTCCAGAATGGCTGTGATTGGGCACATCTTGAAGCACATCTGAGTTCAGTGCGAACAGATGAATTGATGGCCAATGGAAACTTCAACTCAGAATATACACTGAGTCTCTCATGCACAAGCAAAATACGCTCCCGGTTGCCCACATATTGTGCTGTTTATAGCCACACACAAACACACTGTGTCTGCGACACGCTGGTTTAATAGCAGCAGAACTCTGTCTAACTGTTATTGACGTTGTATATCGGCCAATCAAAATATTTGAGTGAGATGTTTATTTTCTTCAGCAGAAGCACCAGCTGTGGCCTCAATAAGAGCATTTATACTGAAGAATTTATCATTGTGTGGCGAAAACCCGAGAGACAGACTGGAAACAGCGTGTTTTTAGTGCTGTTTGCCAGGGCGAGCGTCGCTGTTTCTCATGCTCAGAGCTAGAAGTTTGTTCAGATTTCTAATCCTAAACTTCGCCGTACAACTCCACGTGAGAGCTCAGATGGTGCAGGATTGACATGGAATCTCACTTGTTCTGACGAAAATCAAGATTTTAAATATATAGATTTACATTACAAGATGAAACTGAAGTCACAATATGAGATTTTCAGTACACCATTACTGTGGCCAAGAAGTCTTAATAATGAAAATAATCACAATAACTACGGAAATTCAACGAATAGATGACGTTATCTGTCAACTTTATCTTTCATTTTGGGTTTTCTGGCCAATGAATCACACTAAAAGGGAGGCAGAGAGAGAGAGAGAGAGAGAGAGGCTGTAACCATTGTGGCTCTTATGGCAAAATGTTCAGATGAACCAAACCAACACCTACACCACAAACACGCCCATGTTAAAGCATCAACCAGAATTATTTACACTATCATTATATATTTAATATTAACACAATATCGATAATCATGGTTAATATCACGATTACTGCCAATGGTGTTATTTTGTGACACCCTGAATCCAGAATATCACGGACTAGAAAAACAACCTTGTAACCTCACTAGGAACGACTTAGCGACACCACAGTAAACACTCACAACCCCCTTGCAACTACTTAGCGACACCATGGCGCACAACGGCCAAGCAACATTGCGACGAGTTTTGCATGCACACGCTCCACTGACATATTTCCTGGAAGATGTAAATATCTTGTTGAATATATACACGTCTCGTACATGTGTCTGTGTTGAAATGATTAGCTTGTAACAACTATCTCATTTCAGTATGATAGCAAACAGGAATTATTTGCCTGTCAAATTGGCAGTTCAGCGTAGTGTGACACACACACACAAAGTATATTATTTTAAACTTACGCAACGATTGGAGTATGCGAGCGAGACAGTTGTGTGCTGATGCTAACAGTGTGTGTGCGTTAGCATTACACACTTGAGATAAACATACACATCTGTAACAGACACTTCATGTGAAACACTGATACTTTCTGTCACTGTCAGCGATTTAAGAAAAATGTCAAAGATATCGGCATACACACGCTGACAGGTGTAGTTCATATCTGTCCTTGTGTAATGTTACTCCAGTGTAAGATTTCAACTCGCACGCGTTTGTTTCTTCTTGGCAACTTTGATGAAAATACAAACAGATCTGCCTCTCACACTGAACATGTGCGGACGCATTCATTGTGTGGGAATTACTAAACAAGCACGTACACAAAGGGCTGGGTGATGTCGAATATTTACAATGTGAAACTGAACAGCGTTTAAGGGAAACTTCACCCAAAAATAGCATTCTTCCGTCATCATTTACTCACCTTCGAGTTGTTCCAACACAGAGAAAGATATTTGGAAGAATATTTATTTAATATTTCATATTCATTTTGCCCCCATGGTTTCCCATAGTAGGAAAAATTACTTGATAATTTTTGTTGTTGGGGGCACTTCTGACAACCATTGATTTTTTCCTACTATGGGAGTCAATGGGGGGCAACATCTGTTTGGTTATAAGCATTCTTCCAAATATCTTTCTCTGTGTTCTCTGTGAAATTTATACAGATATAGAACAACTCGAAGGTGAGTAAATGATGACAGAGTTTTCATTTTCGGGTGAAGTTTCCCTTTAAGCAATAGGGTTTCTGATTTATATTTAGCAGCATTAACAGCATTAAATTTACTTCCAAATAGTTTCACTATTCACTTTCAATGAAATTGAAACCAAAACTCTGATAATTTGTAACAAATAAACAATTTCATTAACATGTCTTTGTGAAGCCATTTAACCGTTTGAATAAAAAATAGTTTGGTAAATTTTTATATTTATTACATTCATGTTATATCATAGGTGTATATAAATAAAAACTACTTAAAGTCAATATAGACTATAAACTTGCTCAAACATTTTTATCTGTTAACAAACAATGGCTGTTTCGTTAAAATGATTGTTTCTCTACAAAAAGACAACTTTACATTTTTTGATTTACAAGAAATTAATGATTATTTATTAAATTAACGATCTGTATATTTTTTGGTACAGGATTATGGCCAGATCAGATCGATGCTCCTTCACTGAAAACCTGCAAAGTTGAAGATGAATTACGCTGGTCAGGTAAGAGATTTCATACACGTACACTTACATGCACCAGCCTGACGAATATTTCAACCAAGTCTGTATTTTTAAACCTGTGACAAAAAAATTCAAAGTTGACATTCTGAAAAATAAGATCAAAGAATTTCATGCCTACCATTGCTATACTGTCTTCTGAAAGCATTCAACAGTTGTGCAAGGATTACGAATGCCAAACATCTGCTGCTGTTTTCTATATAGAAGAGGAAATGTCATACAGATTTGAAGTGACACGAGGGCAAATAAATGGTGGCAATTTTCATTTTTGGGTGAAGTATTCCTTTAAAACACCAGATACATCTGGTTCTGGAATCCTTGTAGGTTTGTTTTCTGTTATTGAGATCAAACGTACGATGAAGAATAATTTTATTTGCCATGATTGTTGGTGCCGTTTTGTGTCGTTGCCACTTAAGAATACGAATAAATCCTACTGACACGTAGATCCTCAAAAACCACACACAATGCTGTCCTCACATGACTTCTATAATATGCAGATGTGTGCGTGTGTTGCTGTCATAATGGATGAATCATAATATTCGTGATTCAATAGAAATAAAGTTTTTCATCTTTCCTACAACAATAAAAGCAAAAGACAACGATGTAGAACGATGTAGGATCCAGTCATTTGAAAATCTGAAAACTACAAAAAAATAAAAAATCAGCTTTTGCTTAGACACATGCACGCACACCCCACCTCCTAAAATATCCATAAATGTTCTGTGTGTGTGTGAAACACACGCACCTGTTTTGGCAAGCTTTTCAGGGACACACATAAACTCTCTCGCTCAAAAACATTCACACAAACTTTTGCTGCCATGGACACACAACCACACAGCCCGAGCAGGCACTGTTTTTCTTCCCCACGGCAACGCAGAATTCCTGTCCTTCCTGTTCCCGCAAACCCCAAACATCCAAACCAGCTTAGTCATTTTATTTTCACCGCACACACACCGCTTCTGTCACACCGGTTCAAGTAAGGACTTTCTTTAATTGCACTTTAGAAGATTTATTACTTTTAATAGACTCACAGCGTGTGAGGTGACGCGTTTCATAACCAGGTGACCTTTTCATCATTTCTTTTCTGTTAATATGCACGGAGGATAAACACGCCTCTTCTTTTCCGAGCGCTTAACCCATTTCAGTTTGGTTATTTATGTAATTGAATCACGTGTCTTTAAGGGCACTGACGTTCTCAAAAACAGAAATGTGTCTTGAATTATTCGCTCTTCGAACAAAATGTTGGAAGCACAACTCGCGCGCTGGTCTTTTCAATGGGTTGGAGAAGATACGTGCCGTGGCCAAGCCTCAAAAGAAACATGTGAGAAGGCCCATTTTAGTCTCCATTTGCACTCATCGCCGTCTAGGAGAAGCAAAAACAGAGATTAAAAAGATCTCATTTGTAATTTTTCTCTCCTGTGGGATCAGACAGCCCTGCTGCCGACTTGCGTGTGAGTGCAATGTTGACTCACCACCCTGAGCTACAGCGATCAAAAAGCCCTGCGGCGGTAATTATATCCAACAGTATTATTTCATAAGAAACGCTTCAGAAAGATCAAGAGACTCGCAGCGTATTGATTCGCTTCATTGTCTCGTGGAACAGCAAAAGCTATATAATAGCTCAATAATAATGCAATTGTTTCAACAAATTGATTTTGGAGTCAGTAAGGTCACAATTCCTCACCGGAGGACGTTCCAGATCTCCAGTCTGTGCTGGTGGTGAATGAATGACCTGATTTTTTCTAATACCTTGTGTACAGTAACAGATGTTTGTGAATGGTAACCCGAGCCTGTCTGATGGTGACAGTGTATGTTTAAGATCACAGAAGCGAGTTGGTTTGCATGCGACGTGCCGTGTTGTCTTATGGACTACAGCTCTAACGTAAACACACAAAGTTTACATGTTTGCCTGCGTCTCGGGTTATTCCACCCGTCTGAGCACCATCCCATAAACCTTCGGTAAGCATTGATCAACGTTCAAGCGCTCCTGATGAACAACCTGTGAACATGAATAAATCTCTTTTTCAGGTTATGCTCAGATAAACAGATTTCTTAGAACTAACATGTTCAATAATTAGAAAAGAAACTTCAAAACAGGATTACTAGATTTGAGATCTAGCGTTATTTCCTAGCCGACTCCTTTTGGTGCGTTATCGCAAATAAATTCACACATTTTAAATGTGTCTTAAATGTCCAGATAATTTTTGGGGTCACTGGTTGTAGTGCCGTTAATGGCTTTTATCTGTAGCAAATGTTTGGCTGGTTATTGTGGGTTCCAGTCACCAATTGTGCGTAAAACCACATGGAAGAAGCTCAAAAAATAAATGAATAACTAAAGAGCAGTGAAGCAAACCTGACATTTAAACAGTCGTTTTCACAGCATACACAGACTGCACCGAAACAACGAAATATGGATTCAATTATATAAAGTATCTATTACATATTTTTCTCTTCATTTTCTGTCTCACCCTCACGCTTTCTCTTGTCCTGACCACATCATTTGCCTGGTGCAGGTGTAATCCATCTGTCTTTGCATTGCTATTTTACAGGTGAGGGTCAAAATTTGCATCGTCACCAGGGCCCTGATCCTGCACAATTCCTACGGCTTGCTCTTCTGTTAACAAACAAAATCACTTTCTAAAAGTATTCAAACGAGGCAAACCTCTGTAGGGCACAGGGTTACACGCTTGACTGTGGACTAGTGGATCTCCGCAAACTGAACTGCTCGCTGTGGCGGATTGATATACAAAGGAGGAAAGACATTGTTTTTATGTGCCATTTGCGCCAGAAAAGTTTAACTGTAATTGATTTATTTATAGGTTTCAGCAACGCTTGGATCCTCCCCAAAGTAGCAAACTTTAACCAGCACAGATCCTGAGGCACAACCGAGGTTAATCAAAATGAAATAAAATATCGGCCTGAATATTTTTTAAACTAAACAAAAACTTAAGTGAAAATAAATACTACTAATCTTAAATTGAAATAAATTAGACTCAACATAAACACAGAATGAAAATACAAAAGCAAATTACTATAAATTAGACAAATTAAACATTATTCAAAATGGTTATAAAGCTAAAGATATGATTATAATAACTCTGGGTTCAATATCCAAAACACTGGGGAAAAAATTGTTTTTAAATGACTTTAAGTATTATCCCCCAATTGCTCCTTTTTAATGCTTTGAATTTTAAGCCTTTTTCAGATAACAGGGATGAAAATAAACTATTCTGTAATTTGTCCAAAAATATGTGCATTCTAGAGGAAACAACAGACACTAAAAGCATATTTAAAAAAAAGAAAAAAATTACAATGACCCTTACATTTGATGTTTCTCTGTGTCTCTCTCTTTCCATTTCCTGGCTCTTGTCTCTCGATTTTGACAGTTTTGAACTGGGACTAATGCAGATCATATGTGAGGTAGTTGGAATCAGTAACATTAAAGAGACACATTGTTACTTTAATATGAGACTCTAGATGGAGCCACTGAGCCTGTGAGCGTATGTGTGCCCCCAGTTTAAATGTTACATCTTGTTTGTACTTAAAACATGTGGCGTGTAGTAAATAATCTTGTATGGTGTGTGTGCGTGGCGCATGCAGGCGCTCCTGACTCATCAACAGACGCAAATTCTTCTCTCTAAGAACCCAGTACAGCCCCCAATTCTATAAAAACAGGGAAGGGAACCAGAGAGAGCGAGAGAGAGAGAATGAGAGACAAAACGCAAGATCCCAACCGCAGAAAAAGTCCCCCTCAACACACAAATTGAGTAAATTCAAATAGAACTGTATGTTTTTCTCCTTCTATTCCCGTTTGCAAATTGACCCAGTGCCCCACACAAACGTGGGGAAGACATTTCAACAAGTCGGTGGCACGCACAGCCGGCATTCTCCACCCTCAGGCCCTGGCATGCCAAAGCCTGCTTCACTATCCCAGCAGCCACTGCTCATATGTGGGCAGTAAGCGAAAACATAAAGCCGGCGAGCAGCGTCAACTGGGAAAAACAGGCAGGGGATCAGGGACTGGTTTGTGTACGCAGGTGGACAGATGTTTATCCTTGCACCTGTTCTCATTTCATGCGTTAACCTGCGTCACGATTCTGACGCACAGAACATGAAAACAAAACTGTAGATGTGAGAGCCTGTGTTTATTCCTTTTTTTGTTTTGGATTTTACAGTTTAAATGTTAAAGTGACACAACTTTTTCTCTCTCTTGCAGGTACAGATCTGTTCCAACAGAGACCTTCGTTCCCATCTCTGTCTCCATTGACAGCACCCCGCTTCTCTGATTCACACATGCATTATCCGGGTCCCTTCACCTACTCTGCCAACCCATCCAGCACTGGAATCGGAGGTCTCAGCGTGGCTAGCATGCCCACCTCCAGCCGCTACCACACCTACTTGCCGCCTCCATATCCAGGCAACCAGAACCAGAATTTCCAGACCAACTCCTCGCCGTATCACCTGTACTATGGCACTGGATCCGGCTCCTACCAGTTCTCGATGGTTCCGACCGGCGGCGCGGGATCTGGAGGCGAAAGGTCACCCAACCGCATGCTCACATCCTGCACCGCGGCGAGCGGAGCCGGGGGAACGGCAGGAGGGAACAACAGCCTGATCAACGCCAGCCTCGGTAACCAGAGCGACGGGGTGGACGCCGACGGCAGTCACAGCAATTCACCCACGGCGATGACCGGGTCGACGCGCATAGACGAGTCCGTCTGGAGGCCTTACTGAAAACGGGGAACATTATGGAACGAGATCGAGAATAAAAAGTCTTGCATGTATGATCGTGTTCGTTAAAAAGTCAAACCAAAGAGACAGAGATGTTAAAGACTCAGACAGCTGACCTGTGATCTACTTCTCCTCCGGACGCTTTAAACGGTACAGAAACAGAACGAGGAACCACAGGCAAGCAAAATGTACATAGAAAGAGTAAAAAATGATTAAGAAAAAAATCATAACAAAAAGAAAAAACAAAAACATCCCATAGTAATATATCAGCTACTTTTTCTGTTGATGATAAAACCAAAGAAAACAATCGTAGGTGCTTGTGAAGATAATCTGACGGGGATGTGTCTGTCCCAGTTTGTTTTATCTGAAACAAGCCAATTCATCCAGCCTTAAAGCCAATCTGCCTGAAAGCTGTAATTCCCAGAGTGCTTTGCTCCAAAGACCAAAAGCATTTATCATGCGCACAGTGTGGAAAAGCTCAGAAAAGACACAGGACTTCATGGGCACAGTGTGGAACTTTACATGTGTAAATACAACACATAGTCACTGATGGTAAACAAAGCTGTCAGAAGGTGTCAGGTACTTTCCAAACGGCTGAAATAGTCTTTAAATGGTAGTTTAAAGGGTGAGATGTGCTCCTACAAGAGTATGTCTATGAGCTATGTTATTATGCTTTTTAAATTCAATTGTCGTTAAAAGGAGTCTAGGGTGAATCTTGAGATCTGTCATGTTTAACACCAAAATACAACAAAATGAAAGAAAAGGGTGCCATTGATATATTTATACATCATTGTTACACATCGTGCTGTATTCATTTATGCTGATGATTTTAAAAACGGACAATTTTAAATACAGAATTATCCCTTGAGATCATGACAATCCCCCAAAAAGGAATTTGGAGATAAGTGTGGATAAAGCTACGCAATTCTTCATGGTCCCCAAAACAGGCTTTACTGTCTTTACACAAAGTATAATTTATTTTTGAGTTTTCATGAGATTCACCCTTCAGCTGTGAGTAGTTATTCAGTAGAGCATTTACTTTTCATAATCCAGAGACGGACGGACGTTTCTGTTTTTATTGATTTCTCGCTTCGCGCCAAAATCACGAACAATTAATTTGCCTTTTGAACTTGTGGAGACTAGTCTTTTACTTTTAAATAGTTTTAGAGTCATTATTTTCCTTTCTCGGTGTTGATTGCTTTTAATGACTTGCAGTTTCTTCACACTTACTGTGGTTTGTTTGAACTCACTTTACGGTTTGTGTACTTTTTTATTTATTTGAGCCAACGTGGATACGTTCCTGTCTTTGGTCGTTTCCGGGTCACGAACATTTCGCTTTTTTTACTATTTGCTTCCGGTTTCTTCTTTATGTTTAATATAAAATTGGAATTTGTGCTACTGTAATATATTCCTTCTAAATTATGCAAAACAAATTTTAATGTAATGTCTATGTTTTCCAATGCAGCTTTAATGCACTAAAACATTTATTTAAGTGGATGTCTTTGTAAACCACATAATTGAGATGCGCCGTATAACATTTATACCGGATAGAGTTCCAGATGATATAAGCCCTCAGGTGAACTCAACCCGTACTAGCCAAAGATTCAGACAATCGCCTGTTGTCATTCTCCGTCTCTCAAGTGTGAAAAATATGTTGCTCTAAGCACCTACATTATCTGTCTATTTTTCCTGCCTTGTTCTTGCAATGACTGAAATCGGAGACAATAATTGGGCACGTTTGAAAGGAGATCAGCCTTAAATATTTGAATAACAAAACCATGCACTCACTCGTACAAGGGCGGTAAAGTGGCCATGACACACACACACGCATTCACGTAACAGGTGTAGGTGAATAATTCAGTGCGTAACCGAGAGGTTTTTCCCAAGCTCACACCTGCTGCTGATACCTGAGGGCAAAGAACCCAAAGATAATGAAGGAAACAGATAGAGAGATAAATGATGCGAGAGCGGTATCTGCTTTCACAATCATTGGTCAACCTTAAGGCCTTCTTATCTGTGCAAAAGTGACTGTGTTCAGCTTGATTCACTGCCGCTTTGATGTCTTTGTGGAGGGGGTTATTCTCCTTCCCATTGCGCCGCTCGTTTGATTTTTGCCCAAAAGCCAGTGGCTACAGGAAAGATGGATTTCAAATGTGAGATGGTCGTCCTTATTACATGCAGGAGTTGTTGCTGCAAGGACTTCTGGGTAACACACACCAAGGGTTTTCAGTGATACGGTACGAGAAACCGTTACTGTTTGATGTTCAAATGATACTATAAAGGTGCAGTTTTATTTTTTTTCTATCAGTCTTAATCTGTCTCTATGTAGCGGCTGGCTTGATTTCACAAAAGTTGAAGACAATCTTTTGGGAGGTTTGTTTGTGATTGTTGATTATTTTGAAATGATTGAAATGTGGACCAACACAAGGATACCCAATTTGCTGGCCCAAATGATCATGACCAAATGTAGCGTTTCTATTTATCAACTGTATCAAATGCTGATGTTTATCGTGTGTTGCTAAATGAATCTTTGTAAAGAAGCTACATTGCATAAATTAAGATCACGCCGAAAGATCGATCAAGCACAACACACTTCTGTACAGAACAAATTGTCCTTTTCACTCCATATGTTGTCATTTTGGCTCAACAAATGTTTTTCTTATGTTCCTTCAATGTGTGCTAATGATGTAGTTTTGTATGCATTTTAATTAAAAAATGATCAGGCTTTGCTTGGGATTTTGAATTTCATTTACTTGTGCTTTAATAATGCTCCTGATAATGCAGTAACACATACATTTTATTTTCTCAAAATGTTTTTGTGAGACCAAATAAGATTTATATTAGATTGTTTTTGTCTACTCAAAAACACTTAATACCTAAAGAAATCCAGATTATTTATACTGGCATGGCCTAGAAAAGAAATATTTCTTCTACATAAAAATTACAATCATTTCAGCAATTATAAACAATTCAAATAATAAAACTTCAGTTATATAAGTGGCCTACATGTTTTAATCTATATTAAAAAAGCATTTTATGTCAAACATTATGTTCATATTTTCAGCATAAAGGTATAGTTCAGCAAAAATTATAATTCTGTCTGTCAGTCATCATTCACTCACTCTCAAGTTGTGCCCCAGAAGTGCCCCTAAAACATTGTTCAACCGAATAAAGAAAGTTACACAAGTTTGGAAAAACTTGAGGACGGTGAGTAAATAATGACAGAATTTTAATTTTGAATATGATTTTAGAGGTACAAATGGATAAAACTTGCAAGATACTTTTAGCCGTTTTAACTCGACTAACAGACTATATTCTTTAATGGCATAAGAACGTACATATGCTTCTCATTTTGTGTCTCGCGAAAGAAAGTCATACAAGTTTGACTTCTGCTATTCGTCGCTAATCTTTCCTTTTGTCAAAGCCGTGAAATCTCTGAGTTGGTTTGTTTAAATTCAGATTTAAAAATGAATCACTGGTTTAAAATGTATGTGTCACAATAAGTCAACAGACCAGTTCCAGTGTGCAGAACGGAGCATGAGATCTAAGGGCTCAAGTGAAGGGAAAAATATCCAGCAAATATTGACTTTTTCAGTTTGATCCTCACACAAAGCTTTCACAAGGCTACAGAAGACTTGGAATATAGCCCACAGTAGGCCGCTGTACACTGCCTTATTGTGTTCACAGGTGTTTTCTGTTACTTTACAAGAAGCTCAAACTATTTTGAGAGAACAGTTCAGTTTAGTTCATCGATCAGACCTTCCACAACAAACAACGGCTTCTCAGAACATTAACATAATGTGAAAGATTCTCATTATTTCGTAATGGTTCAATCGGTTCGGTTTATCAGATTAACTGGAATGCTTGTCACTCAAACCCTCAGGACAGAAAGAGAGTTATGTTTTTCTGCTTTGTGCCAAACTCTGTTCAAACGTCATGCAAATGTTAACATGCCCACTCTTCCAGACCCATCATACAGTCAGCAGGCATTAATGTCAATTATTTTAAATGACTTATTTGGATGTGGTCATTTGTGTTACTCTCAACAGAGTGTAAATATAGACACTAAATTCACCAGATGAGTTTAAATGAACATGATGGAGGTGATGGGTACTCGTGTCGTGTTATTGGGGACCGGTAATGTTTTTGGCTAAACAAAGCAGTCTTGTCCATTCACTTGAAAACCATGAACCACTTGCATTGCTACCACGACAAACAGATGACAAAAATAACTCTTTTCCAGGAAAACTGAAAATACCTTGTACACACAAACAAAATTGAAATATCCATCAAAATGTTCTTTGGTAGATTGACAAGCCAACTCATTGCTCACAAGTGACAGACACAAGGCCTGTCTACCTCAACTTCCTGTTTCGAAAGGAAATAAATCAGACAAGCAAATAAATCTAGGCTATACTTAACTAAACATTTAATAAGGTCAGCTTTTCTATCTATTATTTTAATCTAAGGTGCTAGGCTTTGAGTATCTGTCTAGCAAGCAATCCCCTAGCACGGTGCAGCACCAACACAAAACACCAAGACATGGCTTATGTCACAGATCATGTTTACACCCGTTTTGATATTTATTTATTTATTTATTTATTAGCAAACTAGGCATATTTGCAAAGTAGGAGCTTTCCTGTAGCTCAGTGGTAAGAGCATTGTGTGAACAACGCAAGGTTGTGGGTTCGATCCCAGGGGATTGCAAATACCTATGCATAAATGTATAGGACAACGCAATGTAAGTCGCTTTGGATAAAAGCGTCTGCCAAATGCATAAATGTAAGTTTGCAAACATGAATAGAAAAAGTGACCTGTACATCCGAAACAAATGGTTTGATCTTCAGATGTATGCGGCCACGCGATAACGTAGAATATAAAAACTGAGTATTTTGCGGTAAACTTGTTTGCTACTCAATTAATACACTTTAAAACCATGAAAATCGCTTGGTTTCGTTTTTAAACAAAGATTTGTTGGTTTAAACTTATAATTATTTGATATTTGACAAATAATGCAATTTACCAAGTAAAGACACGCAACGGTATTGGGTGACAAGCCCATGTTTGGATGTGGATTGCATTGCCGGCTTAATATTGCATCAAAGAATCCGCCATATTGGAACCGGCAAGACTACCCTAAACACAACGCAGTGAAGTGAACGATGAAGCTTCGGTGTTTCTCGATAAAAAAGCTCATTAACATTTAGATTTATTCATCGATTTCAGTTAATAACAAACTACATCAAGTGTAACACAATTTCTAATCTAATCTAATTTTACTTAATACATTTTTATAACGTCTGGTTGGTTCACTTGTGTCCTCCCGATATACCGGATAAATGTTAACAAACTAATGGTTATGGAAATACATTTACAACTTAATTTTAAGTTGATTTATCAACAACCTGTGCAATAGAATTGTTTGCAATGAATAACATTTTCTTCTGTTTTAAGTCTAGACATGTAAATTATGTTTTGTGTTGCTGATTGTAAATGCAAATTATATTTAGAATTTAAATAACTTTGTTTTTATAAGCTGAGTCGTGGTATCAACTGAACAGGGACACTATAAATCAAACAATAAATGAGACAATAAACACCTGATAATAAAAATACAATTTGTTTCTACATTCGGATATTTATCTCATTATTTTGTTAGTTTGTGTATTTAATTCGACTATTATTATTATATTTTGGAAGATTGTTAATTCATCATTCACTATAGTTGGGGTTGTGGTTTTGTTAAATTAGCCATGATTATATCCACAACCTTTCTGGGAAGTCACACGTTACAGTAACTCTCCCACAGAGTTATACAAACGTCAAGCTTTTAATTAAATAAAGCTCGAGAGAATTACTTACACACATACTCTAATGCAGGACAGTTTTGTGTATTTCACACACAAACACACAATTTATAAACACATGTGGGCATCAGGAAGTCTCCAATCTGGCATCTGTCGTGAGAGTTTTTTCCTACTACAGAGCATCTTTCTCATTCATTTCTCCTTGGTGTCCCGAATGTGTTTTGCAATGTAAAGGGGAAGAGAATGTCTCAGGATTAGGATGCACAGGAACTGTAAAGAATCATTAATAGCTTGCACCTTAAGTGACTCGAGTTTCCATCTCTGCCTTAGTTTTACATTGCTGTGGAAATCGTATTCTAAATCTCCTTGACTGTTTACTGTTGCTGTGGGAAGGCGGCATCGCTTGGTTTAAGAAGTGGGACAAAAAAACAAGCTGATGTATTTTGGAAACTGTCACAAGCTGCTTTGGTTTCTCATGGAAACCACTTCCTGGGCCATGGGGGAGCCCTTTGATACCTGCATCCATACGAAACCCATTAGAAGTGTTCTGACCTCTCTCTTCCCAGCCTCCGTGAGAATAAGGCAACAAGCGGGCTGAAACCGGTTTGCTTCGGGAGCCCGTGAGCGCGGGACTGTTTTTTAACTGGACCGGAGAAAAACAGACCGGGCTTTGGGATGGGAAAGACAGACTGTGTCCAAAATCACGGTTCCCACACAGAGACCGAGAAACGGAGACCACAGGGACCAAAGACGAATGGACATTTAGGACATTCCCACCTAAAGAGAGAAGTTATGAAAAATAAAAACAGGGTGAAAAAAAAAGATTACCATTACACTTAACATTTCAGTTCGATGTCAATGAGGTTTTCACTTCTAATTTTTAATTCTTTAATGATTTATAGGCCTATTTATAAAAAAGAGTGAGGCAAACATCTGAGGACAAAGTTGAGTAAAAATACTATCGAGGTGTTGCCAGAGAGAAGTGAAACCAACCTGACGAACAAAAATATTTTTAAAAGATGTTTCAGAAGTACTTAAAGGACTGCATCTGGATGAAGATGACAGATAAACCCACATTCTTGTTCACCTTTTATAACAAATATGTAGGCTACAATAAAAAGGTTATTCTCAAAGAGACCCGTTTCCCATAATGCATCATGAGAACTGATGCATGAGACTGGCTTTTCTCACATAAAAAATGACATGCGATCAAACTCCATCAAGAATAGATATTGTTTCCTGTAAAACCCTGGAAATCAGAAGGAGGTGCACCGAGGGCTTGAGACAGTATCTTATGAGGGATCTTGGCCCATTACTTGATTTAGAGAGAGCAGATATAGGGGGTCAAACCCCTTCACACCCCCTCATTCCCCACCCCATCTCCCTACAGACACAATCCCCGGGAACAAACCTCATGAACAGTGGAGCTGGGAAATGATCTTTTCTTGTTATGTTGTGTGTGTGTGTGTGTGTGTGTGTGTGTGTATTTTCTTCAGAATTTTGAATAATTGGATGAATGAATGGAAACTTTGCACTCCATTTAATCTTTTTGCATTTAAGAAACCATTGAGATATTAAATAGATCCCGTTGTGATTTTGTTCGTTATTGCAATATTACACACCTAATTTATAAACCACCCAACGTGTGCATGTTTAATGTTCTCAGTAATCAAACTCCTTCACACCTTTTCCCTCGAATTCAGCCCGAGGCTGGAATGGAGAGATGATGACAAGACATTTCTTGTCAAAAGCTCCTTTAGTCTGGCAAGATTCACATTGAGACATTATACAGAGATAAAACAGTAGGAACGAGAGGAGAAACAAAGCTCTCTTTTTGGACTGGAAAGAACGAGTCATTAAGATGAGGGGGGTTCCTCGGAGATGACAAAATGGCGGTGGATCTGAGGGAATGTTTCAAAAGTGTTAATTCTCCAGATTACCTCACCAAACCTTACGTGTCTGTGTGCGTGTCTGTGTTTGAATGGTTCTGCTCAAGATCCTCCACAGACCTTTGCTTTCATTCAAAACTACAGGAAAACCCAACAGTAGATTTAGTCTTCCTGGCATCCCTTCTCATTTGCAGGAAATAAGACAGTTCTGTGTGCGTGTGTGTGAGTGTGTGTGTGTGTGTGTGTGCGTGTATGTGTGCGTGTGCAGCAATGGTCCATAACGTAGTCTGTTGTTTCATTTCAGACCTCATTAGCCAAACTCCTTTCGAGTAGCATTTAAAACTAAGTGAAAATTTGGACCTGTAAAAAATTCTTGAAAAAGTACAGAAACACAATGTTCGGAAAAACACAAGATCTAATACACCGCATTAAAAATGTCAGCGTTTTGTGTTCTTGAATAAAAGCTATGAATTCATGTTTCTTTAACCAGGGCTGCAGCATCTTGGATGAAAAATGGGCCCAGACAAGTTTACTAAGAGAACAATTATTATGAATTGACTCTAAATGATATACAACTTTTTTAACCCTAAAACAAATCTGTTGAACATATTAGAATAAACAATATCATAATAGAACAAAATAATTATTTTTGGCCGCTCAACGCGTTCTCTGATAAATGCAGATGTCTGATCTGACATCATCAATCCGTTAAATTATGTTTTTACCTTAATTCTGGCAATGTCACAGGATTTCTGTAAGAGTGAAAAGGTAAAAATCATTAGTCTGCTATCAAAACAATACAGGTCTGTAAGATGTGCCTGTGTGTCCATGTGCGCTCACAAAGCCACGTTTATCCCCCAACAGTCCTTCAGTTCAGGCGTTCCATACCTCTCTCTCTCTGTCAGACAGTGTGTGTAGTTGTTGTCATTGATGATGGAGTCAGAGACACGTAGAGCTCTGATGAGCATGTGACACAAGGCGGTAAAAACACCAGAAACATTTCCGATCAAAGTTTGTTTTTTCTAGGTGGGGTCTTTGAAAGAGGCCTCTGTGAGGTGCGGAGAAACGTTTCCTCCACTGAAAAGAAAGAAAGTGTTAGGAGTAAAGTATGTGTGTGTGTTATTGATGGTTAAAGCAGTCAGAGCTGTTATGCTGCTTAATGCCACTGGCTTGAGCTAATGGAGCTATTAGACTAAAGCCCTTAAACCCCACAGAGAGAGAGAGAGAGAGAGGTGCAGAGGGGAGATCAAGGGTCCTGTGTTCTTTATTTATGGCTGATGTTTGACATCAGTTATCCATTGCTGCACCAAGATATACTTTATTTTCATCATATTTAAGAAAATTAGTATTATTCTATTTAGCACACAATTCTTGAAACGTGCCTGGATGTTAAACTTTGAGTATGCTTCATATACTTTATTATTGTTATTGATTGAATAGCAAAACAATACCGTAAAACATAATGTTTGTATTATATGCAAATCTAATATCACTTTATTTTATGTATTTATTTTTATATATCTTATTCTTATAGTTATAAGATAGACAATTTTTAGTGCTAGTGCTTACTTGTCGCAATTGATGTTTTATTTTGTTTTATATGGCGTGTTCCCAACAGGTTTTAAGCATTTAGGAGGCATATGTGAGTTATTGATACAGATTTATTTGGGGTTATGATTCCTTCACTTATGAACAAAGCAGACAATAACATCACATAACAACATTATTTACCAGTGAAGCAAATTTTTGATTTATTTGTGTTGTGAATGTGTGTGTGTTGTACTAAATGAAATTGCTGGGTTTGGAGGGAAACACGGAAGAACAGAAAGCAGTTAAACACATCAAAGAGTTATATACTTCAAACAGTGTCATCTGAGAAACCTGCTGGTCCACTTACACACACACAGACACACACATGCATGTTTTATTATCTCTGTGGGGACAGTCCATAGGCGTAATGAGTTGTATACTGTTGAACTGTATATTTTATCCCCTATCCCTAATCCAACCCCTAAACCTAAAGATCATGGAAAACTTTTTACATGTTTAGATTTTCATAAATTATCATTCTGTACAATTTATAAGCTTTTGTGCCCGTGGGACCTCAATTTTGGGACCCAACGTGACACAGGTCCCCACTAACATATAAAAACCAAGTCCACACAAACACAGACAAAAAATGAGTGTTGTTGTTAGTAATAGTAGGCCTATGGTGAAATGGCTCCCTCTAGTGGCCATTTTTAGTTTAAAGCATTTATTTAGTCTTTAATTGATTATCTTCCCTCCTCTGGAGCTTTGAAATCTCATTCAAGAGCAAAGTTTCTAAAGAAATCAAGTTAACAGAATAAGGGTTAGTTTTATTTAATAATAACATTCCAGTCTTTCAATATTATTATTTTTTTGCTTGTAGACCCGTGTTGTGACTCAAGTTTCCATCTCTGCTTAATGCATCTTTTAAAGTTGAATTGACAGGACCATCCACAACGACTCCGACTGTTTCTTCTCCATCTTTATTGTAAGACAAAGCTGCTTTTCAGAATCTCCAGAAGCGTGTTTCCATTCACTTGTGATGGGGAGGTATCATTTTGCAAATGTGTCTCCGTCCACAGCAGTGGTCTTGTTCTGTAAAAGCACCATAAACTGGGACATATTCATACACACACATATGTACAGTAAAAGGATCAGGATATCTGATCCTCAGAGTTTTCCTGAACCCCGCTGCAAGCTTCACGTCACTCTGCACACTTATGGCTGAAGTGGAAGATCTCGCACAGATAAAGTCGCTGGAACTCATTAGGGGGTTTACATGGCTGGAGGAAAGTTCCACGTCCAAGAACAACAACCGTCCGGCCCGGCAGCAGACATTTCCCTGTCCCGTGTGCAAGGTTCTGCTGGGTGAATGTGGGCCCAGGCCGAGGGTGAAAAACAGTAAGCGTTGTATTACAAGTCATACAACTACTTAGCTCAGAATATTTCTTGGCATGAGTGACATTTCCTCTTATATCAAACCTGAGATGTGTGCCATAAACACTTTTATTTATTTTCAGGAATAAAAAGACATCTGTCCTAATGAAAGTGCTAATTAACTGGAACCAGGACTCTTCTCACGCCAAGAATCCTTTGAAAGCGAGATGAAACTGTTACTTACTCCATAAAACTGAGTGTTGTATGTTAAACATTTGTGCATGTCATTTTATTTTAATGTATTTGCTGTAAATCATAACTTTCCGCATCCCTTCGTGTTTGTTATTTATTGTCTGCATAGTCATTTCAGATAAACCTAAACAAAAGTTTTGAACTCATGTTATGGAACTTCTTAACTACAAACGTCCGAAACATTGACAGATACAAAGATTTTAAAATTAATCTTAAGCAGTGGTTTCTATCTGAGCAAATTTGCAACCACTTATGACTGTGTTTTCTATAAACTGTTTTTACAAATCTTAAATTTCTGCATTGTGATGTTTATGTGGTGTTTATGTCATGCTGTATGTTATTTCATTTGTTTACCTGCCCAGGTACAGCAGATGTAAATTAGCTATTAGCTTACTCCGGTGCAATTACTTTTAATTGTGCATTGTCCCTGTAAAAACAAACAATGAACAAATGTAAAATGATTACATTTGATCAGATCACTTCAAAATCAACTTTTTCTCATAGTATTTTCTTCACAAAAATATGTATATTAAGTGTTCTCTGTTGCTATAGAATGTTTTTTTAATGGGAAAATCAAATCACACTTGTTTTAGAGCCATTCTTCTATAAGTAAGTGGGCATGTTACACTGGTTTGCTAATATTTTATGCCACACAGAGGCTGAAAAGGTTTCAGGAGTTTCCCAAAGTGAGGTGGGTGTGGGGAGAGCCCCCTTAAAAGCAAGTAACCAGAGTCAATGTTTACCCAGCTGCACGAAAGCATGTAATGAGTGTTTGGACTACAACTCCATCCATGGACATGGACATCACCAGACTCCTCTCATTCATACACAAATAAATACTTCTGACTGGTAAATGTTGTTTTATATTATTGCATCTGTCTCCTTAGATAATATCGTACTTGTGTATACTTGTGACGCTTGATACTTTTATGTTTATAAAAAGATTAAAATTGTACAAAAAAAAAATGTTGAAGTCAGTTTTTCACTTTTAATCCAGCAGATGGCATTGTTGGAAAACTGTGAAAACGATGCTAAATCTAGCTTTGATGAAAATGTTAGACTCCTTGATATGGAAGCAAATAAGAGACATAATGTTTTGAAATTTAACAGCCTATGAATACTTGATTTTGAATTATTTTACTTTGGAAACCATGTATCTGAATTTATTTGTTTCGAATTTACCTCTATGAAATTTAAATATGAAAATTCTTGATTTCCAATTTGAAAACCTGAATTTAATGCTCACAATTTCAGATACCAAAAAATCAATTTACAGAATTTCAGATAAAATACATTCAGATTGATCAAATTTGATTGCTCTTATTCAGATCTCAAATTTCAAGTTAATACTTTTCAAAGAAAACATGTTTGAGCATTCGACTGCTCAAATTCAGATCGAAAAATTCAAGTTAAATATTCACATGGTAACATCCGGGTTACCCAGGATAGGAAAAACAGTTGAGCCCAGAGCCCGTCTGTAATTGAACCGAACCATTGAACCGAACTATTGAACCGAACCAATGAACCGAACCAATGAACCGAACCGACGTCGGTCGAAAAATAATAATAATAATAGTTCCAAAAAATAATTAGCAACAACATACTTTTGTTCTGTAGAGTCTGATTAACAGCAAACTTACCGGAGCGCCTTCGTTTTCCCTAGAAGTCATCTTCTTAACAGGTTTAATATCCGTGCCTTGGCCTCTTCTTGGATCATGACAGACAGTCAGGTTGTCGTGCTCTGATAGGCCGCCCGACGTCAGTTCATTGGTTCGGTTCAATGGTTCGGTTCAATTGCAGACGGGCTCTGGGCTCAACTGTTTTTCCTATCCTGGGTAGCCCGGATGTTAACATGTGAATATTTAACTTGAAATTTGAGATCTGAATAAGAGCAATCAAATTTAATAAATCTGAATGTATTTTATCTGAAATTCTGTCAGTTGATTTTTTTTGTATCTGAATTTGTGAGCATTAAATTCAGGGTTTTAAATTGGAAATCAAGAATTTTCATATTTAAATTTCATAGAGGTAAATTCGTAACAAATAAATTCAGATATTCAGATCAAGTTAAATATTCACATGGTAACATCCGGGCTACCCAGGATAGGAAAAACAGTTGAGCCCAAAGCCCGTCTGCAATTGAACCGAACCACTGAACCGAACCATTGAACCGAGCCAGTGAACCGAACCACTGAACCGAACCATTGAACCGAACCAATGAACTGATGTCGGGCGGCCTATCAGAGCACGACAACCTGACTGTCTGTCATGATCCAAGAAGAGGCCAAGGCACGGATATAAAACCTGTAAAGAATATGACTTCTAGGGAAAACGAAGGCGCTCCGGTAAGTTTGCTGTTTATGCACAATCAGACTCTACAGAACAAAAGTATGTGGTTGGTAAAAATTTTTCGAACTATTATTATTATTATTTTTCGACCGACGTCGGTTCGGTTCATTGGTTCGGTTCAATGGTTCGGTTCAATGGTTCGGTTCAGTGGTTCGGTTCAATGGTTCGGTTCAATTGCAGACGGGCTCTGGGCTCAACTGTTTTTCCTATCCTGGGTAGCCCGGATGTTACCATGTGAATATTTAACTTGAATTTTTCCATCTGAATTTGAGCAGTCGAATTAGACATATGTTTACTTTGAAAAGTATTAACTTGAAATTTGAGATCTGAATAAGAGCAATCAAATTTGATCAATCTGAATGTATTTTGTCTGAAATTCTGTAAGTTAATTTTTTTTTGTATTTGAATTTGTGAGCATTAAATTCAGGTTTTTAAATTGGAAATCAGGAAATTTCATATTTAAATTTCATAGAGGTAAATTTGAAACGAATACATTCAGATACATGGTTTCCAAAGTAAAATAATTCAAAATCAAGTATTCAAGTATTCAAAATATTCAAAACATTATGTCTCCTATTTGCTTCCATACCTTGATCTTCCCTGAAAAAAAACACACAAAAAAGTCAAGAAACACACGTTTGTCTTAAATAAAGGGAAGGCGCATTAGATTATACAAAAGGTGCATCATAAAAGCACATTGTTTGTAATGTGTCTTTGTATTTTAAAAGTTTTATTTTTATTTCCGGCAGTACTAATGTTGCTGTGTTTAGTACAGTATTTTTATTCTATTACGACCATTTTATTGTATTTTTATGAATTGCTTTATTTTCCAATATCACCGGAAGCCACAAGTCTCTCTTTAAATCCCGCCCACTGCACGCACTGCCACGCCGGCCAATCCCGTCGCTTTATTTTTCAGAAGGCGTGTCCACGGCCTCGTGAATACAGAACTGACGTGAGTGCTGATGTCACTCAGATTGTTCTTCGACCTGTGTTTAGCTTAGCTTCGCTAAACTCTACCTTCAATGGTCCAGTTTTGATTTAGACCACCTTTAATCCGGTTAATTTTATAGACAGGCGCGAAGTAAAGCCGGACGAACACGTGTGAGCGCTGACAGTTCACGTCATATCTTTAAAGGAGGGTTTTTTATAGGTTAGCGGTGAGTTTATGTGTTAGCTTGAGCTGATCTTCAGTCAGAACTGCAATCATGGGCTCCAGAGCTTCATCTTTACTGAGAGAAGAAGACATTGAGGAAATAAAGAAAGAAACTGGATGTGAGTATCAGTTTAGTTTGAGGTTTTTCTGTGGTTGGGACACGTGTATGCCATGTGCACTGATGTGGTTTAATAATGTTGAATGTCTCATGTGTGCAAAGTTGACATGTTGCATTTGGATATGGGTAACGTTGAACTTCTCCTTTATTCATATTTACATGCATTCAGATTTTACTGACATGTTATGTGTCATGAGCCTTCTAACCAAACTATTTCAACATCACATGTTTAAATTGACATAACTGAGAAAATGTGTTGTGTGTGCCTGTGTGTGATATGAGCCTGTAGGGGTAACAGATGCATATCAGTGATTTTCAGAAGCTGTCTTTAGGTATGCCAAAGGTTATTGTGATTAAAATAAGTCACAAAGAGCCAGCAGGCAGGACATATTTACAAGCCACTCGTATAGCATCATCATCTTTTTACATTTAACATTGTGTCTTGAAAAACCGAAGTGTGATATTGGGTATGATAATTCAATCTAAAAATGTTAATAATGTAAGTCCACTTATAGCCGAATGATCAAGTGAGTCCGTTCTTCTAGCACCTTGCGTCACACAAAGGCAAAGATTCATTGTAATATCTTTTCTTTGGTCATTTTTACTGCACTGAAGCCTATAAAAATTCACTTTGATACATTATTCGGCCTTTGAAAAGACAGAGAATAAGGTTTATGGTTAATCCCTTAGCTTCAAGGCAAGGCAAGTTTATATATATAGCACATTTCATACACAAGGGCGATTCAAAGTGCTTTACATAAAATTATTGACAGAGAGAAATAAGACGTATCTTTCAAATGCGAATGATTTAGGATCACAAATACTTTAGATTTCAAGAAACAATAAAACGCCAATAAAATTGATTTTAAATGTGAGTGTACTTTGTATACTAAAAGAAAAGGAGCAAAAGAAAAATAAATTAGAAATAGAAGTGCAGTTGATGTAAAGCAGCACAGTGCTCAGGTTGTGAATGCACATCTTAACAAGTGTTTTTATCTGGATTTAAAAGTAGCTTCTGTTGTTGAACGTCTGATGTCTTCTGGAAGCAGATTCCAGCTGAGGGTGGCGTAATGGCTAAACGCTGACTCGCCCTGTTTTGAATGAACCCTTGTTATCTCTAACTGACTTGATCCTGATGATCTGTGAAGTCTGTTTGGTTCAAAAAGCATATCTCAGATGTATTCAGGTCCTAGACCATTGAGTGATTTCTAGACAATTAATAATACTTTAAAGTTGATTCTAAAAGTAACTGGTAACCAGTGTAAGGACCTGAGGATTGGAGTGATATGCTCAGATTTTTTGGTTCTGGTCAGAATCCTGGCAGCAGCGTTCTGTATGAGCTGCAGCTGTCTGGTGGTCTTTTTGGGAAGACCTGTTAGGAGTCCATTACAATATTAATAAAGGGAAAGGTCACCCCGAAATAAAAATTCTGTCATCCTTTACTCACCCTCTTGTCATGTTAAACCTGAATAACATTGTTATTGTTTGTATTTTTAAGAGTGTTGGTAACAGAACATCGGTACCCATTTACTTGATTGGTCTTGTGTCAATACAATGCATGTGAATGTTGACTACTGGCATTCTTTGGTTACAATTGTTCTTCAAAATATCTTCTTTTGAGTTCTGCAGGTGATAAAAAAAACACGTGTGTAGGGGAATTTTTGGGTGAACTAGAAGAGTGTCTGAACATTTTTGCCTGATATTTAAAAAATCTTGAATATGCAATGAAACACCTTGGAACGCGCAGCGTTATTTGATGTTTTGATGTGATATCAACTGAAAAATGCAGAGATTGGAAGACAAATCGAGTGGCCCCTCCCCCTTCTAAAATAGTCAATAGCGTTTCATTTACAGCACAGTCAGCATCAACCTGGCAGTGACATTGGTGTATAAGTCTATTCAAAATTATAGGAAGATCAGTAATACCAGTGATGTGTCATTTGAAACTTGTTTACATTGATGTGTGACACTGGTGTTTGTCTTCTACTTTACTGATCAAGGCTGTGATGTCTGATCTCTTCCATAGACGTATAATGTTGCGATGAGGTCATGCAACAATGATGAGACAATTATTTAATAATTGCGACAGCCCTACTTTAAGTGTTAATCATTTTAAGGGTTAATCATTTTTCATCTTTAATTTCAATAAATGTGTTTTTAGAATGAAATTACTTTGTTTGTTTCTCTGCCACTGTAACATGTATTTTAGAGATTATGTAATATTTCTACAGATGAAACGCAGGGAGAAACAGCCACATAAATTGGAGTTATTGAACGCCACATAAAGCATCCAGATGTTTTTCTGTACTGGATCCGAACCCAATGGGTCGGTTAAAGTGTCTTTTTTTTTAAAGATTTGATTTAGGAGAACATCGACCATGGTTTGCCTGATCATGTGGAAAAGTTCTGTGTTCATTCATTTGACTCATTCATGCAATGATTTTTATAGCCTAGATTGTTGAGGTTCACACAAGTTGGCAGATGCTTTAATCTATAATGCATTCGAGAAATACAGCCGAGAGATGACCTCCCTTGAGTTTGAGTGTAATTGGGCGTATGTGTACTTGGTCTCGGTCAAGGTCTCCTCCCGGTTTAAACCGTTGATTACACACATTCAGGAATCCAGTAAATCCAGTAATCTAATCCACCAGCAGACAATAAATAACAGTGTTGCTGTAGTATAATAATGCACATTATCTGTTGTCTGGACTCTGAAATGTGTCCCGTGTGTGAGGTCATTCAGATTTAAATCAGTACTGTTATCTGTCTCACTCTCAGGTGACATAAAGCTCTGTGTCCGGCTAATGAATGTTTACTTTGTGTGTTGCAGTTTCCCACAGTCAGATCACTCGTCTCTACAGCCGCTTTCACAGTCTGGATAAAGGAGAGAATGGAGCGCTCAGGTACTACGCTCACACAGTCAATACACAACCTGAATTGTGTAATACTGTACCAACGCTTGACCTCACGGAGGAACCGGAGATTGTAGAGGAAAGCGTTTCAGCTGCGTGTTCTCGGTTATTTAACATCACTCTAAGCGTTTAAGTTTAAACGTATTAATGCGCAATGGTTAACATTCATTCACACACGCCTCAGGGTTTAACGCGTTAACTTTTGACTGGGAACATTGTAACCGTCTCACAGTTTGAGCTTTGACCCAAAAACTATTTTAGCTATTACACGGCTGCACAATATTGTAAAAACTTTGACTATAGTGATCGATTCAACCGTGGATATAGCTTGAAAGGTCTTATGGACCATGTTTCGTTTGATCTCTCCCCGTCAGGAACTCATTCAATCTGAAAATATAAAACTAGAAAAAAAAAATAAGAATAAAAGTGAATAATTAAATTAATGATAATAATAAAATATGTGTGTGTGAGATAAAGGAATATATGATAAATTAAATAATAAATGCATAAAAGTTAGAAAGGGTTAGTAAACATATAATATATATGGAAATACTAATAAATAGAATAATGTAATAAATTAGATAAATGGAATAGAATAAAAAACAAATGTTTGTTTCTACCCAGATCTATCATAACATAGTCTCGCTTAGGATCCTGTGAAACTGATCCAATGACGACTTTGAACGTCCTGAAGTGTTTCTAGAAAAGTGCCTTTTCCACACGTTTAGCCAACGGTCCGTGAGCGTCACGTGACGTCTGAGGCAGAGACTAATCATAACAACTTTTTGTCTTAAAATCTTTTTTTCATGTTAATTTCAAGAAAAACATTACAGTGGTTTCACTTGCATGTTTCATTATTTTACAATACGGTTGTGATTGCCAAAGTGAGATCATGCCTAGTGTTTGCTTAACAGCCGCTGCATGTCCTCGCGACCTGGGGTCACCTCTGTACCGGTGTATCTTTTCATTTGAAACAGACACGATAGTGAAGTTTCTGCTTCTGTTATGTGTATTATTCTTTCTGTTTACCACATACACTAATGTCACAGCTTGTCGTGCTATATTTGTGTGTTTGTAATGACAACATGCCGTGTGGTGTGAAACCAAGTGAGATGATGGTCAGCCAAACAAACAAAACCTGCACACTCAGTTGAGACCGGCTGCGTATGTTGTTACTCCAAACATCTTTCAGACTATGACAAGTGATGTCGCCTGTGTTTAAATAATCAATTCAAAAATCAGGGCCATGAGGTGTGTGTCCTTCCCCTGAGCATGAAAGTTACCCACGCCGTCTCACATACGGTCTTGTTCAGGTGATTTACAGGTCTGGAAAAGTTAGTTTCCAACTTATGATTTACTACAGCTTTTAATTCTGTTTGGTTATGGGATTACTTCACCAGTTGCTCTGTCAAAACATTCATCGTGTTATTCTCACTCATATATTAACTACTTTACCAGATGGATGAGGCCAGAAAGTCAACAACTCACAGTTTCTCCAAATGAATTATTGGGTGTAGTGTAAAACATGGCTGTATTAAACATTACAATATGTTGACTCAAGAATCCTACAGAAACAAAGAAAACACATAACAAACAACACATGAAAGCAATCGATGTACAATGAAGTTTGAGGACGGATTCAGATTGCTTGCGCTGTACAGTAGTTACATGTAACTGTTATGTTTAAATTGAGAACTGTCATTTAAGAACCGTTCATTGAAGTCCTAAAATGCAAGGGCACAATTGTGAAGTAGTAAAAATGTGTGTGTTTTTAAGGGAACATGATGTACCCAGCACTTGTTTCCATAGAGCCTTGTGTATGTGTAATAATCACCTTCTCTCTATCTCTCTTTTTCTTTCTTTATCAGTCGAGAAGACTTTCAGAGGATTCCTGAGTTGGCCATAAATCCTCTTGGTGATAGGATAATTAATGCCTTCTTCCCAGAGGGGTGAGAAACATCTCGTAACATTGGAAACATCGTGCAAGTCTGCTTCTGTTTGTTGCATCTCCACACCCAGATATTTGAAATGCTTACTGCACACCAAATAGACATTGAGCAAAAGTAATGATACAAACATTGATTAGAATAAAACTATCTAATGATTAATGTTACTAAAAACCCCCCAAAATTCTAGGGAAGGGAGTTAATCATTGCATGGCTTTTTAAATATGTGTTGTGCCTTGTACATATTTGTTTGCTTTTCCTTTTTGTGGTCAGTCTTAAGAAAGACTTCTAGCTTATGGTTGCCCATCCGCATATTTCAAAATATATTTTATGCAATGATCGGTTGGTTGTTGGTTATATATCATGTTTTATGTTATTATATAAGCACAGGAGCGCCTGATGTTTGTTCATGACTCTCTTGGTGTTTCTGTGGGCTCTGATACCTTGCACAGCCTGTAAAAAGCAGAACTTTCTTGGTTTTAACAGTTGCACGGACTTGTTTATTGCTTGATGTCCCAATGGATGTTATGTAATGGTAAGGCAGTTCCAGGCTGATGTCTGTAAGAACTTTCTTCATGTCAAAGCCAGGCTAATGTGCTGTAGAGTAAAAGCTTTTTGCTGGAAAGTTGATGGTTTGATCCTTGCGACAAGCCCCCGAAAACATGCCAATCCACGCAATGAACTTTAATAAGTTAATGGCCTTTTGTCCCTTGTGTGGAAAACATTTTGTTCATGTGATACTAGATCTAATATCATGATTGAAATAGCCACCAGGGGGGGGGGGGGTGTAAACATGGCTATGGAGTGGCACATCTTCCCTAAACACACTTGGTGTATATAACTGATGAAAATGTGTGTAAAAAAGTTATGCATTTACCCTTTAAAAACTCATCTCAGTAGAATCAGATTCTAGATAGAATGCTTTATCTTTAAAATTTTTCCTCCTCATTTCTGTGTCTCTTGCGTTACAGTGAGGATCAGGTGAACTTCAGAGGATTCATGAAAACGTTGGCTCGTTTCCGTCCAGTGGAAGACAACGAGAAAAACAAAGGCCCACCTTCAGGCGAGCCTCTCAACAGCAGGATGAACAAACTGCTCTGTGAGTTCTACTCAAACACTTGATGATGATTATAACATCAAGTATTTGCTAAAGAGTCATCTGGAAGAGGTTGTGTTTTGTAAGTATAGCGTGAGCTGGGGTTTCCTTGACCACAATAGTCTCTCATGTGGAAGTAAAAACAAATGCTAAAGAACTTGAGGCTGTAACACATTCTATGTTTACTATGGATACATTGTAAACACAGTGTTTTAAACGACTATTTTTATATTGACTTTCCTACCGACTAATTTATCAAATAATCGATTATTCTTAATGAATCATTATTCATTTTGAAAGTTGACATTTAAATTACAAAGCTAGCCGTTTTAAGGAAACATAAACTTAATTGAAAACATATTTGTAATTTTTGATAAGTGCAGAACGACAAGCAGCAATGAGCTTTATTTATTTTTTTAAGTACAACAGCCATTTTAAGCTAAATATAAATGTCAAAAGAAAATAATAGAACGCTAACTGTTTGGGCTGTTGCAATAAAAATTTCAACTGAACACAGCGGTGTCTAAATGGAATATAATTAACCAGTATATTTGTATATTTTTTCGTGCTGGCACTGCAATACAAATGCAACAAAATTCAGTCTATATTAGGCTAAAATATGGCAATTTCAGAAATGAATTACTCGTCGACATAATCCTATTGCTTATAATAGGTAATTGCAACAATCCTACTATATCCTGAGTTTCTTAATCGAAAAGGCATTAAAAGCTCAAACCTGTTAATAAAGCAGACTGGCCACAATTATGTAGAGAACATACATGAACACTTGAGTTGGCAAATGATCATCATATGTATTGTTTTTCAAATGCTTTGTAGAGTCAAATTATCTATAAATGCGCGGAAGAAAGTCAAGGTGATGCAATCATGGGAAACCTGTCGGATGTCGCACAGGGAGGTTTTCAGAAATATCTAAAAATAAAAATTTCAAAATTGGGTTTTCCTTAAAATATCATTCTGTAACATCTTGTCTTTCATGTCTGAAAACATCTTGGCAAAATGTGCTTGTTTGTGCTTTACTATAAATAGCGATTTATAGTGCCCAGTTGATGTTTAGGGCATGCCGGGAATGGCGAATAAAATCCGCCACATCTTTCCCTCCACAGATACACTAGTACTAAGACAGTTCACATATCAAAGTAACGTGTAGAATGAAGGTGTATCAATGCACATTTCCTGCTTGGGAAAAGGAGTGTAGCCCTGTTGGCTGGTGCTCATGCGAGATGCGTCCGTAATGCAAAAGTGACACATACACGGGATGATCAAAAGTTCAGCGATATGCTCATCATAAACAACGGAAAACTTGCTTCACTACATACTAAGTAGCTGTTTTCAAGGTCTAGACAACAATTCTCTTTTATAGTGATGCAGTGCTTTTAGCACTCCTAACAGGGCTCTCATTCTTTAAGTTTGCGTTAATATAAAGATAAATTGTTTCTTTCTTCTGGAATAAATGTGTCCACATTTAACTTTTAACCATTTTTTTCATTACCAAAATATTTAACCATTATTGCATGAATGAACAAAAAGCGCATAACCTTGAAAAACAAGGAAAGGTGAACATCATGGTTGCCTTAAGGTTAACAAAACGCGAATATAACTCCAAGCCCATCTACAGTAAATCAGTAAATAGATCGCCAGACTTGATGGTTCATCGGAATATCCAGTCATGACTTAAGTCTCTAAATGTGTGGTCTTGTGTAGTTATTAGATTAGGTAAGTGTGCTCTTTTCTGACGGACAAAGACTGGAATCGGCTCCGAAATTTAGAAGGTAAAATCATATAAAATGACCAGTCGATCAAAAATATTGATGTTGACTAATTATCAGCATTGACGCAGTTGATTATATCGCTACAGCCCTACATTTACATTTACATTAGTCATTTGGCAGACGCTTTTATCCAAAGCGACTTACAGTGCACTTATTACAGGGACAATCCCCCTGGAGCAACATGGAGTAAAGTGTCTTGCTCAAGGACACACTGGTGGTGGCTGCTGGGATCGAACCAGCAACCTTTTGATCTACCAGTTAAGTGGTTTAACCACCACCACCATCAACAGCCCTAGTTTTAATCCTCCCAGTCGAAAACCTTCAGTCCACAGCCCCTAAATGAGTCTCATTTCCAGAAACCAGTTTTCTTGTAACAGCCCTTACAGTGCTTTCTCATCGAGTGAGTTTACTGTTAACAGTCGTTGTTAACGATTGAAAGATTTTCATAAATATGTGGTGTTGTCCTTATTTCCTCACAGTTGCTTTCCGGTTATACGACCTGGACAGAGACGATAAGATCTCCAGAGATGAGCTGCTGCAGGTGAGAGGATAGTGTGTAATGATGTATAACAGAACTCCTTTGTGTGGGAGTCCGAGAACAATCTGTACGCTGTCGCCGTGACTCACATGCACTTGCTACCCGAAACCAGATTTCTTGCCATTTAGCAGAGGAGGACACTGTTTGAGCGGGTCACGGCTGAGTCATTTCAGTACATCTGTGTAGGAACTATAGATTTTCCAGATGAGTGGTCAGCTGACCGGCTGTGCAATGAATAACTGCTGGTTTGACCGCTAAGTCCTTGACCTTAAATGAAACAATTTTGCTCTGTGGATTGGGATCTTCAAAAGATTTAATCTACGCCTGTCTACTCAAATTACCCTGTTGAGAGAGTAGAAAGAGACCAAGATCACTAGGGGGCGGCAGTTAACAACGTACCCTTGGCTGTGTTCGAAAGCTATAAATTCTGCGTTCCAATGTGGGAACGCATCAAGGCATGTCCGAATCTAATGTTTGCACAATATAGATGTATTCTTCACTGCCTTTCATTTCCTATGATCCTTTTCCCATGAGTCCGTGGGGAAGGTGACTGATCGCACAGGGTGGATCTTGAAAAAATGAAACGTCTGAGCACAGTTTTATATAACTTCAATTTTCGCTTTCCAAAACGTTTGACAATAGGCTTTTGGTCATCACCAAGATTCTCTTTCTATATGTATATACACATCACATTTTCAACACTGTCTTTGTGTTAAAATGCCTTCTGTCATTGTGTAAGAAGTAAGAATCAGCTGACTAAACATTCAGACAGGTTTGTGATAAGTGACCTTGAACTTGGTTTGTGTATTCAGGTGCTTAGGATGATGGTGGGGGTGAATATTTCGGATGAGCAGCTGGGCAGCATTGCAGACCGAACGATCCAGGAGGCGGACACTAATGGAGACATGTGTATCTCCTTTACTGAGTTCACTAAGGTAACGCATCAAAAATAACATGATCTAAAATGAAAAACAAGTGGGTGCTGTTTTAGGCCGGTGTGTCATCTCGTACTAAGGAGGTCTTTCTGAGCCTTTGATTCCAGTAAATAATAGTGCCCACATTTATATGTAATTTAATGCTGTCACGGTCAAAAAGGAAAGTAAAACACCTGAAAGGTTTCATAACAGTCTGTATTCCTATATTCAATATGTTTAAATATAAACCATTGAAATAGACACATCAAATCTATTTTATACTTTTCAGAAGTCAAAAATATCACATTGAAATGTCTAAGAACGCTTCAAAGATGTTTCATGGAGCGAGCATGTATTGAGGGAATTATCCCTTTAATCTGATCTCCTCCTTCCCCTCAGGTGTTGGAAAAAGTGGATGTCGAGCAGAAGATGAGTATCCGCTTTCTGCATTAAAGGCCGAACAATCCTACACGCTGATTGGACAATATCCGTGTCAGTATAAATAAGACACACCCCCTGACTCTACTCCCTGTGGGCTGATTCGCCCTTCACGCTGGTCTCTCAGCCAATGTTAATCGCAGTGTTAAACGTGATCACTGTTATTTCTCAGATCAGCACTCGCTCTTTATCTTGGGTTACTTTGGGACTAAAGGGAGTGTCCCGATGCCTTCATGTCACAGAAATGTCTTTTCTCTCGTATTTTAAAATTGTATTTATTTCAGATTTAAGTTGATAGATGTCATTGATATTGGCTGATGTAATGTACCAATGATGTCATGTTTCGCTCACTCTAATCGACATCTTAAATGCCAAATTTTGATGCTTCTGTATAAAATGTGTTCTTGAGAATTTCCGAAAAGAAGCGGCTATTCTTTGATTTTGATGGAAGTCAAGCATATCTTACACACCGTTGTAGCTTTTTAACAGAGTGGAGTGAAAGTCAGCACAGGAAATGGCTTAACAACTTCTGAGCTCAAGAAACGAAGACCAATCTTGGCGTTGTACGTCTTTAAAAAGAGTGATTGTGTGCATATTTCCTTTTGAACATTAAGCCTGATATTGCAGTCTTGTTCTGGGAATTCCAATGTGGCCAACCATAAAAACAATGAAAACTCTTGCACACATTCATGGTTAGGTGGTTTGCAATTAAATGAGTACATGAATCTACAGATATTAATAGTACTTTAATTCGAGAAGAGGCGTATTGTTTTTCGGGGGGGGGTTAGTTTTCTGCCATTTTTAATCCCATAGATTTGCATTTACAAAGAGAGACCTGACTCATATTTAGGGACCAAAACATTTATTTTACTTGGTACAATGAACAAACCACATGGCAGCAGCATATGTTGCTTAGATCACAGCGACCATTTACATTTTTCTTAGTCTTTTAGATGCCTCTGGCACAGAAATAACACATATTTATAGCTCCATTGTAGTCCAGTGATTTCATGAAACCAAACAACAGTTTTGTGTTTGCGTAATATCCGTGATTTGTTTGAAGTGTAAAGTGTTCCATGAGAAGTCAAAACAGTTCCCATATTAATTTCCAACATGTTTGTGCTGTCAGGCTCACAGCCTGGGATGATCTGAACTGTTGTGGAAACGATAGTCTGCTGCATTTTTTTCCGCTTTTTGTGTTTGCTTTATATGAGCAAAATCAAAGTTGTGTGCGTCTGTGTGTGTCCTCTGTGGATTTAGGCACTGTTGATTATCTGATCATATGATAATAATGAAATCTATGAATCATTTACAGGTACTTGAAATAAAGTGCAGCATTTCTTGCAGATTCTTGTTGAAAAACTGAATTCTCAGTTTGAATTGTAGTTTCACAGCTTTATGGACTGGCAGAAAAAATATAAAAGATTAATGAGCTAATCGAACACTTGCTATGTGAAGTCTGTGATGTGTCATGTATGATTGTCATTCAAATAAAAACAAGCGCCATGAAATGATCTTTTTGTAAATGCTTCAGACCCAAATCGCTCATGTGTGTTTAATGCTGAACAAAACTCTGGAGCTCTGACTTCATCACAATCCAGCTGTTTAGTCTGTTCCCCTTAAGCACTGACCATGCGGCACAACTCCTTGTCCAAGCCCTTGTAATCTCAAGGTTGGACTACTGCAATGCTCTCCTTGCTGGTCTTCCTGCAAAGGCTATCAAACCGCTCCAGCTGGTTCAGAACGCAGCAGCACGCCTCGTCTTCCAACAGCCCAAAAGGGCTCATGTGACTCCCCTTTTCATCTCTCTCCACTGGCTACCGGTCGAAGCCCGTATCAGATTCAAGTCACTAATGCTTGCCTACAGGACCGTCCTGGATCTGCACTGGCTTACTTTCACACCCTCCTGCACTCCTACAGCCCATCAAGATCCCTGCGTTCAGCAACCCAGCGGCGTCTTGTATTGCCTTCTCATAAGGACAGTAAATCGCGTTCCCGCTCATTCTGCTTCACAACTTCTTCATAGTGGAACATTCTTCCTAACTCTGTCCAGGCAACCACATCTCTCACAACATTAAAAAAACTACTTAAAACCCATCTCTTCTGTGAATACATCACAAAGAATAAAAAATAAAAAAATAAAGCTAGCCCTTTCTATCAACAGGTAGTGGTCTTGCTTAAGTTGAAACCAGTAACTTTGTAATGGCACCTAATGTATTAGGGCTCCTGTATGACATATCGCTTGTTGCTCCCTCACTCTTTTTAAGTCGCTTGGATAAAAGCGTCTGCTAAATGACTAAATGTAAATGTAAAGCAAGCCGACTACGTAAGCTGTAAGTATAGCACAGTGTACCATTTTATTTGTTACATGAGAATTTTTCTCAGGAAATTACTTTGACGGGTTTTGATAATGAAGCACAAAATATGAAGATCCGTTGCTGAGGAGTTTCTATGTATCGTCAAGGTTGCATTCCAAAGCAAGGTTTTGAAAGGTTGTGCCAAAAAAAGTTGTGTTCAACAGTGGATAGGACAAGAAACTTATTCAGCTTCAGTCACTTCTATTCAAAAGTTGTATTGTGAGAATTTTGTATATTACGCGAGATGTCAGGGCAAATTATTTTCATTGTTTAGAGCTCAAACATTCATTGAGACTGGGACTAGCCTTAAGCCTTGTTTGTGAAACTGGGCACTAGTGACCTAGTAATGTGCTTTCATTGCCCATTCATCATGTACTCTCCCAGACATGCTGTAAACTGCCCCATTCATGTGTCTTTGTCTGTATCCGAGTCAAATTCACACTCCTCTCCTGCATGAGTTTCATGAATATGCCTCCAAACATTATTCTTTTGTCTTCATTTTACACACATTTACACATTTTCTCCCTCAATGCCAAATCATGCCCCATCACCATTCTATAGGCTCATTTTAATATCTACCCCCTTTTGGCGCTTGCTTGGCACATTTTAAACCCTTCACATAGAACAAGTTCTTTGGCTTATTTTCTTTGTATATTTCTTGTAGAAAGAGGTCAGAGAATATATTACCGAGTAGGAATGCCCCAGACATATGCTTGGGTTTTTCTAAAAACGCAATCTCTTTGATTCTTGCATTCACAAACCCACAATCTGTCATTGATCTGTAATAGATAAGGACACTGTACAGATCACAATCTGACTGCATAATTGAATAAGAAATGACAAAACTACTCGCTCTTAAGATTTTCTAATGATTTAATATTATGGAACTTGTGTGTAATGTTCATATTATTGTGTTACGTTTAAGATATTATGTTACCATAGATATATAAAATGTTATATTTGCCACATTTGTTACAGGTATATAGCTATAAATTACCAAATGAACTCTTAGTGGCGGTTTCTATTAGATCAGGTCGGGACTAGGCCTACGTATTTAAGAAATTTAAGACGTGTTTACAAATATGACTCAGAAACTTCATTATCATTTTAATTGAACTTCACTATAGAGATACAAAGAAGATGATCTTCAAATACAATGTATAAATTAGCTAAACATTTTCATATACATACAGAGTGTAAATAGTATATCCAATGTCATCAGTGTGGAATATGGAAATGGATTTAACAATATTAAAGTAAAAAAGTAGGAAAAGAGAGAAAAAGAAAATAAACAAGATGATAAGAAATTAAATTATACATCAGTTAAAGGGCTTACAACAACATAAACAACATTTGAGTACGTAAAATGGGCGGGGCCTTCCTGGACCGTTGCCAGATATAAAGAGAGCGGTCACTGTTGGACACCGTTACTTTCCGCTGCGCCTAGAGGCTGGACCAATCATCGCGCATGGTTATAAATTAATATTTTAGTTTTAAATTATTTTATGCCCAGTATTATTATTTAAATTATTTTTTACTTTATATCAAGATAACAAGCTTACTAATTTATTTATTTAGGCAATTTATGATTTACCGGAAGCTTTCGTTTTTTTCCACTGCCAAAGCTACGTCACTTCCGTCTCTCTGAACATCCGCCGTGTTCTTTGTTGGGAGAAAGAAACGCTTCAACACGCGTCTCCGCTTCCATTTTCTCACACATCCAACTGCTTGATTAATTTCTCGGTGCTAATTTGTCATTAAATCTTTGTGAACCTGACCAACAATGGAAGACAAGAAAGCCAATGGCGACGGTAAATATCTGCCAGAGTTATTGGCGGAGAAAGACAGCCTGGACTCCTCGTTCACCCACGCCATGAAACTGCTTGGCGCAGGTTAGTAATTCTTTATTAAGGATAAACTGTAAACTCAATATGAATGAACATCTAAACATGTATTATCTTCTTTGTTTTTGAACAACTGATTGCATATCAGAAGTTTATATAGAAACAAATATCGTTAGGTTCGTTTTTTTTAAATGCGTGTTGCAGGCCGAGTGTCGTATTGGGCCCTTTGTTTTAAATACGCCCTTTATTCTTCTGTTTTACGTTATGCGTTGATTTTATCATTGAATTGCGTCATAGTGCGTCATTTTACGTTAGAAAGAATGAAGCAAAACGCACTTTTTGTAAATGTAATTTGTTAAACGTTAGGTCAGTCCAGGCCTGTGCATGGGACCAGGTTTATGTATTCTTTACGACAACGAAATCATTCAAATGAAAGTTTCACCCCTTTTGTGGGCACATTTTGATGGTTAAAAAATGCATGTAAATTATTCGTGTAATTTGCCACAATTTTTGTGTTGCAGTCAGAGACCGGACATGTGGCCTTGCTTTTAGACAAAGATGTTGTGAGGGGGCGTGTCTAACGTTACCTCTTAAAAAGCAAAATTCGTTGTAAATTAATTTGAATCTACCTAGTTATTTTCGATCATCCCGTTGCTGCGGTTACAATTAAATTTTCTATACGCGATTTAAATACTTTTGTGTCTCTAAAATAATCGAAGTTTTACATTTTTTTCCCGTATTATGGAAGAAATGAAGACATACGAACACAATATTTTTTTCTCAAATCCGTAACCGCAATCAAGAAATATTAAATATACTATACGCCAAAGCCGTTGAATATGAGAGTTACGACACTCGATCTCGCCGCCGTGTGGTCACGTGGTTTATGGAGCCCTTAAAGCGGTGGTTCTAATC
Organism: Triplophysa dalaica; assembly: GCF_015846415.1. Taxonomy (NCBI): domain Eukaryota; kingdom Metazoa; phylum Chordata; class Actinopteri; order Cypriniformes; family Nemacheilidae; genus Triplophysa; species Triplophysa dalaica. The sequence goes on from NC_079552.1 coordinate 2,661,707, forward strand.
TCTGGTCCGCGAAATCCATTTTCTACCGAATTGAAGCCCAACTCCGATAAACAACCTGATGAGGCTAATCGGTGACTTCAGGAACAGACGCTGTCAATTTAATGCTTGGATGCGCAGATTGTTTGGCATATCGTATTAAAGTATCGCGAGAGCGATTCAAATGCGCACCGAGCAATCTGCACTTGAGTCGCTCTCGCGTTACTTTCATGTCATGTGCTGATAAATTAGCGCAGCGCCGCATCAAGTTTATCGAATCTGTTCCTAAATACGCTGATTAGCTTGTTCAGGTGTTTAATAGCCGAGTTGGGGATTAACGCGGCAGAAAAATCGATCTCTCGGAGCTGACTTAAGAACCACTGCCTTAAAGGAACGCTCCACTTTTTTTGGAAATAGGCTCATTCTCCTACTCCCACAGAGTCAATATGTTGAGTTTTACCGATTGAAATCTATTCAGCCGATCTTCAGGTGTGGATATAGCACTTTTAGCATAGTTTGGCATAGATCATTGAATCCAATAAGAACGGTAGTGTTAAAAAATAAACATAGTTTCAATATTTTTCCTATTTAAAATTTGAATGTACTTAAACCGTCGGTAAATGAAAAGTTGCGATTTTATAGGCAATATGGACAGGAACTATATACTCAAATTTCTGCGTAATCAAAAAAAATTTACTTCTGTAATCACGCAGAACATGTGGAAATCTGCTAACTTCTGTCATCATATCCAACATCATTAATTTTCCGCTAGTCTTAGCACAGGATCGAAGTACAGAAGTCGCATTTAAATAGAAGAAAGTATTTAAACTCTTTGGTCATTTTTGAATGCGATGTTACTGGTCTAACTGGATCCATCATCTAAGCTATGCTAAAAGTGCTGTCACCAGACCCGGAGATTGGCTGAATAGATTCCAAAACTTGAAAACTCAACTTAATAACTCTGGGGGAGTTGAAGAATAAGCCTATTTCAAAAAAGTGTTTCCTAACAAATCAGTGCTGTCAACGGATACGCAACGATATTTGCATAATTTGAGCTAAATATATTAGCACATTTTGAAAACTGAATACTATGTTGACTACATTTATAGCAGCATTTTGTCTGAGGAGTAATTTGAATATAATATATGGCCGCAAACTTGTTTAAATGTATAAAATGCAGATATTTTACCAACTATACAGAAATGCATGTAAACAGGGGAGATTCGCCTTTTCAGCATTAAAAGCCGTAACGACGCTTACATTTTTTTAACACGTTTCAGAAATGCATCCAACACGAACACATCGTGTCTCTAGATACTTCAAATCTCCATATGTAAGGTCTGCCCACATACAGTCCAAAATTTCCTTATGCGTTTTTCCGTATTTGCCGCTTGATGGCACGGCTTCTCTGAATTGTCAAAATGCTTGCTACAGATCCGAAAAACGCAGACAATCGAACTCATTCTGTTTTTTTTTTGATGACAAAAATATCGGAGGCAGAGTGGAAATCTGATTAAAAAAAACGTGAGGTTGTATCTAGTTTTTAACATGCAGAAATTTCGGATGCAAAGTGCAAAGCCCTTTAGACATAATTTTTTTACCGTCGATAACTGGAGCAGAAACATACCTGTCCTCCACGCAGGTTGTAAAGTATTGAAATCGGTTGAGAAATCGTTTTATCCAGAACACACAACACCCCCATTCACTTGCATGTGTGTGTATTCGAAGCTGACTCCTAATATGCTGGCGCCATTGACGTACGATCCAGCAGCCAATGAACGGTCAAGTTATTTGTTATGTCCATGTGTTTCCGTACAGTGTTGTGAACATTTTCGCATGCGCGGGAACTAAAGCAACCTGAAATTTGGGACATTTTAGTCCAATTTGTTTTAGAATCAAAATAAATGGTACAGTTGTAGTCAGAAGATGAAACATCTGGTTAATTTTTATTATTACGTACAGATCCCTTTTGAAGAGTTTTTGCAGTGATGTTGTACATTGTGTGATTTATTGTTGATTGTTGTTATTCTATTTTTAATATGGCAGAGATCGAGAGGGTTCAAAAAGGCGAACCAAAGAAAGAGGCTGGAGAGACGTATCTAGATCTGTTCACCGCCAAGAATGTCCGTGTAAAGGAGCGAGTGCTCATTCCTGTCAAGCAGTACCCACGGGTAAGTGTCACCGGAGCAGATACACAATGAACGGGCCCCTTACACAGAAGTCTTAAAATATAGGTTTTTTTGTGCCACTGATGAATATTGATATCTTTGGGGCTATTTTGTTTAATACAAAATGAATGTTTGCATACTAAAATCATAGATTCCCGTATATTTTGTGGACTGACACCAATAAACTTTGTTTGTTAAAAAGAAGCCTCAGTCTCATATTATCTTAATCTGTTTTCTGTCTGCCCATTTATTCTGTATTTTTGCCTCAGTTTAATTTTGTAGGCAAGATTCTGGGGCCCCAGGGAAGCACAATTAAACGTCTGCAAGAAGACACGGGGGCCAAGATTTCAGTGCTGGGAAAAGGATCCATGAGAGATAAGAACAAGGTAAACTACTTGGTTTACATAACTAAACAGGAATGCCAGTAACGCCAATCATTTTACTGTTAAGTTGTACAGTTACTAAGATCAGGTGTTTTGTTGCTTTTAACGCATTTGCAGGAAGAGGAGCTGAGAAAGGGCGGAGATCCAAAATATGCCCACTTGTCCATGGAGCTGCATGTTTACGTTGAGGTTTTTGCCCCCATTCCTGATTGTTATCTGCGCATGGCACACGCTATGGATGAGGTCAAGAAATTCCTGATGCCTGTAAGTGTGAACACATGTTTTCCCAAGCGTTAGTGCTTGCTCTTTTGAAATTGTAAAAATAAATGTTTAATTTGTTTGTTGAGGACCGAATTTCATCCTTTATGTGCCGTTTCAGGTGGATAACATTGATGAGATGCACCAGGATCCCTACATGGATCCAGGGTATCTGAATGGATCTCAGGATGTTCCCGGTCATGCCAGAGGAGCCCCCCCAGGCAGGGGGCGTGGTGGACCACCACACCCTAGGTGAGAAAACGTTTATTATAGTTGCTCATACAATTTTTGTTGATAGTAGTGTTGGGCGATATTCTCTATAGTCAGATCGTTCTATTGCCAGCCAGTATAGACATTTGGAACCACCCTAGTTTAGTGGCAGCTTAGTTTTACTTTATCATGAGTCTTAAATGCTCCAAAAGCTGATCAAATATGCAACGTTAACCTATGTTTTTTTTCTTCAGGGGACGCGGTATGCCCCCTCGTGGCGGAGGACCCCCTGGCGGAGCTCCAAGAGGAGGTCCAGGACGAGGAGCTTCATCGAGGGGGGGCTCTGCACAACGTGGTGGTCATCCATCCGCCGGACCAACCAGGGGAGGAGCATCCGCCCGGTCGAGACCGCCATCATCTGCTCAGAGAATGACACCTGCACCTGCTCTGTCCCACCAACAGCAGCATCATCAACACCCACAGAAACCCGAAGGCTACCCTGAATACGTAAGTCCAAACCTACAAATCTGAACGTATGCTGCTCTGCTTTTATTTATTGTGTGGTTTTATAAAACTTGCTTTGACTTTTTTTGAGTGAAAGCTAGATCTATTGTTTGATGTTTTGAAGTGATGTGTTCTTGAAATAGATTACCCTGAACATCCTGTATTTATTTAGCATGCATTTGCACGTCATAGTAGCTTATGATGTTAAACAAGTTCTGTTTCCAGGCCTATGACGAACCGTACCCAGAGGCATCTTACGAGGGATATGATGGCTACTACAGCCAGCCTGCTTCTCAGCCGTAAGTGTTTGTGGCATCCGCCTCTTTGTCCTATTGACAAAAGTTCTTCTGTACTGCTAAAACTCCAAATGCTTGACACTTTGAATGTTTATAAGGTATTGTTACAAAGTGACACATGTTTTCCCATACTATGTTGTATTGATTATTCTCGTAATTCGTGATGACTGTTCTGCCAATTGTATTGTTGATCTTAACGAGAATGACTTTCCCCTTGTTAACAGAGACACAGAATACTATGATTACGGTCACGGAGAGGCACCAGAGACTTACGAGTCCTATGGTAAGACGTCATTCAGTTCAGTTTTAATTCTATTATGACTTTCACAATGTGCACAGTGTTGCAAAAGGTCTTTCCAGAAACGGTTTCTGCAGTGTCGATAGCCTTTCACGAAGCCACAAAGAAATCCACTGTTTCAGGAAAAAACTCAGTTAGGAATGTCAGTTCTTAGGCAGAACTTTGAGTACATAACGTGATATCATTAAAGGGACGTTTCATGCCGTGTGTAATGTTGACATTTCTGAAAGTATGCAGTCTTCCAAGTTGTAATCCGAAGGCATATGAAGAAAAAAGTTATTGGCTTGGAAAAAAGGAGTCGACAATGAAACACATAAGTCGTCCCAATTCTCGAACCGCTGCAGAATTATGTCACTGCATATAGTCCCCGCCTACGTTTTACTAGCACTTCCTGTGAAAACTTCACTCTCCAAACACTGTAGCTCATAAGCCTCAGTCGCGGTAGACCAATCACAGCAGACTAGACCATCTGACCAATCACATCAGACTATGCTAGCGGAAAGGAGGGGATTAGATGGATGAATTGCGAATTAAAAAGCAATCATTTGAGAGTCAGTCAAGTTAGTTAAGAATAACTGCCTATTTTTACAGAATAATAGTGTTAATACACCTTCTAAAAATACTTAACTTTTCTTTGGATACGCCATAAACCAAAGTAGGACCTTAAAAACCGTGTGCTCTTTAAGCACTCCTTTTTTGTAGTTTTTATTGGAAACGTATGTCAAGCGTAAGCGAAACTGGATGCATTGCAGTAATCATGAAAGCTATTTCCAAAAGTAGCTAATGATGCTGTTTTCCGGGTAGAGCCCATGTGGGCCTATTTAATATTAGGTGTGGTCATCTTTATATGCCACGCCACTGCTCTCAAGGTTCTTTGATGTCGGATTAATTTAAGAAAGGAAAAAATTGACTGGAAGTGTTGATGTTTATGGTAAATATATGAATTCGATTGTTGTATATGCATGCAGTAGACAACCCGCACACATGGTTTTCTCATGTCTTTAATTTGTAAAGTGATGTTTACGAGTGTGTGTTTGTGTTAACAGCTGAAGATGATTGGGAAAACAGTGCTTGGAGTGGTAGTGGTGGAAAGGCAGCAGCATCCCGCCAGACTAAATCTTACCGGGAACACCCATACGGCAGATACTGAATGCTGCTCGTCACTGTGGTTGCCTGGGCAACCTCCTCCTCTTCTAACCCCCTGTAACCATCAAAAAAGTAATTCTAGTTGTTTTTGTCTGTATACAGTTTTAGTTCACATGCGTTTGGTTACTTTTATATAGAATGCTAAACAATAATTTTTAGGTTTGTGCCGTGGTTAAATTCTCTTTACCTTTGTTTTTCTCATTGTTTTTTTAAAAAAATGTTTGCTCGCTGAAAAATGGATAATCGAATGCTAGATAATTAGCTGATTACCACATGATAAAAATGATTTGCTTTAAAAAAATAAAAACTGCCTGGCAATGTTAGCTTGCTTAGATTTGTTTCGAACACTATTTTTGTTACGGCAAAACAAAAAACACTTAGATCCGGATGCATAAAAATACTAGTTCCTGTACAAACCAACCTGGTTACAAATTTCATGAAAAATCTCTGGTTTAAAGCTTACATTTTCTTTATAATCAGTCCAATGGTCATTTTCCAAAACCTTTTAAAATGTCAATTATTTTCCATATGAGATAGTTAGTTGTCTTTACAGGAGCAAAACCAGCTGTGCTTTTTCGTTTTACGTTGAGTCAAGTAAAAGTACTGGCCACTCAAAGCTTTGTGCATACTCTATCCGAATATTAGAAAGTTTTTGTTTTGTTTATAACTTGGCTGTTAAAATATTAGAATATTTGTGTGCATTGCCTAACTAGGGACCTAAACATGTCAAAAAATGTTTCCCTATCCATGTCAATAAAGCATCGTTTTCTTTTACAGCCTTTAAAACGTTGTATTTGACTTTTGTTATTATCAAAACTGAAAACTGCATGAAAATTCTGCAAAACAAAGTTTTACTGCCCTCATGCATAACTGTTCATCATGCAAAATATATTGTGTATAAACCGTTGCTAAATAGTACAGTGAGGATTATTTGTAATCTGTTAGAAGTCACACAATGACGTCTTGTACAGGAACAATTGACATCAAAATCGAGATAAAGGTTTTATTTGTTACGTTTGTCTCCAAATATGCAAAATTTCTCTGCAATATATGATCTGCAACAAACTTAAAGGGGTCATATCATTAAAGTTTCATTTTATTAGCCTTTATGATACGAAGAAAAAAATGCTTCGGTTATAAACTTTTACTTTCAAGAAAGCGGCAAAAGTAGCTTGCGTGTTTGGTGACGCCTGGCAGGTAAATGTGTTTGAACAGATGTGTTGTTCATGCCGGTTTGACCCTGACAGTTTGTCGGAGCCGTTTGGTGATGTCGTCACCATGTAATGCAGGCTTTAAAAACTAATAGGTACAACTCCAAATCCTAAAGTAAATCCAAAGAGAATGCTTACATAATTCTTGCAAGAATGTGAAAGGTCCTGTATAACAAAATGAGTAATGACTGATATGACCTCTTTAAAATAAGTTAATCTATTGAAAATTAACAATGATTTATACACAATACAAGAAAAACCTGTAAATGCAATGTGTTTATACTTGTTCCAAAATCGTATCAGTCACTAAAGGCCTCTGATGTTACAGAGATTGATCTCTCCTCTTGTCTGTCATCTATTGTGAAGGATCTTGAGGTAAGACCTGCCGAGTCCCCTCTAAAAGCACAGATAGGTTTTTTTAAAGGTAAAGTATACATGCAAAGGACAGGTGTATGGTCCTGATCTGTCCCTGGGCGTGTGAAATAAAACGGCGCGAGCAAAAGAAAACCGCAATAGATATTGTGCTCAACCCACAGAGACATGCTTTTGAGTTCAAGACAAATGTTACTCGACTCTCGCTGGCTTAATAAAAAACAAAACCAGGGAAGAAGGCGTAAAGTGTAACACAAGCTTCAGAAAGGTAATATCAACCCTAAATTTCCTCTCTTAGCACTATTATGTTCACACATTTGTATACAAATTAAATTGTTGTTGTTTCAAAGGTTAAAACTCACCAATATTACTAAATATGGTTAATGGATATAAAACGTTAACTTATTAGTCGGTTTGTAATCAAACTTTAGCTTTTTAGTCAAAATCTTACTGTACTTAAAAAGTTTTTACTAAATTCTGTTTTAGCTTTACAAAAAGACAAAAAGTATCCTCAAATCTAACAAGCTCAAAATATGTGTAGTATAGGATTTGTTGAAATGAATCGTGTTGAGATTACAATCTTGGTGTATTAACTTTTAGTCTTTCTTGTGTTGCTCAGTGACTGACACGGAGAGCTTGTCTCCAGACTGACATTTACCAGATCCTGGCACAGGTGGAGTATTTATCTTTTATCTCAAAATTAAAGAACTCCATACACACACACACATTCATGGAAATGATAGGTTTTCTTAACATAAGTTGGTGTGTAAGTTAAATGCCTTTAGTTCTTATGGTAATTTTAGAGTTGAAATCTGGAAACACTTCATGTACGGTGAAGTCTAAAGTTAACTGTATAATTATAATTTGTTGGTTTCTGTAATTTTGACTTTTGGATATTCACGTGGCACAGTGCTTTAGGACATATGCAGTCTCATCTGTTTTCATCCCTACATGAGGAAAAACTGTCTCTGTGTTGGTCATACCTTCTGTTGAAGGACTTATTATTTATACAATTGCTTTTTTTATAGTTGGACATTTATATTTATTTTCCTACTAAGTAAAGCAGAAGTAAAACCTTTTCCACGAAAAATCTTAAACTTAAATGTTGCTGTAAATTGTAATTTTTTGTAATTTTAGAGCAGGCCGCTGTTGTTTTACACTTAAGTTCAAGCCTTCTAAAATGACCCGTTTACTCGCATTTCAATTTTTAACTATACAAACTATTCCATGTTATGATTGTTAATGCTCTGTGTTAATAGATGTTCTCTGTTGCAGGCTTTTGTTGCAGTTCACTTTGTACTGAAGTGGACAGTGGCACGTCTTCCTTTTATGACTGAGCGATAGGTTTGAGACACGAGTCTTTTTATCAATGATGGATTTAATGAACAAATCTGTTTTTATGAACCTTTTAATTTTGCTACTGTTTTTATATAAATGTGGTGAGAACTTAATAAATGAATTCATACTGCTGTTCTGGAATTGTTTTATTGACTTTCCCATGTTCAGTATTGCAGTAGTCACATTATACATTTAGTAAGTGGAAGAGTGGAGATTAATTTATGTGAAGTCTCTACATGCATCTCTAAAATCTGTTTAGTCATAAAATCATGCTTTGTATGCAGGGCCAGATTAACACTTCTCTGTACCCTAGGCAACAATATTCAAGTATCCCATCATCACGACCCCAGGATCACCATAATCTGGCAAAATGCAGAATAAATTAGTGATACAGTAAATATTACAATAACTGTCATCAAGTGCATTTTGATGTACATATGTGCAAATGCTTAGAACTACAAATGCACCACTATGTTCTCTTGTCAAGGCCACTTGTTTATGATTTTATGAAAACAAAATGCATCGGCATCAGTATAATCTGGCTAAATTGACCCAATACATAGAGAGTGAAAGATGTATCCTCCATTTTCACAAATAAATAAGCAACCACTTTCAAAGAATCCAGTATTTATTTAACAACACCTAGTCCCAGCACAAATGTATTGTATTGATAGAGCCATCACAGACAAGATGCAAACAAATATCCATATTCTCAAATAGCATTTTGGTCCTCAGCTCATTTTAAACAGAAATCACCTGTCACCTCAGAATTCAACAGGACAATTAAGTTATAGTGCAATATAAACATTTTGAAATCTGCTTCTTCTGCTCAACAACAATAAACAATTGACAGCATTTTCATGGATCCACCACAAAGAAAATTGAATGAAATTCAGTATCATCTGCTCCTAAACTCATTCTAACTTGTCTTAAAACAGAAAACAACCTGTCACATCACAGTTCAACAAGACAGGCAAGGGTTAAACATTTGGAAATCTGTACATTTCTCTCAATTAGACAAGACAAAAAGAAATGCTAAATAATCTGGCAAAATACACAATTTTAATCCTAAATAATGTGGAAGAGCATGTTTAAATTTGAAATGCTTGTTTAATTTGGCAAACACATTTTACAGAGGCATTTTTCTGGACTTTAAATGTTTAAACTTGTCTAAGAGAGAAAGTGCAATTGCCCAGTTGCCCCTATGGTGAATCCGGCCTTGTTTGTATAAAAGTACTTCTTCGTTATGTTGATATATTGCAATACAAGAAAATAATAAAAATGATCAGAAGTTATCTACTGCACACACATTGCACACTGGATTTAAACTTTTGGTGGAGGAAATGGAAACGTAAGTGTATCCTGATATGAGGTTCTGTAGTGTCTGAGAGAAAAAGACATAGAAATTACATTATAAACAATGTCAGTTTACAAATCCATGAAAATTACAGAGGTGTAAAATTAATGTAGAGATTTGCGAGATTTCCTTTTCTCATGAGAAACATCTGAGAATGCGCATTTTTGTTCTTCTTTATTTTATCCAGTGGAATGATTTGGTACATTAGAGAATATCTGGTATTCAGGTGAGTAAAGTGTTTGCGTGCGGTACCGAAAGATTGCGCTCAACTATTAAACAAGTGCGCAGAAAAATATCGCGCATAAATTACACTTTTAAAGAGGCGGGACCACCGCCCAACACACACACCGAGTGTAGTGATGTGCGACTGCTCTTCTGTTACCTATCGGAAAGACTTTTAGGTTGCCTAAGTTGATTCTCTGACCTTTTTAAACAGAGAAGACATTTGTTCTTGCGTCAAAGGAAAAGTTTGTGAGTTTTAAAGGTTACTGCGCATTGGCATCGGCTGCGCACCTTCGTGTTTGATGTCCTTTTGTAGTTTGTTCACTTCACTGTTGTCATGAGCGTCCAAACGATGTTTTTGGCGACTTCTCTGCTCGTCTGGAGCAAGCTGGCGTGTGCGGGTAAGACTTTCTTTATTTTTTAATGTAAACAGCACACACAAAAAGATAGGTTACTTTTATATAAGTAAAACTATAGAAAGTAAGTTCTATGGATTTACTCCAAAACTATGGTTACACGTCTGGGGTCCACATGTCATGGAGGATACAAACTTGTAAGTAAACAACGGGAAGCTAAGGCATTCCATTCCATTTTCTACCGCTTATCTGAACTACCTCGGGTCACGGGGAGCCTGTGCCTATCTCAGGAGTCATCGGGCATCAAGGCAGGATACACCCTGGATGGAGTGGCTAAGGCATAACATTTGATGTAATTTGATCAATCAACTCTGTTTTAATATGTATCCAAATCTGTATTCATTTCTTTGTTTCGATAAATACAGGGAAAGATTTCCTGTAGCTCAGTGGTAATAGCATTGGTTGTGGGTTCGATCCCAGGGAATTTCAAATACCTTTGTAAAATGTATAGTATAAAGCAATGTAAGTCGCTTTGGATAAAAGCGTCTGCCAAATGCCTAAATGTAATGTAATGTAAAAGTAAATTTAAGATATTTGGTATAATGCTTGTAACCAAAAAGTTCATGGCCACCATGACTACGACGACTGCCATAGGAACAATGCCCCAGAACGGTTTACTTTCCTACACTTTTTCAGAACAAAGACAGTTTAAAGAAGTTTTTCTTACTATGGTAGTCGTTGGTGGCCAAGAACTGTTTGGTTACAAGCATTCTCATAAATATCTTTCTCTGTGTTCATCAGACCAAAGAAATTGTACACAGTCGTTGGAAACCTCGAGAGTGAGTCCAAATTTTTGGGTGTTCATTTAAGCGTCATTTATTGATCTAAATTCATTTGTATCAATACATTTTTAAAATCAAAAGTCATATATTGAGTAAGGAATAACGAACAGCCAACCTGAAGGGGTTTATTTGCAATATAACTGACTGGACGTACATTGTCCCACAATTAATGATTGTTACTAGGGGTGAGTCACGAATTCCGAATATTCGAATAGTATATTTAATTATCGAATTTCGAATAGTGTGTGCGATCTTAAAAAACTCGCCGTGTTTTCACGTGTAACGCGTTCATGTAACCAAAGGGTGGCGCTGCCAATAACAACGCACCTAAAACCTAAAGGATGTCAATCAAGAGACAGTAGAGCAAAACATTTTCCCACAAGAATTGGTAACGAAGTTACGCACACTGTAGACCCTTGTGGCATAACGGATACGATAAATTGATATCAAAAATGTGTTCTGTGTGTGGGGGACCTTTAATAAAATGAATGAGAATAAAGTGCAGTGCAAACTGTGCAATGCAAAGCTGGCTTATCATGGATCAACAACTACGATGCACAATCATTTCAGGGCGAAGCACCCAGCAGGTCCATCCACAGGTCAGCAATCAGTTGCTAGTTTATGGTCAGAACAACCAATTTGGATCCCAAACGGGCGGAGCAAATAACGGCTCTAACTAGCAAGATGATCTGCTTCCGATCGGCTTTGTCGGAGGAGAGGGTTTTAAAAATCTTATGGAGTTTGTTCAGCCCGAGTTTACTGTTAGTCTAGAAAAACCATCACTGCCAGACTGCAGAAACTTTTTCATGACAAAAGAAACTGAAGCCTTATGAACTATTAATGCATGAAATCGCTCCGAACTGTTAATAAATGCCGTCATTCGGTTAATATGTTTTAACGCCTTTTAAGTCTTGTCTAAAATCTTTATGGCTTTATTATATTTTCCTGATTAATCACACTGCTGTCTTTTAGTTGGTATAAATGTGCATGCTCATATTTTACAAGGAAATGTTCTAGTATTATGAGCGGTTGATGCTGATCGACGTACTTTTAATAAGTGCCGTCATTCGGTTGTTTATATATTTGTTTCAGCACGTTATTTTAATGTATTGCTTAACGTAAGATTGCCTATTCCATAATACATAAAGCCATGTGCCGTCATACTGATTTAAAGCGTAAATGTTCTCTCTCTCTCTCCGTCTGTGTATAATACTGTAAATGCGTCCATGTGGGGGAGGGGTGCGAATTTCGAATAATTTTCGAATAGTTCTCATCGATCTTCGAATATTATTTTTGCTTTAAATGCCCATCCCTAATTGTTACGTCCCCAGTTTTAAGTCCAGGAATATGAGAGGACGTACAATAACTGTGATAAAATTTTAAACAACTTCGTCTCAAAAATCACAACTTGAAACAGATTTCTAGATTCAAGCGTTTTGGTGTCATACGTGGAAACGATAAAATTAATTAATAAAAATCAAAATTTAACTATAATCTGATGAGCGGGCCCAAACAAAACAAAAGACTTGCCTATTCTATGGGAGGCCGATTAGGGTGAAATACATCAAAAAAACTTGCGCATTTACATGGCCAATTAGGGCGAAAAACATTGAAAACGTGCGCACTTATATGTACAAATAGGGCAATACAACCGTATACAACGGCTCCTTTTAGAAAAGCATATTTGCTTCAATATTTATGAAACAGAAACATCGGCCTTTATAATGTTGCACCAGAGTGCATTCACGCAATAGCATCTGGCTGCAGACGAGAAGATGCACTGTCAGACACATGCACTGTCAGCGGCGCATGCGCACTCGTCAGATGCACTGTCAGACACATGCACTGTCAGCGGCGCATGCGCACTCGTCAGATGCACTGTCAGCGGCGCATGCGCACTCGTCACATGCACTCTCAGCCGCGCATGCGCACTGGTCACATGCACCCTCTAGCGTATTTCACGAGGTGAACTGTAAGATTCTATTAATAAAATGTTAAGGTTACTGCTTTTTAATAGTACCGTGAATAATGGTGGTTCGGGTCAAAGCCAGGTATTTATTATAATTATAGCTGAAATACATTAATGAACATCTACACTAATAATGAAAATACATTACTAAATAAAACCTTTTCTTGTACACGTATTCTTCCGGCCTAAAATTATAAACAAAGACACATATATACATAAATGTCTCATTCTACAATAAACAGGTGCTTGTTAATCAATGGTTTAATGATAAAGTTTTGTTATATAGACATACTATATATACATATATATATATAAATAAAGAGCAGGACGGGCCATATGTGGCATTGTGAAAAAATGTAACATAAAATCATAACCCAAAACAAAAAATGGACAACCTTTTTCAATTTTGTACTCGACAAAAGACTCTAAAGATCATTTTGTCCACCACATTCTCTAATAATGTATGCATGTCCTGCATAAAAGTAAAAACAAACATCAGAGGCTCTACACTATCATATTCTATGACATCTGTAGTGAAGAACTGTTCCAAGGCCTCTGCAGCTTCATCACCCTCCATGCACATTATAAGTGGAAGCTGAACTGAGCAAAGAAGATCCCAAGAGTTCTCCAAGCATCACTGACTGGCAGTTTTAAGATCTGTCATGACACGCTCCTAAGAAACAACAATGCAGAAGATGATAAATAAAAATATGCTGAACAATGATGGCCATAACATCTCTAACAAAACCTACTTTTCGTGGAGACTGAACCACCTGCTTCTCCGATGCAAACTTACAAATGAAAAGACTGGTTTCATCTACCTAAAAAGCAAATATAGCTTTTTGTTACCTTTACGACTACCTTTTTAAGGTTGCTGGTACTTTTCGGAGTTACCTGAGTTACCCTATATTTGATCGATTTCAACGTCCTATTAAATAATTTTGAGAAACACATTGTCTAAAAAAATAACTATATAGTGCAGGTCACCTACAACCTTTCCTGTGAGTTTTCAAGCAACGCTACAAAATTAATTTAGATAACGTTAGTTATTCAATAAATCACTGTATGAAGAACAGGTATCGTTACCCAAGTATCATAGATGCGATATATCTGGTACTATTGATTATAAGGATTAAGTTAGTTTTGGAAAACATCGTCTTATATACAATACTTTTACAGCTATATAATACTGTATGAATTAAAGCAATATACTTACAACATTCGTCTGATAATGTTAAAGAAAGTTTTCGATTACATTTGTAAAATAATTCATAATAACATGTTTACTTCGACTTAATCTTGTTCGAATTGAATATAGTTAAAACAACACTTTCACTTCCACTTAATATTGTATGAGAATAAATAAATAAATGGAATATTTAATAAATATACTTACAATTGGCCTGTTGGTGCATTTAATTCACACACGTTTCTGACAGTTCGTTTGTTGGAGTGCGCGGCTGAGACTGCATGTGTCGGAGTGCGCATGCGCCACTGACAGTGCATGTGTCGGAGTGCGCATGCGCCGCTGACAGTGCATCTGGCCTGGTCTGCAGCTAGACCCTTCTCCATTCACGAGTTTTTCAGTGTGACCGGAAGTCATTTCAGTGTAGGCCTACACGGAAGCGCGGTTGATTAAATAATTCGTCATAGTTAGCAATAACAGGCTGATAATTAAACATAAAAAAGCCAAACGTGACCAATAATAAGAAATAATTCATTGTTTACATTCATTACACGAGTTCGAAGAGACAACAAAGTGTTTTCCGGTAATAACGAAACGACTTCCGGTCACAATGAATTTTTGCGCTCTCTCCCTCAAAAGTGCAGGCGTGCACTACCTTTGTGCAGGTGCAACTGGTTGTGGGACAGCGTCTGTTTCATACAAAACTAAATTAGCTTTTCAAACTCTGTGTTAAGCCAGCGGTCCCCGTTACATAAGCGGAAATGTTTCACATGTCAGCGCAAGTATAATTTAAACAGGCAAGCGTTTTAATGTATTTCACCCTAATCGGCCTCCCATACTTTTCGCTTTCCTTCCTCCCTCTATGGGGTCAAACAGGAGAACATATCAAAAGCGCTCTCTCCCCTTCCCTTCCTCCCTTCCTCACTCTCTCTCTCTCTCTCCCTCCCTTCCTTCCTCCCTTCCTCTTTCCCTCCCTGTGAATCATCCGGAGTGATGCACGTTCTCGTCACGCTGTATTGCTTTAGATCACTGGTTCTCAACCGGTGGGGCGCGCCCCCGGGGGGGCGCGGACACTCTCCCGGGGGGGCGCGAGTAGACTACAGGATGGGAGAGAAAAAAAAACTGAAAAAATATTTTTTTTAACATTTTTTTTATCACTAAACTACTTTCATAAAAAGTTATAGTTGTGTATATACATAACTCCTGAATAAAAATGTGTTTGGACTGATTTAAAAAAAAAGAGTTTTGAACAAATTTGATTGGTTTGTGGATAGTGAGCGCAAATGCAGGTGAAAAGCGGTTTTATTAAGCGAGTCATTGAGTCGTTCATTCAAACGATTCATTCAAACGGCCGATTCATCAAGAATGAGACAGATGTTTGTGCATGGGTCATTGAATCCATGACTCAATCGATTCGTTCAAAACACTGAATCATTCAAAACAAGATTGATTGTTGCTGTGAGATGCGCTATGCTGTGATCTTTGTTTGGATTCATCGGATCTATTTTCGCTGCTAAAATAGACCAAAACAGTCATTATTTCGTCAAAAATGTATGTGACTTACTATTAATAACTTGTTTGTTGAACTGTCATATGAAATCAATGTCACATTTTCAATCGTGAGGTGATGGTAAATTAAGTGACGGTCAATTGTCAGCTCTCTTGGTCGTCAGGTCGTGTGATGCATGTTGCTGAACTGCATTCAAAAGTTATAAATATAAAATCACCACATTTAACTGCACTATGTCAATTTAGTTTATTTGTGTGTGCTGCGCTCATAGACTTTAGAAAACGGCGCTCATTTGTTTGATTTCTCCTCGAGAAGCTGCGCAAGCCTCAAAAGTCCGAAACTGTCTTATTCGTTTTTTCATATTCGTCATTTGGTGGCTCTCAATTGTCAAAAACAACCCTCAAA
This sequence comes from Triplophysa dalaica, assembly GCF_015846415.1. Lineage (NCBI taxonomy): Eukaryota > Metazoa > Chordata > Actinopteri > Cypriniformes > Nemacheilidae > Triplophysa > Triplophysa dalaica. The sequence goes on from NC_079552.1 coordinate 2,677,714, forward strand.
ATAATTGCTACGGATGCGAAAAATGCAGAAAATTGAACCATCAGAATTAATTTTTATGACGGGCAGAAGTTTCAGAGATTGCAAACATATAAAACCTGAGGTCCTATTTAGTTATATATATATAGCCTATATATATATATAAAACGAATAAACTAGTCAGAATATAGGCTACAGCTAAAGCTTTCCTTTAGTTTTTGTGAAATACACGCAGCCACGCACACAAAAAAACATTTTTAAATACATTTATGTTGTTAATAAATAAAAAACACTAAATTGTTGTAACAGCAATATCTCCAAGTTTTGTTTTTCACTGTAAAAATGTAATGATTTGCCAATGCAAAGAGAGTACCGCCACCTTTTCCCCCACTTCAAGCACTGCTTATAACACAAACAAATCATCCTCCTGGCGACTTGTTTTTGTCAATGTGACAAATCCAGCGAATTTTACTGTTGTTTTTGGAGACTTTTGTGGTGTTTGGAGACTCAAAAGCACGAGTCACTCTGCAGTTAGGCCTACTGTTCACAACGAGCAGCGTGTGCTGCCGTTAGCCCCTCTCCCGTCCAAAAGCACTTCAAGGCGGTCAGACTCTCAGTAGCCTCACGCAGCACTCAGAGCAGAGAGGAGACACACACCCCTCCGCATCCAGGCTGCAAATGAATCGCGCATGCGCATGGCCGCCGCCGTTCCCGCCCTAGCTTGCAGAGCGGGTTGTAAATGTAAATGTTCACTCACTCAAAATACAAAAATAAATAACTGCGATTTAAATTGACTCAAGACATAGCTCTCCATTCACTCTAGTCTAGTCTCTTGCCAAGTTCACTTGTGCCAGCTCTCGCTAGTCTGTTATCAATCTCGATTTACATAAGCCTTTACTACAAAACCCCAACAGTCTTTTTAAAGACTAAACCCACAAACATTTTTGTTAAAGATTAGATCAAATCTCAGCCCTTGCCAGTATTTTTTTTTAACTGCTAGGCAGTAGCTACACTTAGCTAAAACAACCCACACGACTAAGACACACACACACACACTACAATCTTTAAGTATTAAAATAAAATCTGAATTGTCTGCAAAATAATTATTTTGTTCGTTTAATTAAAGATCGTCCCTAAGTCCCGATTGATTAGCCCCTGATACGTCTCTCAACACAGCCACACACACAGTTACATATTGCCTAAACTTTATTTAAAACACATAACAAAAATGGAGAAATTTCTTGTGCGGACCAACAAGCCAACCGACGCACCACCAGCTGCAAAAAAGCTTAGAAGGTACGATGAAACATACCTGCAGTTTGGGTTTACAGTTACGGCTGATCTGAGACCTCAGTGTGTCGTGTGTGCCGAGGTGCTGGCAAACGACAGTATGAAGCCCTGCAAATTAAAAAGGCACCTCGAAACAAAGCATCCTGGCATTAAAAATAAGCCAGCTGAATATTTTAAAAGAAAGCTTGATGGCCTCCATCAGCAACAGGCAACCATTTCAGTGCACAGCACTGTGTCTAAACAGTGTTTGGAGGCATCGTATGTAGTGGCCAAAAGAATCGGTAAACTGGGTAAACCGCATACAATCGCAGAGACTCTCATTTTGCCGGCAGCGCAAGACATGTGCAGAATAATGATAGGCGATAGTGCAGCAGCCAAACTCGGTGCAGTACCACTGTCCAATGACACAGTCGCTAGGAGAATTGTAGACATGTCCAATGATATCAGAGAGCAACTGATCGAGTTTGTATTGCAAAATCAGTGAAGCAGCTTTGGGGGGCCCAGCTTGCAAAAGGTTGAGAACCCCTGCTTTAGATCATCTTTTTATGCTCGATTGCTATGAATTTGCATCGTTATGTTGTTTTGTTCTCATTGGTATGTGTGATTTCACACGCGAGGGAAGATTTATATCAAATATAGCATTGTATATAAAGCAAAACTTACTCGACTAAAGCAAATAAAAATTATTTCAGCTCCGGTTCAACTAAGAAATGGTGGAAACGTGTTTATCTTTCATTTCCAGGGACTATATTATAATGTATTATTTAAAAAAGTCTTTATTGTTAAGTATGTTGAATATATACTCCGTTTAGGAATTGATGAGGAATTGATAGTTGATTGGTCAATTTCAATTACATTGAATCAATAAAATCCTTCACATCCGCTATAAATGTTGAAAACATAAAATTTTTCAACTAATCACTGTAATTGTGAGGGTTTGATTTAGTTGGGTTCTTGCATTTCATTAAATTGAATTTTCTTTCAGTGCTTGAAATTGTGTTTAATAAAAACGCTTGTACATTGAGGAAGCCTAATGAAAGAGATGTTTCACACATGTACATTTGCGGTACACATTGCTGTTATCATTATGAAAAGTTTTCGCTATCAAACATTGTTTACTTAATCTACAGAATCAGTGTAGCTGTGAAGGGAAAGATCAGATAGGCCTATTGATAGAGGGTTTGTAAAAAACATTTCATGCTCCCTCTCTTGTCAAGTTCTTTACTTAATTTTTGTATTTTAAAAATACCACAGTTTATTTTGACACATGTTGTGGCCGCTGTATTTTGTAGTTTATTTTGATACACTTAAAAGGAAGGTATTTGGTATTTTATAAAAAAAACATTTTGAGGTATTTTTGTGGTTGCTCATAATGTGCTTTGGTTCAGAGACTGAGCAATACCATTTTCCTCTGAGGTTTTTGAGTTTTCTCACTGTTCACAGCTGTGTCTGCCATATTAACACGACCTGCTTATGTTTCCCTCATTCTGCCCCATTTAGACAAATGACCATTGTCTGAACAAGGCAGAGGCTACCCCCCACCACCACCACACACATTCTTCAGCTGAACTATGATACAGCACATTTACAACAAAAATAAAAAAAATATATATATAACATTTATTCACCTGTATAGGTTTGTTTGATCTAAGGTGACGTGGCTGTGTAAATATGTAGAAAATGTTGACGGCAGGTGGTTTAGAAAGTTTAGATTCTGTGGACACGAACACAGGGTCCATTCATGTGGACAGAAAGTAGTTTTTTCGGTCTGGTAGCTGGCAGTCACCCATCCTATGGTTCTTTGGGTGAAATGAGTTTGTGTTTAATCACGGTGGAATAGTACGGTTTCTAAAAATACATTGTATGGGTCACAATGATCCATGTTTCTTTTAATCACCAGGATATGAAGTAAAGATCATGTTCCTTGAAGATATTTTGTAAATTTCCTATCCTAAACATATAAACATTTATTTTTGTGAGTTGATGGCCTGCTACAGACTCCAGTGCCTCTGATTAACAACTTCAAAGACAATTTTCTCAATATTTAGATTTTTTAAACGGTTGTATCTCAGCCAGGTAATGTTCTATTTCAACAAACCATACATCAAAAGAAAGCTTAATCGTTTGCGTGTAGTCATTCAAAACTGATTCATTGTATTTTTCCCTGTTTTTGTCACTTGTTGCCCTGGTCTTCATCTGTAGCTGTTGTCCGGCAGAAAATGGATTTATTCCTGGTTTTCGGTATTTAAAATGGTATTCTGCATTTGAAACATCAAAATAGTGAGCAAGTCTGGCTCTTTAATATTGACTTTGGTAACGCCTCATCCTGTCTCTTATCCTTGGAGACTTCCCCGAGTGTCTGGGTGTTATTTACTTCAGTCTAAATAGATGTTTTGTTTCGTTTTTAAATTGCATATTGCAGAAGCCCTTCTGGAGCCTTGGGTCTCAACAAGAGCTGATTTTTGTGGGATGTTGCAAACTTCTCAAATCTGCGCTCATTACCAAAAGCCTTTAAGTCAAAAGATATTGCTTCAGATTTCACTGCAAAATCTAGACTACAAAATCATTAGCTGTTCTAAAAATGAAGCTCGGTGTCCTTCGTCAATATGTGGTTTTCTGGCTGCTGTCAGATTTATTTCCATGTTTTTCCCGCCAAGTTTAATTACATTGGTTGTAATAATGCTTGATTCTGCCAGTCGCAACATACATTTTCCAAAGATAAAAACCGCTCAAAACAAATGACACACATTAGCCTAGATGTAGCAAATCATTTTGACTAATCAAATAAAAAAACGTCTTTTAATAACATATATGACTTAAAATTATGAATTAAAATGACAAAAACCAAATTGCCTTTTTGTGACATTTGAACATCGTTCCGCTCCTCGTGAAAGGTCTGCATTCTGTTAAAATGAGATAATAAGTTTCAAATTCACATTTCATGTCAAGTTTTTTTCTGAATATAAATAGCAAACATTGCTAACAAAAGCAGCAGAATTGTGAAGTCCATCTTTGGAATGTCACTGTCAGGCATTTTGGGGAAATGTGTCATCCTGTTTCCCGACAGTCCTCTAAGATAACAGTGAAGGCAAAGTTCCAAATACTAAAAAGTTTGCTTAAAAACTTGACTGTACTGTGTATGTACTGGCTTTTTCAATTCAATTCAAGTTTATTTATATAGCGCTCTTTCACAATGTGCATTGTTCCAAAGCAGCTTTACAGGGGCAAACAGGAAAACAGAAAAGGTAAAACACAGCACAGTGCATTGTGTTTATAGAACGAGTAAGATCATTATAATAAATAATATCTTATTAATCAATAAATGCAGTCTCCCGGTGAGCAAGCCAACACTGCGCTGCTGTGGCAAGGAACCCAAACAATGGGTATCCAATGATTGATTAATGGGGGAAAAACCTCGGGAGAAACCAGGCTGCACTCAGTGACCCCGACCAAAAGCCACCGAGCAAATATCAAAGAGGAAGAGGGAGAGCCCACCATCCGCAACCCAGAAAATCCCTCTCGCCGAAAACCATGCAGGTTCAACCTGGTCCCACTCCACGATCGACACCAGAAAACAGAGGAACAACCAGGGAAAATAGTAATGGCATGTTGTAACTTTATTCCTCTGTTGACCGACACTGACCACAAAACAAGACCAAACCGGACCCACACAGCCCCAGCAAATGAATCCCCACAACCAATGAGCCCTCCTTCTCCCCACAAACACCCATCCAGCAACCTCCAATCAGGGCCACTGAATGCAGCTATAACTTCAAACTGCTGACATGTGATGTAAGTTTAGCATTAAATACCAAGTGTAATTTAAGCATTAGTGTGACAAATAGTCCGTCTTTGCTCTTGGTTGGGGATGGAGTGGTCTGAGCTGGGATGTTCAGATGGTCGTATTTCTCTTGGGTGCTGGTGGAATTGCATTAGATGGAGCTGGGATTGTCAGTCAGTCTGCAGCTGTTCCTGGTGTAATCTCTAGTTGGGGATGGGCATATGTCGATCATCTGGACCTGCCGGATTGCCATCCCGAGGCATAGGCAGAGAGAGAATAATCAGCGTAGCTGCTGTTCATTAACTATGCATGAAGTGAAAGCTTGGCTGAAAAGATGTGTCTTTAATCTAGATTTAAATTGGGAGGGTTAAATTCGAATAGTATCAGGTAGGCTTTTCCCATTTCAGGTATATTTTGGAACCCAAAATTGATGTCTAAAACTCACTTCCACAATGCTCATTACAGAATATTACAGTGTTGACAACACCCATGTCATCTTATCTTGAGATAACAAGAGTTTACTCAAAAAACAGGGCGAGTCAGCATTTAGCCATTACACCCACCCGCCCAACCGGAACCTCTTCCAGAAGACATCAGGCGTTCACCAACAGAAGCTAATTAAATCCAGATTAAAAACACACTTGTTTATCTTTGCATCCCAACCGGAGCACTGTGCTGGCTTACATCAACTGCACTTCTATTTCTAATTTATTTTATTTATACTTATTCTTTGTATATATACAGTACATTTTTTTACACAATTTTATTGCTGTTTTATTGTTTCTTAAAAATCTAAAGTATTTGTGATCTTAAATCATTTGCATTTATGTAAAGCACTTTGAATTGCCCTTGTGTATAAAATGTGCATTATAAATAAACTTGCCTTGCCTAATCTGAAATCAATGTGACTATTACAATTATTATTTTCTTTAGTTTTGCAATAATAGTGAATCTCAAGTTTGTTCAGCAAATAAAAGATTAAGGTGATTCTAATCTCAGTTTATTTGGCGTCCAAAGTCATTTATTAGTCTGGTTTGTTCAGATGGTGTTTTACAGTTTTTCGAAGAAATTGTCAAGGATCACAAGATGTTTCAGGCCATAACATTATATATATTTTGTAATTAGGGTCTTATAGGTCAAAATCATAATTTTTGTCAAATATATTTTGTGGAGTCCCACAGGGTGAACATATGATTTCCCATCATTTACCAGTATGAAAACCAAATATACATTCGCCAAAAAAGGAATTGAATTATGTGAATTGCTAACAACATTTCTTTTTACATTTTGCAGAAAGTGAAAACTGGAGAAGCGTAAAATAACAAAAAGAATATTACATATTCCCTTTTAAGCAATACAACAGTCATATTTCTACATGTATTTAGGAAAAGTAAAATAAAATGTAATGACCTTGATTTTTATCACAGTTTTCATGGGCATTGTCATGCGGTCAGTCTTTCACACTGCTGTTGGATGACTTTGTCACTTCTAAGGTTCAAACACTGGACTGGAATGACCAAAAATACATCTAGAAATTGTGATTTGAAATTAAAATTAGGAACGGTCTCTTAGTTTTTGGCATAATCCTGCTTTTCTTTTGGTGAGAACTATGTTGTTTATTTATTTTAAAGCTAAATAGTCGCTTTCCACAGCATGCCATTATTAAAAAATTACTTTTATGTGTAGATAAATCTTGAGTCGATTCTGTTAGCGTACCTTTCGTTACCTTCAAATTTGTGGAATTATCTAGCACAACTATGCCTAAGGTAAACTACCTACAAGGAATTGTCACTTTCCCTATCCGACAAGATCTAAAGACTTGTAAGGCATATGTGCTCTTTTCTCTTGAAATATTGTAATCTAAGAAGTACTGGCGCCAAGAGTTTTTTTCTAATATGTCAAAACTGTTTCATAGGAAAATAAGAACTGATCATTGATCCCGGTGTAGATTATTTAAGATATTTTAACCACAATTTAATATCACATGCTAGCAAGTGCAGTTTCTCAGTAAACTTAAAATAGTCAATTCTGTTACCAAGGTGGACATGTATATAACAGAATTGAGAGATATGTGTGTATGAGAGAGGGAAGTGTTTTTGAAAGGGAAAGTGTATATCCAATTATACAATCACCCATACACACATTTTTAGGAACATCTAATGTGCCTTAAACGTTTGGATAGTACTGTTAATAATCCTACTTTCTTCTCATTTCCAGTGTCTTTTACTGTCAAAGTGCCAACCAGACCTATTAAGGTGGTCCGTGGGGCGACCGCTTTTCTGCCTTGTGAATTCACACCAGACCCCGATCTCTCAAAGCTGGTGGTAACGTGGCAGCGAGTGGAGGACAAACGTGTTGTTCACAGCTATTACTACCAACAGGACCAGCTGGACCGACAAAGCTCAGATTATAGAAAGCGCACAGAGTTAAATCACAAGCAGATTGAGGAAGGAAATGCCACGCTGGCAATATCAAACTTTACACAGGAAGACAAAGGCGAGTACCTGTGCGTAGTAACCAACAACTTGGGATCAGAAAGAGGAGTGGTGCGGCTGATCTATGTGGGTATGTAATATAAATTTCCATTTGGTGTTAAAATACTTGATTTTATCTAAACTTGCTCACAGCACTAACAGCGATGAATATCTCAGAGAGCGACGAACAAGCAGTCAAAACATTTCTTTCTTTGACATGCCAACTGGCTATGTAACCACAATGTCCTTGGACTCCGAATAGGACACGAGTCACACGACCATGCAGTTGTAGAAAAACAAGTGGTACATTTTTTGCGGTTCCATGTTTACCGGCACAGATGAAGGCGTAAATGGCAGGGTTTAAAACAATTCTTTGTGGTTTCTTTAGCCTACTATTCAGAGCCGAGGTTAAGCATCCATCTCAACCCCAACGATGTGACCATCCAATACGAGACTGAAGGATTTCCAAAGCCAGAGGTGGTGTGGCAGGACTCAGGAGGCCAGAATCTCCCTGACCAGTCGAATGTCTTGTCTGAAGATAAAGGTCTTTTCTTCTTAAGAAGCAGTTATGTTACAAAGAATCCAGCATTTAACATCACCTTCACTCTGAAAAACCCTGCAGTTTATCAGGAAATGCAGAGACATGTGAATTTCAGCAAAGGTGAGCATAACCACATCGTGCCAAACCGCTGCGGGAGGAAAGAAACATATGTGTAGTTCAAGGGAGCCAAATTCTTGACCATGGACATCTGCTGTTCTGCAAATACAGACGGCGGTCATTTTTCTCGTATCCTGAATGACTTTAAAATATGTTTGTCTGGGAGCTGAACTCTGCAGAACAGCAGATCTCCAAGAGCACGAATGGGCACACCCAGAGTAGTGGTTTATACAGTAGATGTACTTCAAGTTCATGTTGTTTGTGGAATATTTACATGTTTTCACTGTGAATCCAGGAATAACCTCAAATAGAAGTTTTAAGAAGCGTAGAAAGTAAAAGCCTTATAGTTATTAAAGGGACAGTTCACCCAAAAATGGAAATTCTGTCATAATTTACTCACTGTCGGATTGTTCAAGAACTGTATAGAAAACACAAAGGAAGGAATTTGGAAGAATGTCACTAACCAGACAGATAACACCTCCCTTTACTGCCATAGCAGGGAAAATAAATACTATGGGGGTCAATGGAAGATGAGATCTGTTTGGTTATTCTTCCTTTGTGTTTGGCAGAACAAAGAAATTTATACAGGTTTCGAATAAATAATGACAGAACTTAAATTTTTTAGTGAATTTTCCCTTTATGTCTCAACAAGCTGGAACAAGTTTAAAATCTTTTAATGTTTCTCAATGCTTTAGATGAAACACGTGTGTGCTTGAAGACTAACCGTGTTTTGAGACTGGGTGGGACTATTGTTTAATATAAGACTTAACAAAACATAGCCTTAAGGTGTGCAATTCTATTCACCGCTTTCTCATTTTACTGTATGAAGACAGCTTCAGACATGATGCAAGAATCAACTTGTTCAATGATGCATGTTAGGCCAGATGCAAAACAGTTTTCATGTTAAATTTATCATAGGTCTTGCCCAACTTATTTTTCAGGTTGACTGTGCATATCCTCTGTCTGTTACAGATAATTTTACATGACTCCCAATATTTATTTCATCATTGGATATCCTGTTTAATTCTGTCTCGCAAGTGAAAGGTTTCCTTGTTGTGATATTCTGTCTTTTTATATTGCAGATGGAAACACAGGCATTCATATATCTGTTGTGATTCTTGCCATTATGTGTGTCACCTTCATGTTCTCTACCAGTGTTCTGTTATGGTTACACTGCAGTAACAAGCAGAAACAACTTCATGATATGATGGAATTGCCCAACTCAAATTATAATTGTAAATGAGCAGAGACATTTCTGCTTGATTTTTTTATTTTATTTTGGTTTTCTGCTGCTGGGTTACTCAAAAAACAGTGACTTTCTCACCTCAAAAAGTCAAAAAATGTCATTTCGGTTTTCATGCCTAAACATTTATGATTAGTATTCACCTGCATGATAACATTGTTACCAATAATAACGGGCAACTTGAATCTTGTTCCTTATTTAGTGATTTTATCGTACATATTATTTGCATATCCACTGAAAAAATGGATACTTTAAATTTACTTAATTAAATTATGGACAGTGGTTCCACACAACAGAAATATGTTATCTCTATTCAAAGAATGTATGATGAACTAAACTGAGTAAACTTAAACAACCATGTCCAAATAACTTGAATCAATTAAGTTCATCCTACTAAAAGTATTTAAGTAGAGATAACGTGTTTCCATTGTGTGGAACCAGTGTCCATAGTTGATTTATGTTAGTTTAAGGTAAGTTACTTTCTGGTATGGCTGTTATTTTTTAACACACACTAAATGAGCTAAATATATAGCTTTTCTTTGCTAGAAGTTAGCCAGAAGTTTTTTTTAACACATACTGCATACCCCAAGTACTTGTTCTTCCATTAAAAACAACTTAAAATCTGGTTAGCCGGTCCCCTCCCCAAGCGCATGCTCTACACTTTACCACAATGGTGATTCCCCAAAAACATTGAGCTACCAGAAACTCTATTAAATAGAAATATTAAAGAGTATTAAACATGAAAAAATATCCCCATTTTATAATTTTGATAAAAGATGTATAAAATCACATTTTATTGCAAATTTTACTCTCCCTATTCAGCCACGTGCAAAGCATGACAGGAAGTGGAAATCCTGTTCCTAGTTTCTATAACGCTACTTTAATACAACTTAGCTTCAAATATTTGTTGACCTACTTGATTGAAACATTTTCATTTAAAATGTAAGCATTTACCTTATCCAAAGCATTACTGTTTTTAGTCCGTTTAACATAATGCAATTGTGTTTGAACATAAACCCAATGCAATGGTGTTAAAACAAAATGAATTGTTTAAATAAAGTGAACAGTATCGTAAAATCATTTGTAACCAGTGACGACAACACCAGTGACAAATTTTCATGAAAGGCTAATTTTCCAAAATGATGGCTAAGGCACCTCAAAAGCACACTAAAACCTATACACAATAACGATAAACATTTTTTCTTTTACAAAAAAAATCCTTCATACTGACGAAAACCAAAGCAACACCAATGACGCTCTTAAAGGACCACACCAAAAAGCGACATTGTAAATAAAATCTCTAACCTATATTAAGGAAAGGGACACTCACCATGTGTGTTTGAACAGAGCAGACCTTTGACCTTATTTGCTTATTTTTATTCTTTCAAAATAATAGTTTGTGTAACCAATGAAACAGAAGCAAAGGACAGATATATTTTTTTCATTATTTATATTAATAAATAATTATTTTGGTTTGCATTTTTATGCATTTATTGGGTACTACATTCGTGTTTAATTGGTTAACTTTATTTAAAAAAAATATGAAAAGGAAAAGTTTGTACACCACACAAAAGAGTTAAACATAGGGAGGGCGGACACTTGTTTTTGTAAGTACAAATTCAATTCAAATTTATTTAGAAAGAAAATATAGAACGCTATAAAAACTTAAATAGCAATCATCATCATAAAAAGGTGCTTGCATATTTTCATTTGGAAGCTTTTAACATGCTTGTAAAGTGTAGGGACAGGTTTGTGACCATATTTGGAAAATTACCCTGCTCTTTTAGAGACTGAGTCCCTTACTGAGATCAAGTATATGACACATTCCTTTTCAAGTTGTATTTAATTTTAGTTTTCTGCCTCTCTTTAAGACACTCTGTAATTGAGATCATTCTTTTTTTTATTGTCTGCCTGGTTTGTGTGTATTTGAGGCATGGATGAAACATATTGATGGAAGCCTTAGAAGTTAAGAGGTGTCACTTCAAGACCACAAACACTGCTGAAATATTATTATTAATAAGACTGAATGTACAAATGGTTCTTTCTGTCTGAATAGGTTAATTTATTGAATGATTTTGTAACCCAAAGTGTATCTGATCAAGTTGGAAAACATTTTTTGGTTTCAACTCATCTTTGAAAGGCAGCCGAGGGTCTTCTATCGCACCGAAGGGGCTTATTTCGCGATAACAGTCGGCAGCTAGTACATTATCTCGCTTATTACACGGCTACTTGCCACATGAGAAAAAAATCTGGACATGAAATGTGAATTTGAAATATTTAACTAGCTCAATTTTTACCCAATGCAGATGCTATTCAGATGTCACGAACAGGAAATTTGGTTTAATCATTTGTAAATATAAAGTCATATGTGTTATTGAAAGATATGTTCCTATTTCATTAGTCAAAAATACTTGTCCAAAGGATTTGCTGTATCTGGGTTTCTATGTGTTTTTAGTTTTGAGAGGTGGATATAAGGTAATAATGCACCGGCCAATCAGAATCAAGCATTCCAACAAGCTGTTTCATAACCTAAAATAAGTCTCAATTTATAGGTTTGATTAACAGTATGAAATGAGACGAGTAACGCAAACATTTTATATCTTTGACTTTATTTACCTCATTACAAACAATGTCTACGACTGAAAATGTAAAGCTGCTGCTTCGTGTAACGCGTTTATAAATAAAACCATACATATTTTTATGATGTATTCAACATTTAAAATTACCTAAAAATAATAAAAAGCACGTATCTGAAATTATAAAGGTATAATGGTTACCTTGTGTAGTGCAAAATATATTTTTTTACTGAAAAATAAAGTCAACCTTAACGTAAACGTACAGTATTTCAGGTGTCCATACTTCGTAAAAGGTAGAATCTTTTAAAACCATGTCAAGACTTTAAATATCAATTATGACGAAGATCTCTGATTTCTCCTTGTCATGAACCTGCATGGCAGAGTAGGTGATTGCCTTCACTTCCGTGCCCTGTGAAACAGAAATGAACATGTCATGAACTTAAAAATGGCAACATTGGCTCAACCAAACGCATTCATTAGACGAGGAGACATCTGTTAAAACACAGACAGTCATTTTTTATTCAGTTGTGTAATAAATTTACCTTATAAAAACACTGTCTGTATATAATTTGAGTGTTTTATTTGAGCATTTAAACATCCATTGACCTTAACAACAATGAAAGTGAGGTCTTGAAACTAATAAAATGTTTCAAAATGTTCTGCTTTAAAATGTCAAACAATTGCAATGTAAAATCATTCTCACATAAGATTAGTTAACTAATAACTAATGCTAAAGGGGTCATGCGTTGCGAATACGTGTTTTTCTGTGTCTTTGGTGTGTTATAAGTTGCTCTGAGATTGTACGAATCTTGAGTTACCATGTGCCTGTTTTGCCATTAGGAAATACATGTCCTGTTGAATGATTACAGTACACGACAGACTTCATGTCGGTGTATGATTTAAGATCAGCCAATGTATACAGAACTCACGTATTGTTGAGCATTACACTTTAATGTGCATGATGATGGATGATGGCTGAAGTGTGGCTATGCCAATGATTAGCACTAGCCCACTTCCTCTTTTAACTTCACATATACTTGGCCTTTCTGAATAAAGATTTGACTCTGATTGAAACTGCACTTCTGTGTCTGTATCATTCTTGGTCCATGGAACCAAACTTGTGTTTCATCGACTTGACTCTTAAACGTTATACCTAGACAAAAGTTAGATCTAAATTGGATCCTAACAGTTGCCCGTGCATGTAGTAGACACATTAAATTGCAAAAATTGAAGTGTCGGAACAAAAAGATGTAATCTATCTAAAAGCGAATGCACACCCAGACCTGCCTGAAACGCCTCGTGTAACCACACCCCCACAAATCTACGTCAGATCGTGGTATGATTTGACCGAGACCACCCAAATGTATACACAAGTAAGGTGGGCGTACCTGTCAGAACAATTCAAGAAGAACCTGATGTTTCAAATATGGTAAGAGGCGTTACATTTCCGTCACAAGCTTGCAGTATTCCACCAATTACTACGCACTGGCCAATCATTGCACACCTCGCTTTTCAGAGCCAGGAGCTTTGCAAAAAATCAGCGCATTTCAGAGAGGCGGGGCAAAGAGGTGAAGGGACGGGTCCCTTCAATATAAATACTTTTATGTGGTTTTGACAAATATTAATCAATTATTATTCAGCATTAGCTTAGTTTTTATGATGTATGATTTAACCATGACTTATAACAACCTTTTCTGTTAGAAGGTAGAGAATAATTCATGGTTTCTCTAATGAATGCGTAGGCTCGCTCTTCCTGCTAGGTCAGTGTGACTGTGAAAATGGACTTCATCGTGTTCGAAAAACATCTGCAAGCACACACTCTACCCTTGAGAGGTTTGCGTGTGTGTGATTGTATTGTTTCAGGAAAGTGAGAAAAGGGGAAAATCAGGTGTCAGACGTAACGTCATGTTTTAGTCCGTATTATAGTACATGCCCGTCATATTTGACCGTCTATATGACTAGAAGTCCTGTCTCATGACTCCAGTAGTGTTTAAGAACTTTGTGTTCTAGTTTATCTATTGATAACCAATCATGCGAGCTTGATTTTCCCATGGTTGTTAGTTGACTCTGTTAGCTTAAATACTTCTGCATTTTGGATGTAAGGCAGGCAGGCCAGTTGAACTCCGTGAGAGTGCCGAAGCTGACTTCTGCTGGCAACACTACAAACTATTTTTCTTCATTAAATTTTCTTCCATTAATTGCATTCCTGACTTCTTGTCTTCATTCATCATATGAGTATATACGGGTCTTCTAATGTAAATCCCCTACGGCGGAGATACAAACATGCACGGTATGTGGAAAATACAGCGTTTTTTAACCTTATATCATGCATACATGTTGCATTAAATCTAAAACAACAAAAATATACGTTTAAGTCGTGTCATATGACCCCTTTAACAAATGAGACACTTAAAACAAACAATTTATCAACAAAATAACTAAATGACCTCTGCAATGACATCACCGGTTGAAACATTCCTACATTTTTAAGTTATTTGTAAAACTAGGTCCACAAATGGTTTTAATGTTCCAGTGTCAATATTTATTCAAGAAATATGTGTGATCGCATAACTAATCTTGGGAACATGTTGAAACTAGAAGATAAACCAAACTTCTGTCAAATAAAACCTGTGCCCAGACTAAAAATATGTTTGACCAAAAAACGCTAAATGTTCACTGGCAAAAAACATTCTTATTCTAAAATGTAAAACTGTAGGATGCTATAGAATGGCGTTCTATACTCTCTGCCTTAAAAACAAATGTGAAAAGTGACGGTTGAATTGAGATTTGCTGAAGAGAAACACTGAGGCCCAGTGTCACAGACAAAACTTAGCTTAAGCCAGGACTATGAGATTCTAGTTAAAATAGGACATTAAAGATAAAAAAAAGATAAAAAATTACTGTTGTGCATCTTGAGACAAAACAGTGGCAATGACATTGTCTTTCATTTTAGTCTGAGACTAGACTTAAGCCTTGTCTGTGAAACCGGTCACGAGAGACGGCTCGTCTGTTCTCCCCTCATGCAGCTGAAATGTAAACGTTTATCCTTTACGTTTAAACAACTACATTTATGTTAAGGCGTGACTATTGATGCTGTTGAAGCTACCTCAGAAAACTTAAGATACCCCAACAAAAACAAGTGGTGACAACTGGGTATTTCAGCTGGCTTATTTTATCGGGAAAGTTGTGCAAACCATCAAAGATTTTACATATCATTGACTTCATGCCACAGCAACCAGTTTCTCAACACATCAAACTGAGAGCTACTGTTGCACCAGAGGTTTCAACAAGAACCTAAAAGTGAAAGCATGTTGTAAATGTGAAAGTTGAAACAGGTTTTTTTAAAAGACTGGCAGATTACCTGAGGGTGCTTATCTAGACTGAATTCCTCCCCCCATCTGTAATAGAAGAATGAGATGAAATTTGACTGTTGGAATCAGCACCACATTCCCCATTGCAAATCAGTTCAAGAAAAGCTCACAAGAAGGTATTATGCCAAAAAATTATATTTCAGCTCATCTCTCCAAATATTTTCTTTGACCGCATACTTATTGTTATTTTCTGTCTGGCATAAAAACCCATAAGAACATATTGCAAGTGAGCACACTATGCAGGTACCTCGTTCCCAGAAATTCCTGACTACGACCTTAAAAAGGCACTGGAAAATGAGGGCTGTGTCAGGAACAGAGGGGCAGACTAGTCAAAGTGAAAG
Organism: Triplophysa dalaica; assembly: GCF_015846415.1. Classification (NCBI taxonomy): domain Eukaryota; kingdom Metazoa; phylum Chordata; class Actinopteri; order Cypriniformes; family Nemacheilidae; genus Triplophysa; species Triplophysa dalaica. The sequence goes on from NC_079552.1 coordinate 2,693,424, forward strand.
CTTTTTTTGATGGCCAAAGTAGTTAAAATCAGCTGAACCGGAATTCCTCAGTGGCTTTGTGCAGAGCCCTCAACAAAAATAAACTGTAATGCTTTCAACACTTTTTACATAATGGCTGGGAGATTTGATGGGGTATTTACTTTTTCAATTCAACCATGTTATAGATAGGGACCATCATTTCGCTGTTATGCATTGCAGAAATGTAAACAACTGTATTTTATTCTATCTGATCCAATCACACGTTTTTATTTGCTTCTAGTCACAACACTAAATATGGTTTCCAAAACATCATCAAATCACTTACAGAAAATCTGTAGTAAATAAATCAACCACCGGAAATGTTGTCATTTGGGATATTTTGCAGTAACGCCCCAACTTTCCGTGTTTTTACCACACAGTAAGAAGAGTTTCTTCCCTGGATCATATTTGGCTTAAAAAACTTAAAATTTGCTATGATGTTTCGACAAAATGCAATATGTATTTTTACAGATCGTTGCAGGCAGAATGAAGGTTAGGTATATTAGTGTGGACAGGAGAGACTTCACTAATGTTTCTGGAGCTATACAGGAAGGAAATATTCCATTGTTTATCCAACACCTTTCCTTTTCCCCAATGTGAAAATTAAAACCACATCACGTTATGATTTATTTTTTAAACAAGTTTACCACTTACCCTATAGAGCGAATTTTGTAGTGCATTCGGTCTATGTGCAAAACCTTCACTTCCTGTAGGATAGAGAATCAGTTTGAAAGAATTCCTGGAGTCATGGGATAGTACTGTCTATCTCCGTGTGCGCATTACCCTTGGAATGAAGAACATATCAGCGCTGAACTTAAAAAGCCAGTCATCCAAAAAATGAAAGAGAAGTGACTCAAGATCCTCTCCTGAAAAGAAAAAACACTCTCCTGTGTCATGTATTAATTGTTTATATACTGTATCCATCTATACATTATTATATCCTTACCAGACAGGGTCTCATTTAGCAAGCATTTAATGAGCTTATTCCAAGACTTAGAATTTATCATCTTAAATCTGCATACAAATATTTTGTCTGGTCTTTAAAGCTAAAAAAATATTACTGCGCAAACAAATGTTTTGTATCATTGTTAATTTATTCTTTATTGTCATTTGTTAAAGGGATAGTTAACCAAAATATGAAAATTCTGCCCTCATTAACTCAGAATGAGATTGCATACATTTCTTCGTTCGGCTAAACACAAATAAAGATATTTGGAAGAATGTCAGTAACCAAACAGATCCCATCCCCCACTGACTCCCATAGTATTCCTTTTCTCTACTATGGCAGTAAATGGGAGATGACAGCATTTTCATTTTTGGTTGAATCATCCCTCTATATTATTAACTCCTATAATTTGTTCAGTCAGCCTTACTGCTGTACAGGGTTACCGTAGTGAATATAAGCCCCAAACCATACTGTAGAGACGCTTTAAAGGTACAATTAATATAAAAATACATCACAAATTACCAACTTTTTCTGCTCATCCCTATTTTGATCCATACTGTTATTAGTGAAATTCCAGGAAATGTTGTGACAAATTGTGTGTGTGTGTAACTGTGAAATTACAGTGGTCACAGAGCATGCAAACAAAGATGAAAACTAGTGCCTTTCCCAGCTGTCAAAAAAAAGCTCATGACAACATCTTTCTTATTTATTTTGAGTGTCCAACAGGCTGTTTAAATTTGACTTATTTAAATAGAATTTAGGTAAATTGTGTAAATATGGTTTAAATGCATGTCATTTTCTCTCTCACCCTCTGACTCTACTTCGACGGTGTCAATGGGTTGCACAGTTTCTGTATCCGTCATGTAGCCAAACATGCCCATGGCACACTGCTCATACGCCTCCTCCAGTGAATCACCCCATGAGTGAATCCTGCAGTATGCGGGAAAAACTAATTTAGACAATATTATATCAGAAACCCCCAGAAGTTCACGAGATTTCAAACACAAGAACACATACTTACTGGACATCTGCTGTGTGGTCGAGATCTAAACCAGACAAAGCATGACATGGTGTTAAGTCACACTCTTAAAAACCAGACAAAACAGCAATAAAAAAGGCAATAAAATAAAATGTCAAGTGAAATAAACTACAAACTGTGGGCAGGGGACCATAGAGAATTTACACATTACACATAAGAGACTCACAATTCAGTTTGAATTTTCTTGTAATTTATTAGAGGAATACTTTCTGTCTCTTTCTAATAAAACGTTATATATGTGTGTAAACAGGAAAGTTCAACATAAAATAACCAGATTATATTGACTATTTGCTTTAGTAATTTACTGTTTTTAAATAATATGATTAATAATAACAGCAGCAGCAGAACTGCTTTACTAATAATTTACTACTATATTAATAATCTTATGAATGTAGCCTCGCGTTGGACTTGTGGTCCTGCTAACGAAACCCGGAAGCATGCGTGTCACGTGACCTGATGAATCCTAACGAGCACGACTCTTCACCATACTACAATTCCCCAACAAAAGTAGATATTCAAATAAATAAATGCTGCTTTAAATGATTCTTCAAACTCCTCCACAATCTTATACTTATCTACATGTTGTGTCTGTGACCAAACCTTTACGTAATGCGAGTTAAAGTTTCGTTCGTGTTATTTACATGACACGGGCGGAACAGACTGTGAGTTTGATTCCACTTACACTCGTACTTCTTGGTGATTGCAGGATATTTTGATTTGACTGCTTTTTGCGCCTCAGTGAGGTCCAGTTCGCGGTCATCCATTATTTCGACGTGAGCGATTGTTTAAGCTTTAACTTTATTTCCGCACCGACAACATGCTGAAGCGCACTTATCTGATGCTAGTGTAGGTAGCTGTCTGGGACATTTCAAAATAAAAGTCCCTTACTTACGGCCATCGATATCTTACAGCGCCCGAACAGGTAACGTAAAGGCAAAATTAATGCACGCGCAACGTATATTTTTTATGCAAGTTAAAACGTTTCAAGTTTAGAATGTTTAAGTATTAATTGTTTGAAAAACTTTTGATGGACACTCGAATTGAAATTTGACTGTAACGGAAATAGTACTTCGCTTAAGCAAACTTTAAATAACGTTAACTATTTTCTTAGCATCATTATCTCCAGTGCACGCAGGAAACAGCATCCGTCTTCGCTCACGTCGAATGTTGCACTCACCTTAAAATAAAGCTCAAGAAGTGTAAAGAAAGTTTTGTGGACAAGAGCATTGATGCCTGGTAAATACTCAACTTTTCTGTTCCCTAGTAAATTGCTTTAGAACACAGATAGTAGTTATAAACTCTTTTTATATTAAAATCTGTCTAAATAAATGTATACACTTACAATGGTAAAAGTGATACTGTTCAGGTACTTGTTGGAATGAACTCTTATCATTTGCTGTGATGCTGTTTTAAAGAGTAAGTAGCATATGATTTTTAAGGTCCTACTTTTTTTACATGGATTGTCCAACAACAAGTTTATGTACATAGAAGGTGTAAAAACACTATTATGTCGTAATAATAGGTAATTATTCTTCCCTTACTTCTTGACTGACTCTCAAAGGATTCGTTCCGCGATTCATCCGTCGAACCCCCGCCTATCCGCTAGCCTAGTGTCATGTGATTGGTTAGGTGGTGTATTCTGCTGTGATTGGTCAAACGCGTTTGTAACTAGCAAGCCTGGAGGAGAGCGTGTGACGATATTGAGTGTCAGCTGCGCGTTGCACGGGTATCGCATCTCTCTGGAGGAGATCGGAAGCATAAAAGGACGAGCGTCCGGAGAGAGGAACAGGCCTGGATTTTATGTTATGTTTGTGTGGCCGGCAGTCGACCGTGCGGGAGCTGCTGGCCTTTTACTTTAGTTTTAAGGTTTGTTTATTTTTTATTTAAAGTTGTTGAACGTTCGCCAGTTCTCCCCACCTCCTTCCCATTCCTTCAACTTGTTACAGCGTTCATCGAACGCCTACCATCATTGCTTGATTACGGTTTACAGGTTATATATTATATACAGTGTATAGATAGAGATGGCGGGGATTTCACCTTACCAGTTTGAGCCCGAGTCTAACGACGAAACATCCGAAGACGACATTAGATATTAGATAGACGATAATAGATTCAACACTTAAATTATTCGGGTTCATGGATAGATAAACAAACCGTAATACCCCAGAAACAACGGTACATGTTAGCGTTATATGCATTTGCTAAACACAGATATAAGGTACACAAATATTTCTTGAAGTTCAGACAAATATAAATTGTCACACTTACAGGTTGTGATTGGGTGGAGCTAACAGGTCCAAATAAGGTTAGTATGTCCCCCTCTTTCAATGGTAGTCTTTTAACATATCCTGCAGTGAACGAGTCAAGATTATTGAAGCTATCTTTTGTGAAATGACGTGCGCACAGTAAACCCTGGGGTTATCCTCCTTGGCGTCATTGAAATGAATTGAAACAAGTTTTTCCTTTGGTAGTTTAAATAAGACGCACTTAGTTTAACAACGTAGAACACAGTTTTAAGACGGCACACGCATCATGACCGAGCGACATTGTTTTGGGGAGGAGAGAGTGAAGTTTTCATGGCAGTCCCAGCAAAACTAGGCGGGCACTATGTCTAGTGACGTAGATACGCGGCGGTTAGAGACACGTCTCGTTTGCGTGATTCAGAGTCGCCTCGCTTTTTTACAAGCCAATAGCTTTGTTATTTATTCACCTTAGGACTTACAACTTGGCAGACCGCTTGCTTTTACATGGCAACATGACACACTGCATGAAATGTAATTTTCATGATCTAATGCTACTTTACTCTTTAAAAAGCAAGAAGCAACTAAAACCCATATGTAAAATGAAAGCTATCATGAGTAAAAGATGTTTTAGGTCTTTGAGTTCGGTTTAAGGACACCCCTTCTAACATGTGGATAAATGTACCGCCTCTCATTGCTTACTGTTTAGTTAACGCTCTGATGGCTGTTTTTTAGCTGATATCTCTGCAACCTGACCTTGTTGATATGGCGTCTGTGACTAAAAAGAAGGAGTTAGATTATGGAGCTGAAAAATCAACACGTTTGACACTTGAGGAGTCTTCTGTGGGAGTTTCAGGGTCAGAGTCAAGCAAGGAAGAACCATGTCCTGCCAAAAAGAGTGTAGAAATCTTGCTACTGAGCCCAGTGGAGGAGGCAGTCAAGGGCTTTTGCTGTAGACTGAAATATGGAAAGAAATCTAATCCGGTTTCAGATAAAACTCCTTTAAATCCTGATGCCAAACCTTGCATTTCTCAGCGTTCCAGCAGGAGCAAAACAAAAAAATGCAGGTGTAAGCTGTGTGGCGTTGAGTATTGCCGCAGAGCAAACCTGGTGTCTCACATGCGAATACACACAGGTGAGAGTCCGTACTGCTGTAAATTCTGTGGCAAGGCTTTCCGACGTTCAGACCACCTCAAGCTGCACATTAAAATCCATACAGGTGAGAATCGATTGAGACCCAAGCCCTTTGTTTGCAAACAGTGTGGGACGAAATTTGGTTGCTCTAAATCACTTCAAAATCATATGTGGAAACACAGTGGAGAACGGCCGTACGCCTGCCCGGTCTGCGAGAAAAGATTTTTCAATAAAGGCGTTCTTCTGAGGCATGAAAATGACTGTCACTCATTAGAAAAAGCATTTGTTTGTTCTTTGTGTGGACATGGCTTTGCACGCTTGCATACACTTGAGAAACACACACGAATTCACACGGGAGAGAAACCTTTCCCCTGTTCACAATGTGGAAAGGTGTTTCGTTATAAATACTCCCTGTTTATGCACAATAAACTGCACTCGCGCAAAGAATGATGTGTGATTCACATTTATGCATACAAAATAAAATGTGTTGCCCAAATCTTTCTCGTCCTTTTGTATTGCGGAATCTCACTGCACAAAGGGAGGATCTGTCACGACAGAAGAAGAGATACCTGAAAGGAATGACAATATAATTTTTGATTTTTGTCAGATATTTAGGTGTAGTCAGTCAGGCAACAAAAGACAACAAGGGTGCGACGGGTGACCATGTTAGTGGCCAAGTTTGATCTTGTTAGCTGTTCCACGTGGCAAAGACAGAAGAAGAACGAGGTGAAGTTTTTTTCTAGGGATCAACTTGAAATCTTATAGGATTTATTTGAATATTAAACAAGTCTGAAATAAGCAAAACAATGCAACGTAATGTCTCTTTTCCAAGGCTAAAGCTTATCATAGAACAGGTGTTTTGACTTGCTGCTACAGAGTGTAAAGTTAAACAGAATGAAGAAATAGCTAGTTGTTAGTGTGATAGACTCAATGTCAGATAAAATGAAAAGTGAAACCCATTCTTGCCTGAGTTCTCTATATAGTACAGCACATTCTCACTCTTACTCTTACTCTCCCAGTCCAACTGAAGAGTGTAAATAAAGGGCCAAGGTGAACAAGTTTGAGGCAACTATTTGACAAATAAGACAGACATTAACATTTTATCAAGACTATAATTTTTTATCGGTATACAGTAGATAGAGGAAAAGGTGTGCATTTTAAAACTCTTGACAGTTCTCGATGTGACAAATGAGCTTATGAGAGTACAAATGTAGTCTCTCGATTTAATTGAGGTCATGAGGTTAATGGCATGGTTGACATTAAAAGCCTTTTTTCACCATCTAGGGTATGTCTCTTAACACCTATCAACTTTGTACCTTCCCTACATGTTTTTTCTCTAGTTAGTTTCTTTTTATTAATGCCTAGTAGGCTATTTTGAACTGATGAATTCCTAAATTGACAGTTACTGTATTTTTTAATCAACCACAAACAGCCTACAGTGGAAACAAAGAACCGCAAAACTTCAGAAAAATCGTTTATTCTGTAATATATATTGTTGCAATGTTGTTTAATAAAAACTTCAAGCCACACAAAGCCACAGGGATTTAACCATTAATAAAGGGGCTTACTTCAAGGTCATGCTTTTGCTATCCACATTCTCTTGTTTGATAATGTTTTTTAAGCTGGCGGCCAAACATCCTGACCTCATCAAGACGAAGTCAGAAGGCCAGACATCTAAGACGTCTTGTGGGGTGCCAACCTCAAAGTGAAGGTTTTACTGCAAATAAAACAAAACATTATGGTTATTATAGGTAAACCAAAGTTAAATTCCTTTAGGGGCGCACTGCTGGAGCACGTGCATTTTTAAGTAGTGTACAAAATAAGGAATGCCAATAAAACATGCCTTTATAAACCCCTTTTTCTTTGGTCCTGCAAACTTCCTAGACTACCTGCTGCTTAAGAGATTCCGTTCACACATTCTAAACTTCTACATTTCTAGAACTGAATTTGTACAGTATGAAAATGTACAAGTTACTTCAAACGTTGGTCATGTAAAGTTTTTAGACTGGAGGCTTTAAAAAACTTTGAGTTTAGACTTAGCGCGCCATCTGCCTACAGATATGAAGAACTACAGTAACAGCACTTTAATGACCGCGCCCATATTGGCGTCACGTCTCTGACGAAGCTCGCGTGGCCACGCCCCTTCGTTCTATGTCTCAGTCAGTATTTCAAGCGTCGGCTTTCTCGTGATCACCTTGCCGAAACACCGCAAAATGTCTGACCGAGGGCTGACGGACGAAGCGGTTACCGCGGCGTGTAAAGACGGAAACCCCATTACTAAAGTAAGACGATTCATTTGTGCGCAATACTTTGGGAAAGGGCGCGGCCTGTCATTTGAACGCAGAGACGGCGGCGTCTCGCAAACCGATCGACGTGTGACATCAAGGTACCGCGAGAGGGATTGAAATGCTATGCTTTCTAAACCCTCTCGCGGTACTTTGTTGCCCTGTGCCGACAGGTCTGCGCAGCGCCGCTCGAAGTTAAACTCTGATATGAAGTTTATCGGTATTTCTGCTCCATATACTCACGCTACTGTAGGCGTTAAGATCCATCACATTTCACTCATATAAATACGGTTTTATATAAATCTGTATCTTAGTTAATGCAATTTGTTTTGAATTTTCTTGTTTTTGTTTGGATTGCTGAGTCATTTTGAGGAAAACATAACGTGAAATGTTACGTGTGTTTTAACTTGGATTGCTAACGTTATTTGTGAGAATGACCCTTGACATTTTGTTGACCTGGGACTCATGTCACATGATACATCAAAAGTAGATGATACATATGAACTTTTGCCTTTTATTTTACAGCTGGTAACATAGTAAAATCGTTTAAAAGTGCTCAGAAGTGCTTTTACTGGAGTATGTGTGACACCTACTGTGACCGTACGAACTGTGATTGATGTTATTGGCCTGTATGTTATAGGAGAGATTTCAGTTTATTATTGTATATAAATCTTAATATCTCTGTGTGAGATATCCTAGATCATGTACAGCCTTGACAGATGTTTTCAAATGCATTGCAAGCATTCATTTATTATTTCAGTGTTTCCAAAATCATTCAAATGTAAGTTGTAATTCAGTCACATTTAAATTATTTGAACATTTACATTTATGCACTTAGCAATTGCTTTTATACGATGACGTGCATTCAAAGTATACATTACTATCAGTTTATGTGTTCCTGAGGCATTGAATGAACCCACAACCTTTGGGGAGACAACACAATGCTTTGACAAAATTAAATAGGGGTGGAACGGTTCACAAAATCCATGGTTTGGTTCTATTGTTCACGGTTTTCGGTTTGATTCGGCGAATTGAACTACAGGAATATATCTACGGTGTAAGGGTGCGTTACTTTAGATTTTTTATTTGAGATCACAACCAAATTGGTAATGCAGTCGAACTAGCATGGATTTCACAAGTCTGGTCATCCTCGTTCAGCAACTTGTGTGTTTCAATACGAGCAAGAAAATAGGATTTTATCACAAATTTGTTTACGTGATACAACTCTTCTTCTCATTTTGCATTATAACTAAGAATCGTAAACTTTTCTGTGGTAGGCTATATGAGAACAGTTTTGCTTCACTAATGCTTTTTGTTGTCCTTTTGTTGTTCCAATTGCTTCTATTGTTTACCTCATTTTTAAGTAGCTTCGTATAAAACTAAATGTAAGTTTAAATGATGGCACTGTTGAAATTATTTTCTTACTAAAAGTTACCCTTCCCTCTGCTGTAGGACTTCATGATGCAGCAGACAATGTTGCGGGTTAAGGATCCTGTTAAATCCCTGGACTTCTATACACGCATCCTCGGAATGACGTGAGTACTTGAGTTTAATAGATTGACTTTTTCCTCCTTATTTAGGTAAAAGGTGCATTGCACATTCTTGAATCCTTGACTAACATGAGAATGCGTTGTTGTAGGTTGCTGCAGAAGTTTGATTTTCCTGCCATGCGATTTACACTGTACTTCTTGGGTTATGAGGACAAGAAAGAAATCCCGGCAGATGTGAAGGAGAGGACAGCTTGGACGTTCTCTCGTCGAGGCACTATAGAGCTCACCCAGTAAGAGAATGCATCAACTCCAAGAACACACAGCTGAAGAATGCTCAGTGAAAAATTTGGTCTAGTTCGCAAACCTGTTTTTATCTGCTAATGTCATCTGTCTTTTCTTTCTTCATCAGTAACTGGGGCTCAGAGACAGATGACAGCCAGACTTACCACAACGGCAACTCAGATCCAAGAGGCTTCGGTAAATACAGCATGAGCAGAGCCGGTGCTCTCTTTATAAAGTTGATAGAAAAGGGCTTGACCACACACTGAAATTAACTCAGTATTTATGTCTTGACTTTGAGCTGATATAGATTGTATAAAACATGGCTTTTAAATTAGAGGAACCATCAATTGACCAACCGTTGTTGCAACGGATGCAAAGTAGATTTAAATAATTTTAGGAACTAAAACTAAATACAAATCTAGTTTGCATATAATCAAGGTGTATTTTATGTTACATATCTTTCCATAAAGTGAACACAAGAAGAATTCTGGAAAATATTGAATCGTTTTTTTATTTCTTTCAATGATGAACACTGCACTAAAATGACATAATGATAATTTCAGTGAATTATCATCAGTGAGACATTTTTCAAAATTTAAGCAAACAGATCTTCAAATCAGAAACTGACAAATTCAATCAAGTGTATATTTAGTACATGGCCCAGCCCTACATAGAGACATTTTTAGAAAGAAAATAAACATGACATGCATTTTTATTATAGGCCACATTGGAATCGCTGTGCCAGATGTATATGCTGCTTGCAAGCTGTTTGAAGAGCAGGGAGTGACATTCGTAAAGAAACCTGATGATGGTAATTTCTGTTTCCATATAATCATACTTTATGTGATTGTTATAATATGTAATTACACAATGCTTCTAGACCAAAAATAATTATCTGAAACTAATTTTAAATTTGTAAGTAGTACTGGAAGTACACATTTGTGTATGTTTACTGTGGCTGCATTTTAAATGATTAAATTACTGATGCTCGATGGGCAGTTTTTTCTGTGTTGGATCATTTTTGTATTTGCCAAAATCTGCAGTATATAAAAAAGCATAATGTCCACAACAAAAAATGAACAGTTCAGAAAACTCTTTAATGTCAACAATTATGTTGCTTATTATGTCGGCTTTCTGTCCTGCAGGTAAAATGAAAGGCCTGGCCTTTATTCAGGATCCTGATGGTTATTGGATAGAGATTCTCAGCCCCAACAGCATGGTGCCCATCACATCTTAAAGACTGTTCTAATGCTGTGACCTAAACATAAAACTATAGTTATTACAAATTGAGGACAGTTGGTTTTTCAGAACGGATAATTGCTCTGTTGACAGCCTAGTATGGAAAGGTAGACGGAAGAGAAAACCCTGTCTAGGGCTGATATATGAATGTGTTATTTTGTGAATTTTACATTTGGGCCAACACTTTTGAATGCAGTCTTCCATAGAGTCTAACTTTGTTATTATGCCTATTTGTTTACATGCAAAATAAAGTGTTTATTGTGAGTCATTTTTGAGCACTTAACTCGGATGTATTTTGTTTAATGATACAAAATGTTTGGTAATGTTGCCTGTAGATTCAAGTATCAAGTATAGACACTGAACTGTCAGTAATAAGTACGCCTAACGTATATCTCACATTAACTGAAGTTCAGGAGCAGCCAAGTACCTACAGCGCACGAGCTCAAATGTGCGCGTGGTGGAGCGGAATGCGGAAAACGAAGTGTATCCGTGTTTGTGTAATGAACATCTTAATAAAGCACACTTTTGTGAGTCAATACAACGCACTGCTTACTAATAGGGTTTAACTAAGAAAATTAAATGCGCAGAAAGCGTGGACGTTGGGAATAAAAACGTAAGCATGACGGCAAAATAGGGTTGGTCAAAAATGTTGCTGGGTAAGAAACAGCCCTTTGTTTTTAGTCTTGTGTAATGAGCATGAAACCTTCACTAATTTCAATTGGAACCGTGGGAATACGTTTCGTTTAAAGCGCCGAAATGCAATATCAGGTAGATTGGTAATAAAATACGTAAAATGCGTTCTATAGCATTGATGACAACTCTACTATACATTTCAATGTAAATGCATTCAATATGTCTTCGAGATTTTAATTGGGTAGCGTTCGGATATTTTATCCTGGCTGACGTGGAGAGTAACAAGCTCTGTCCACTAGAGGCGCTGTGACGTTAACACATTATTTCCGGGTACCTTCCAAAACATCCGGTAGCTATTTTCCAGTGGAGTACATGGGACTTCGACATGTACATACGTCTGTAACATATTTCTTTATATCCTGTGATCCACTGTGGTCAAAATAACCTCGTGGCCTGATCAGACTGCTTTAGGTGGAGACGAGTTTCCTCAAACTAACTTCTGTCGGTGAGTGGTGATTTATGACTGAGGGTAGAATGATGTCAGTTGTCATTATCTTATAGCTTACAAATGCCATTATTTATATACGCATTAATGCTTTTTTCCACCAAAATCATCTTGTGATTAACGTTTGTGTTACTGTTGATTATGTGATTACCATGATGATCATTAATAATAATAATGACGATAATTATTCTTATTGGAAACCAGGTGCCAAGAGTAAAATATTTTCTGTACGTTTATCAAACGAATGCAGACTCGTGAGAAAAGTAGTCATGGATTTACTACAGTAACTTCAGTTTAACTATTGAACAGTAACCGTTTAACCATTTTGTTGTGAACCTATAGTGAGTTTTACTATAATAAAATCCTGGTTAATTTAGCAAAACACCCCAGAAATAGCCATCAACATAACATCGATGTACAAAAAAGGCTCATTGGGCTGTTCATGTTCCTCAGGTGTTCTCCAGCTGCGGTCATGAGTGACGGTCATCCTCTGCGGCCTGTGAGCTCTGCAGCTGAGATCGACCACCTGCACCTGCTGTCAGAGCAGCTGGGTGCTTTAGTTCCTGGTGAAGAGTACAGCGATGTCACCTTCATAGTGGAGGAGAAGCCCTTTCCTGCACACAGAGTCATTCTAGCAGCCCGCTGCCAGTATTTTAGGTAACTGCTGATTTCTTCTTTTCAATGAGAATTTGTTTATCTCAGTATCTCAGTAACGTGGGCTTCTCCAATCCTGGTGAAACTTTATTTTGAACCCAAACTGCTTTTTTTGTCTCTCATTTTAACTTTTCCTCTTTAGAGCTTTGCTATTTGGGGGACTGAAAGAGTCCTTGCCCCAGGCTGAGGTTCGGTTAGAGGAAACACATCCTGAGGCTTTTTCCATGTTGTTGCGGTACCTGTACACAGGCCGAGCCACCTTGAGCGAAGCCAGAGAAGAAACTCTGCTGGATTTTCTGGGACTGGCGCATCGCTATGACCTTCAACCACTTGAGGCCTCCATTTGCGAGTTCCTCCGCACTTTATTGAGCACGCGAAATGTGTGTCTGGTTTTCGATGTGGCTAGTCTTTATTGTCTGAGCGGGCTGACTGAGGCGTGCTGTGCTTTTATGGATCGAAACGCCAATGATGTGCTCAAATCGGATGGATTTCTTGCTCTTTCAAAGGTGTGTTTTAAATCCTAATCTTAGATCAACTGTGGACATTTGTTTATCTACCTGAATGATAACATTCAGATTTAACACCAGAACATTTGAAGGCAACTCGATGCCCTCCATTGTGTTCTTTGCTTTGTTACTCATTGGGATAGTTCACCCAAAAATGAAAATTCTTTCATCATTTGCTCACCTTGGAGTTGTTGAAAATCTGTATAAATTTATTTGTTCTGATGAACTCGGAGATAGATGTTGGAAGAATGCTTATAAACAGACAGATTTTGCCCCCCATTGACAATCTAAAGAGGAAAAGTTGGGGGAATGGTGAGAGAATTTTCATTTATGGGTGAGGTATCCCTTTAAGCGTGTAAAATGTGAATAAAACCTCCTTTAATTGTTTTTGTTTTAAATGATTAATTGTTTTTGTTTGGCAGTGACAACAACAATATAATAAAAGGGTTTTCTATTTCTCTATGCAGTCTGCCCTGATGACCATGGTGAGAAGAGATTCTTTTGCCGCGAGCGAGAGAGAAATCTTCCAGGCCCTCAGCTGCTGGTGTCACCAGAACGGCGAGGGTCCTGAGGCAAAGGAAGTGATGTCAGCAGTGCGGCTGCCCCTGATGACCCTCTCTGAAATGCTGAATGTAGTCCGTCCAACGGGACTCCTCAGCCCAGACAACCTGCTGGATGCCATACAGACCCGCTCTGAGTGCAGAGACATGGATCTCAACTACCGCGGCATGCTCAGTCAGTTCACACACTCTAAATACTCGTAATGCTTACAATGTACCTAGTAATGAGCGAAAGAACTTGAAAAAGCAGCAGAGTATTGTTAATCACATTTTCCAAATATCTGTTTTATTCAAAAACTTCTAGTTCCAGAAGAAAACATTGCCACTATGAAGCACGGTGCTGTGGTGGTAAAAGGCGAGCTAAAGTCTGCTCTACTGGATGGAGACACACAGAACTATGATCTGGACCACGGCTTCTCAAGGCACCCTATTGAAGAGGAGGGACGAGCAGCAGGCATCCAGGTCCGCTTGGGACAACCCTCCATCATCAACCACATACGGCTACTGCTGTGGGACAAGGACAGCAGGTAATGTGACATTGAAAGAATAGTTTTTTTTTTTAAAAGTATGCATTATTTTCCATACATACATGTCTTTCTCCCGCAGGTCATACTCGTACTATATTGAGGTGTCGATGGATGAACTGGACTGGGTTCGTGTTGTGGATCATTCCAAGTTTCTGTGTCGCTCCTGGCAACACCTCTATTTCCCAGCGCGCGTCTGCAGGTACAAATAGTAATATGGAAACTTGATTAAACTTGTATATTTTAACAGAATGCTAACTGAAGTCTTTGTCTGCCCGAGCTCAGGTTTATCCGTGTGGTGGGCACACATAACTCTGTCAACAAAGTCTTTCACTTGGTGGCTCTGGAATGCATGTACACAGAGCAGTCTTTCACCCTAGAGAAAGGCCTGCTGGGTAATGCAACTTCCCTAGTCGTTGTTTTAATATACATATATGGGTCAAAGACCAAAAAAGGTTTAAGCAAAGAAACATTAAATGTAATACTGCTTTAAAAAAGTTTTTTTGTTTAATTTAGTTGCATTTTTGTTTTTCTGAGCAAATAAAAATGAGTTACCCTGATTTACAGAAGACGTCCGCCTAGGTTTTGCCCATTTTTCAATAAGATTTTTTTATGTAATATGCTCCCTTATTCTTTTGTACATGTTCATATTTCAAGTCAGAATAAGTTTGTTGTTTGAATTTGTACATAAATATTGTGTTACACTGTATGGAAATGTAACATTATTTCAACCAAATTTGGACATTTGTTTCTTCAAAAACTTCGTTTTAAATAGTTAACTTGGTTGTAACCACAAAGAAGACATTTGACTTGCATTTAATTTGCTTTTCTATGGACCTAAAATCACTTTAGTAAATTAATTTTGATGGGGACATCTTTACGTCTTTGACCCATATATATTTATTTATTTATATTTAAAAAGATATTCCTAATTGCACTTTCAGGTTGTGGTAACATGTAACAACTAGTGTAACACATCACACGTTTGTGTCTCCTGCAGTTCCCACAGAGAACGTGGCGACCGTACAGGCGTGTGCTAGTGTGATAGAGGGCGTGAGTCGCAGCAGAAACACGCTGCTGAACGGAGACACCAGCCATTGCGACTGGGACTCGGGGTACACCTGCCACCAGCTGGGCTCTGGAGCCATCGTCATCCAGCTGGCACAACCATACATGCTGGGCTCGATGCGGTACGAGACGTTGTGTTAAATCAATCTCTTTCAGTTTTTCTTGTATACGTGCTAATGCTTTATGACTTTTTCTGTTTGAAGATTGCTGTTGTGGGATTGTGATGATAGAAGCTATAGCTATTATGTGGAACTGTCTACAGATCAGCAGCACTGGGTGAAAGCCGTCGACCGTACTAAAGTTGCATGCAGGTCAGCATCTGGAACTTTATCTTTTAGCGATCGTCCCCAAGTTTTATGATGTGTTAATGTTCTAAAATGTCATTCTTATAGGGCATGGCAAACTCTGGTGTTTGACAGACAGCCTGCATCCTTCATACGAATCGTAGGAACTCATAACACAGCTAATGAGGTGAGAGCTCTCAGCGGCCTTTTGGACTCTTAAACATGCTTTATTAAAATCTAAAAGGTTGTGAAAACAATCCCCTTGTGCAATATGTGCAGACTCCAAAAGAATGCATACGTAGCGCTTAGTCTGCTATATGACTTTTTATGATGATTGATGTGATTTTCTCACTCTGTCTCCGCTAGGTGTTTCACTGTGTTCACCTTGATTGCCCAGCACAGCTGGACACAATCGTAAAAGAGGGAAGTCCTGGACCGGATCACCCCAAACCGGACTACAGCACTGAGAATTCTGTTTCTCAGAACCCGATCAACCATAAATCCCCCTCGTCCTCCTCCTCCTTTCACACATAGACTGTGGATGTTTTCTGTGCTGTTCACTTGCCTAAGTTTGACAAAACACACTTGAAGCGCTCGTCTTATGAGCTTGTTTTCTTATGTGCTGCTAACTAAAGAATTCTGTGTATTTATGAAAATGATCTATCGTTATATAGTCTATATATAGTAATAACTTGATGGTGAGGTAATTGACTGTCACGCACATCTATTTTCCTATGTCCAGATAGCTGCAAGACCATCAAATAAATTTAAATGTCACTTACTCTTTTGCAATACTGTCTTTTTTGTTAAAATGTTTTGACAGGTTTTATTTTGAGAACCAGAACCAAGTCCAAAATGTTTTAAATGTATTAGTATTGACCTGCATCGACCTGCATCTGTCGAAAAATAACTACGCAAAATGATTAACCTGAATGGGAAGATTTTGTAAATGGATTAAAAATACCGGAAGAGACATTTATCAACTTTAGATTTTGCGTGTTTCAGATTTTGATCCAATTTTGTGATCTCATGGGACATTATTATTGGCACAAGTTGTTTTTATGTACGCATCGGCATAATTTGGCAGTGGCAGGTTATTTTTTGTCTACAAACATCATATATACAGAGACTTTTATGTCCACAACAATGTATAAGCATTTATTCACTTTTTTCAAAGCTGAAAGGTCTTTTTACTTTGCTATCCTAATGACATTCGATTAAGTAGTTGCGTTATAGTTATATTTTCAGTGTGCACGGTCAAAATTGATTTATTTGCAGGTGATAGCAAGACAGATATTCAATTGACCAGATGGAGAGAGTGCGTGCAGAATAGCCTTTTCAGTTAGATGTGCATGCCTCCATATCTGGGTATAATAAATCCTGAGTTTCAATCAGCCACAGAAGGTGACTGACACCATAATACCACCTTCATTAAACCATCAGAAACAGACGCACGCTACAAAACTTCCTCACCGCAATCACGAGAGCTCCCTGAGGACTGAAAGAAGAGAGACAAGCGGGGAGAATTTGACGATGGTGAGGAAAACCGGGACACTGCTGAATGAATTTTAAGGCTGGTTTATGCTGCTCTGAATATTGGATCAGGTGGTTCACAATCAACTACTGTAACCATTAAACCTTAAACAAAGAATCTAAATACCCCGATTTATGGACTTATGCATGTAGGATAGCAACAAAACAGTCTCATTACATTTTCATTGTTAATGCAACCTGTCTCTTATAACTTAAGTTGTTGTGCTTGTCATTACATCACATGGCTAATCTCTGGCCCACACTCCAGTACAGGAGGTGGCGGATATGCACCTCAAATGTAAATTGCCATAATTGAAAAGGAACAGAAGAAGAATTACGTCACATGATCACTTCAATGTGGCGTGCGACGGCCGATCGCATTCATACTAGACCCATTCAGGTAAAACAGTACGTAACCATCTAGCCCTCGTTAAGTGGGTACTTACTGAAATTCAGTACCTACTCATTGAGTTGCCATTTCGGATTCAGTGACAGTGTTTTGGGGGAAAATATTAAATTTTTCGAGCGCAGTCCTAGCAAAATGTAGGCGGGGACTATATGTAGTGACGTAAATCCACGAATCGGAAAAGGGACGACTCGTTTGCGTGACTCTCTTTTTTCCAAGCCAATAACTTTGTTGTTCATTTAGCTTCGGTTTTACAACTTTGGCAGACTGTTTACTTTCAAACACGGCGACACTACGCACGCCATGAAATGCAATTTTCATGACCTTAGATCATGTACCCTGTAAGAAAGCCACGTCATACATCATACCACGAAACAAAGCTGATGTGATCACGTCGTTTGAACATGTAAGTTTCCGTAGTGTAGTGGTTATCACGTTCGCCTAACACGCGAAAGGTCCCCGGTTCGAGACCGGGCGGAAACATCGTTTTCTTTTTTTATTAGTTATCTTAGTTTTATCTAAATGTATTCAAGATAGTTTTATAGCTCTTCGTCAAAAAGATGTGTCAACTAAAAACCAACACTGGTGAAAAACTAATGAAAATGAGGGACATTAGTTCACTATGCGAGGTGAGGGGCCAGGGATGAAAATGCTGTGCAGTACAACGCAAAGCGGGACGGGTGGTCAGCCTTAGTCAGCCCGGACCCGTGTACACGATACAACATTACTACTGATTCACGATCTCGGGAGCAGGGGAGCTGAAACTTCCCAAACTATCTCAGTAGTGCCCTGTATTCCCCTGTTGAAACAAACAGCATATAGGCTACTAGGTTACGTATGTTTTGTTACTGGTTTTGGCCATCTTAAACCAACACAGGACCCCCTTAAACCAGTCAACGGATGTTCGGTTTATCGAGTGATACCGCCCGGCGGTTACACATGACGGTTTCCGTAGTGTAGTGGTTATCACGTTCGCCTCACACGCGAAAGGTCCCCGGTTCGAAACCGGGCGGAAACATATCTTTTCATTTAATTTACCTAAATACTAAGGGACTTCTTACTTATGCCACATCGTCAAATGCTTTACTGCTCCAAGCACCAATTTAAGATAACATTTTAGGAAGGCTCATTGGTACGATTATAAAATTTTATTTGATTCCCCACAAGATGGCGCCATAGAATTCATGTCTGTGCGCTCAGTCGTGTTCTCATCATCTGTCTTGTTTGAAAGCACAGCAGCGCACTTGACCCGCATAACCTCTCTCTCACTTCTATCCATCCATGCACTCTGCCACGTTTAACTCATCTCCCATTTATCCATTGTATTTGCCAAAGATATTTCTCTGTAATCTCGTTGATCTTTCCTTAAATGGTAACATTTTCAAAATCCAATCCCACTCATATACAAATTGCATAAACATGTTTTTTTATTACTGATTGATCTACAGATAACGGGAAAGAAAAACATGCATGTTGACTTTTTCTTGCTTAAGGCAACATCTAACAGGGGTCACAAAATTGCCAGCTGTACTAAACAGTTTCTTTACTTTTATGCCAACTTGGATATCAAAGAAAACCACCACATAAGACGTCTGCAATAAACACTAAGCTTTAATTAAATAGCATCAAATTACTGTTTATGCGCTACTTCGCCACTTCCAAAAGTTTAAAACCGCGTGCGTTTCTCCGAACAACAACTGTTGAGTTTCGTTTTGAATGAATCCTTGTTTCGAACGATTTGTGCGATTCAGCGAGTCACCGAATCTGTTATCAACGAATCGTTCAAATCTTTCACAGCCGCATCATAAGTAGGCCCATCATTGCTGTGCAGATTAACTGTTGCATATTAAATTAATTCCGTCTTGAACAGTGTCGTAGAAATACTATAAAATTTACTTTACTACAGCCAGTGCTCAATAAAAATCTATTCACTCACTTCTTTGTTTTTGTTGGCACAGCAATATGAAATGGTGAGCGAGTGCAACCCCTATGTGAGTATTTCTTGAGTCTTCTTAATTGCCTGCAATCCTCAACTACGTGAATATTTCTTGAGTCTTCTGAATTGCCTCTTCAGCCTGAAACTCAGAATGTACTCACTCAGACACTGCTTAAACCAAACGTTGATAGCCTCACATCCTAAAGCATTACTTCCGACTAAGTTCAGGCAAAAATACCTGATAAATATTTCCATCTTCCTAACTTTCAGGTGAAGAATGAAATCCGAAAATTCTCGAGAATCAAAGATTCCTCACTAGCTCACGCCGCAACAAGCTCAATTTATGGATAACCTTCCTTAAAGAAAGGAGAAGCCTATCCTTCTTTCATAACAAGCGGACTTCTCTTTTCCCATATATTCTTCTCTTCCTAAGGCCCGCCCTTCCTTCGTGTTGTCTACAGCCACTGTGATGCTGAACACCCGGGCCCTGGAACCATCTCCCGACTCTAGCAGCATCAGAACGCAGATATTTGCAGTATTGCAGGCTGCTGGCACCTACAAGCCAGCTCAATAAAAGGCCATATAAGCGCTATCCAGAGATTGCCACAAACACATTTTTGGCTCACCCTCCTTGGCTGTAGGTGCGTTCTGGGATCGGGCATGTTTCCCCAAATAAAGGCTTAAGTTTTTGTTTTTCTCACTAATGAAACAATTTTTGTCACTACCGAAACAATGATACCCAGTGATAAGTTTCGGACTTTTGAGCCTAGCTCCTTCGCAAACTTCCATGTTTATCAAGGGCTTCCAAAGAGGCCAACCAGCCTACCCAGACTCCAGAAAACCACTTACCGTTGGATGCCATGTTCATCCTGGCCTTCTTCGGTTTCCATTGATGCTTGGAAATCACCACCTCTTCCAGCTTTAACCTGAAGCCCACCCAACTATTTCAGACCTGTCAGTACTCGATACTTCTTCATCAAACAAGCAAGCCAGATCAAATAAAAGAGGCCACTTCGTCTACATATTTAATCTTCAGTCACATATTCAACCCTATCAAGCCCTTATAGCCTACCTTCATTTCAGAAGACCACATGTTCAATTCTCATCTGATCCACTCTTCATTGACGACTCTAATCGACCCGGCACTCATTTCCGATTCCCAAAAACAGTCTGTTTTGCTCCAATCTGGCATACCTGCTGATCATTTTTTCCATCCACTCTTTCCGCATTGGCGTGGCAACAACAGCCACCCAAAAAGGCCTCTCCCAGCTGCAAATCCAAGCGCTTGGCCACTGGACATGAGAGGCATTCAAAATCTACGTCCGGTACGACCCTTCACGCAAAGGAGAAGCCCATCGGACCCTCATCTCCCTAATCATGTCTCTGCTCTGCCGCAGCAGACACCTCTCCTCCAGAAGTGAGTATCGCCGCAGCGACAAGGGGGCACAACTACTTTCTGCGGCCTCAGCAGTCACCCCTCAAGCAGGATCGTGCATCTCTACTCTCCACTGCCCCAGCAAGCACTGTTCCAGCAGGAGCCCGCATTTCTACTCCTTGTTGCCTCAGCAGGCAACGCTCCAGCAGGAGCCTGCTTCTCTACTCCCTGTTGCCTCAGCAAGGACTGCTCCCGCAGGAGCCCACATCTCTACTCCCTACTGCCTCAGTAAGGACTGCTCCCGCAGGAGCCCACATCTCTACTCCCTACTGCCTCAGCAAGGACTGCTCCCGCAGGAGCCCACATCTCTACAACCGCAGCCTCAGCAAGCACCGCTCGCAACTCTATCCTCCGCTGCCGCAGAAGACACCCCTCTTGCAGGACCCTACATCTTCTCCCACTACCGCAGCACCGCTTGCACCCTCAGGGCCTAAAGCCGCCTTCTCATACCCTACTCCGAACGCAGGCTACCACCTCGGCAGCCAAAAGCCTTGGGTCTTTTGGGGGTATGCATCGCCCGGCTGCTGTCCCGCATTAATTGCGCCTTTTAGGTGCGCTCGGGGATCGGGCCGGTTTCCCCAAATAAAGGCTTAAGCGTTTGTTTTTCTCACTGATGAAACAATTTTTGTCACTACCGAAACAATGATACCCAGTGATAAGTTTCGGTTGTGACTGTTTTGGTAGTGACAATTTTTGAATACTTTTGAGCCTAGCTTAAAGATGCTAACCAACACATGGTTAGCAAGCACAGTTCTGAACAGATGTGCACACAAAAACTACATTTAAGGGAATAACGCCCAAGAGAGTTTGCTTAATTGCAGAAAAAATATATTTGGTAATGACTTTCCTTAAAGTTACACACAGATTTTCTTACTTTTGAACACATTTACATCAAAATGATAAGACGGATCTATTCACCATGTAGCTTATTAGAGAAAGGGACACAGTAATGATTCTTTATCCAAAATGAAACATCAAAAATATATATTTTTTAAAAACAACATGGAAAAAACATTTTTTAAATGTAATTCTCATGAATTGAAATTTAGGGGTTTGGGTTCGGGACACCAATCTCCCAATTGAAAGTACCCAATAAATTATGATTATAAACAGTATATATTAAGCTTACTGCCTAGAAGGATCTTAGCAAACAACTAAGATTTGGATACTCAAATGCTTTATAAAAGTGTTTTTTTATGTGGAACAGCAGTTTGCACGAATTCTGTAGAATGGCCCATATACTGTATATAAATCAGTGCGATCCAATCTTATAAAAATCTGTGCCAGACTTAAGTCAATCAATCTCTTCATTGATATTGTTTATAGTTTACCAGGTAAACATTTATAACTCTAATCTAAGTCCAAAAGCAGGTTTTAAAAGAACACTAGCTATGAAGTATTGAGAAATGTATAGTGTTTGCTTGTAAAAATTATTGTAATAAATTACTATAGCAATAAAAAATGTTCTTGATATGTTGTAATGAATGTGGTAAGTGAGGAATATTGCTAAACATTACACCACAAGCCCATTATACATTACTATAGACTTTCCATTACTGTCTATGGCTCTATGACCGCAACAAGAGCTCAGTCCAGTTATAACAAGATTAATGTTTCTTATAAGTGGGTTGCTTTCTGTTATCTTATCCACAACCCGATAAACACTAAAACACGGCTGGCCCGCATTGTCAATATAGCCTTTCGTTATTTCTTTGGAAGGAATTAAAGGATAAGAGAAGCAGTCGTTTATGAGGAGACATGCCCAGCTAAAGATTTCCCAGCTAAAGAAATCCATTGCTGTTTGTGTCCTAAACATTCCTCTTTTTAAAACTGGCCCTTATGAATCAAGCAGCTGTATTGACTCAAGTTTCTAGAGCAGCTTACCCTAACACATGCGGTGTCTGTCGTTCTGACTGTCCGTCTGTCAGGTCTACCATCTTCAAAACCTTTTTGCTTCTTTTCAACATTTTAAGATCGAAAACTAAACTGCATTCCATTATTAACATTTATTTCATTATTAATTATACATTTGTTGATATTTTTCCAACATTTGAGACAATTTAGAAAAATGAAAGACAAATCTATTTAATACCAAAAATGTGGGAGACACTTTCAGCAGACTTTATAAGGTGCTTTGGTTTCACAAAACAAAATTTTTACATTTTCTTTGTAGTCTTTCTTCAACTGAAAAACAAAGAATGTTCATGTTCAAGTTGATGTAATCTCTCATTTATGTGTCCATTTGTAGCAGATTGACTGTTCTTTGTTTGCGTGCAAGTGAGGGTGTTTATCACTGTGCAATAAAGCAAATCTGTGTCATTCCTTACATGCTCAAGTTACACAGTTCAATCATCTTTAAAACAATTTCTCATTAATTCATAAAGTTCTATGTGTAGAATTATGGGGAAATTTATCTTTGAAGTTGTTGAGCAGAGTCTCTGGAGACCTGGAGGCCTCAAGCTGATGGAGAAGATGTTGATGTGAAAATGGAAACATTCTGGCCTGCACTCATATTCTTTGCTGCAGTCATATTCTTGCCTAAAGTCAACATTAACATAACAATTCAACAGCTACAATGCATTGATAGGTAATTGTTCATCACAAGTAAAGGAACAGTTCACCAAAAAATGAAAATTCTGTCTGCATTTACGCACCGTCAAATTGTATCCAATCTGCATGAATTGATTTGTTCTGTTGAACACAGAGAAAGATATTTGATAGAATGCTTGTAACCAAAACGTTCTTGGCCCCCACTGATTAGAAAAAAATATTTAGAAATTAATTTGTTCTGTTGAAACAATATAATATTTTGATGAATGTAGGAAAGCAAACAGTTATGAACAATTTGACTAGCATAGTCATCTTCGACCTAGGTAGTAAATGGTGGCCAAGAACTGTTTGGTTACAAGCCTTCTTTCAAATATCTTTCTCATGTGTTCACCAGAAAAAAAATGTATTCAGATTTGGAACAACTCGAGGGTGAGTAAATTAAGACAGAATTTAATTTTTTGGGTGAACTGTCTCTTTAAGATTTGTATGTTAAATATCTAAACACAATATGCAAAGAAAGTAACACTTCCTTAACCATAACCATGAGTTTGAGCTGTGCTCTTGTCCTTGCACTTAAAAAACAAACAATAACACGTGCGAGTTGTGACATTTTTGTTAAGCCAAGAAGTGTTTTTGGTGTTGTGGTGTGATTTGGAGATTATGCTGTGCGTTGGCCAAAAAGAGTTTGATATGTTTTTTGCATAATTTACATTTAGGTTCCCACTTTGACATCCTACCTCATGCTATTGCTGCTTGTTTTTACTGCAGTACATAATGTGACCACTAGCACCAGCCTTAATAATAATCAGGTTTTGTTTTTATATATTAATAAAAAAAGAAAGAAAATGTGAACATAAAATATACTGTCCAGTGTGCCACCAACAGCTTTATCCTGTTTATTCAGTGTCATATCAGGATATAGCAAAAATCTGGCAATAGCTTCATGATATTGGGTAAACGGGCTCTCAGTTGCAAACATCTCAATAAATATAGATTTAGTTTCCTATCTTATATATCTGTTGCTTTTGATGTCTGCCAGTTAAGTCACTTGGAAATGTATGCCTTAGATATATTTTTCCAAATACACGAACCAATATTATACCAAGACGCTATTGTACATAAAGACCAAGACCAAAAATTTCATTGTAATGCCTCGAGCTTCCAAAATACTACATCAACTGAAGTCGGCACAGACCTCCAGCCCGTTCTGTCCCATAGGGCTAAGTCTTTTGTAAGTGTGTGATCAGAATATTATTGCAGTTTATAAAAAATCCCAATAAATGACAAAGTTTAAGGTCTATAAATCCGGCTTTGTTAGATTTTTGACACGTCCATGTCAACTTAATCTAAATTGTGTCCTGTCCTAATTTACATTCCATTTACTCGTCACCTTTTTGGTAAAACATAGGCATATTCCCTGAATATTTGCAAGACTATTCACAATAGGCTAAGTCATTTAAAATGCACACATAAAATAAAATATTGTTAACATAGAATTGAACGTATCTCCCATTTCAATGGAGTGGAATAAAGAGACTACTATGTGGCCCCGAGCCAGTGTTTGTTTCAATGTGACATGTAGGTTTCAACAAAACTTGGTATTTTTAAAGTAATCGTTTCGTGTCTTGCGGAAAATGTGTATTAGGGAAGGCCATTGTGAGCAGATCGTCGTATCCATATCCTGTAGAAGGTTTTGTACTTAAACAGCTTTAAACCTCAAATCCCCTTTACAAACAAGGAATACAGCTTGGATTCTACCACTTTCTTTTCGGGGATCATTGGGTCTCTAAAACATAACGAACACGGTATATTCAAATTGGTCGGCTTACATTTGAACATCATACTAATTGTGGTTATCATTAATAGACAAGTAATGTTTTAAAACGAACGAAAGTCCAATATTGATCGCGGAATATTTTTCATCCCTGATTAAGAACACCTCATCTTCAGTTGGTATCTTCTACTCGCCAGCTGATCGGCCTTGACTCCCGGTGCGGTCCGTCGGACTGTACGCGGCCGTAAAATTCTTGTATATTGTTTAAATTTAGTCAAATTCATTTTCGTGGCCGCTCGTGTCGGCATTTTGGACTTCTTACGCTGCATTTTTCGGTCGGGGTTTGCGTTGTAACGCGTTTTTTAGACAAACGTCAAGCCGAGGAATTCCCACACAAGCACTAGGCCGTGAGCGAATCCCCGGTGTTTCCTGCAGCAGCCCGCCGCTTTATCATCGTCGCCATGGGGGACACAGGGAGCGAGCGCAGCAAGCCGACCAGTATACCTCCCCGCTGCCCTTGCGGATTTTGGGGGTAAGATTGTTCATTTATCACGTAAATATGTTTGTTCGGCGAATCTGATGCGGATATGGTGATAAATGTGAATGAAATGTGTAGTGTTTGTTGTTCATTGTTGTAGGCCGATGGGATGGGGGTGGGGAACAACCACTCCTGTTTTTACATTCACAGCTGGTGTTCCCCCTCAAACAAACAAATATAACAAGCACTTCCATCGAACACACGACACATTTTAACAGAAGGGCTCAACTAACGTAGAATTTAGTTGGTCTGGTGGTTTAAATGAGTCTTGTGAGCAGGACTGACAGATGACGGGTATCACAGTCCTCTATCAACAATCATTTGCTGTGTCTCACAGTCGTGTAAGCGATCTAAAAACAGCGTTTTTGACTATTAAGATGTTTAGCATTTAGGGATATTGTTTTTGTTTTTTCATAACAGGGGTCCTTTTTGTTTATGGTTTGGTTTAAAACATTTTTGGGCTTCATAGGTTGCTGTCATTTTTTTATATGTGGGACAATCTTTGTGCTGCATCTCCAAATTGTGTAGCAATTTGGACATTACAGGAGAGAAAATTAACCCAAAACGTAGTGATCTGTGTTCCTAGACAGCATGTTTAGAAATCATAATTGCAAGCAATTTTCTGGCTGTCATTTTTTTTCCAAACCTAGTGTTCTACCTAGGTAGATAGCAGGGCCCAGAAGTGAAGTGAGCATGTTTTTTTTATTTGTCAAAATGTAGTATGCTGCCTACTGTTTTTAGGATGATGGCCATGTGTAGCATGTTCTAGCCACTGTAACTGGATCATGTACATAGTGCATTTCAAAATGATGTTAGTTGACGTTCTAAACAGTACCTTAAAGCGTCATAGGCAGAAAAGTGTGTACTACCTGTGATGTGTAGGGAGGCAGCTCACTAGTTTTTGACACGCATCCATTGTGTCCGTGTAGACTAAATGAAGGATCATGACGGATTAATTTTTCATTGGGTGTGACATGAATGAGGGCTTAAAAAGCATTTGTCAGGCTCAAATATGCACTTATTTACATGGATTATGTTTCAAATGATTGAATCATGGTCTGTTTGATTTAATAATAATTAGAAATAAATATAATCGAACCAACTTCACCCTTATATTCCGTAGTAACTAATCTATTTTAAAAACGTGTGTCCAAAAAATGTCCAATGTTGTGTATTTAAGACTCTTTCGGTTAGTGTTGTGGTCATGTGATCTGTTCCATGGCATACCTATGTTGTATAAGTGGTGTTGTGTTTGATATTCACATTGGTGACTTGTAAAATATGTCAAATAAATCGGTCTTAAAAATATGACAGAATACCATTTTATTGTAAATGCATTTGTTGGTAAAGGCATTTTTATTTTACATTCGCATTAACACATCAAGAATCTCAAGTTGGTTGCATGACCACAGTGAGAAAATGTGTAGGAAGTTATATTCTATATTGCCAAAATGCATGCCCACTATTAAGAGTAAAACATAGGAAAGTCTGCATATCCTTATTTCGTTCTTGGCTTTGTACAGGACCTGATCCTCTGCATATGCGTCCGTCTAGAAAGTAGTTGGCATATTTCAGCATGGATTGTTATGTGAAGTTGTCACAGTGTAATGTATGTAATCTTTTAAAACTAAACCCACTGGCTGTGAATGAGCTGTGATATTGAAAATCTTGACTTAAGCGCAGGTGATCAAAGGGGCGGGGCTTAGCCAAGGGTCAACTCGGTACAATATTATTCACAGAGTTGTGGATTGAAGTCTCCTTCCAGGTATGTGTGTGTACATAGGCATGTGGGGTGGGGTAGATAAACACGTTGACACATTGCGATTAGCTTTGTGCAATGTGTCAGTTTCAATGTTCAGTTTCGCATTATTCATCACTTGAATCCTATTCAGAAACTAGCTTCATATTGCATCATGGTAGACAGAATCATATCTTCTCACCGTGTTTTGTTTTACATATAAAGGTGACATTGTCACTTTACATAAGACTTACATAAATACATACATTTACATAAATCTGTTTTATAAGATACATTAAGAGTCCTGATGAGACATTTTTGGTTGTGGATCTCAGAGATTTAAATCACAGATCCTCTTTCCTTATTCAGTTGCGATTCGAATAGTTTGACTGGTTCGCGCGGATAAATTTGAAAGCCTGCAGTTGATGTTCTACAGGAAAAATCTCTGCTATGTTTTCCATCAAATTTATTTTTAGCATCTAGCAATATTTTTACAAGGCGAAGTGTAATTGCTGATGGTTGATGATGTTTGGACATGGCTGGTGATGTAAAGGTTAGCAGTTGTAAAAACTGATGATATGCTTTTATTTGGACATTTTATAAGGGTTGTATACTTCAACACTAAGTTTTGATCGCAAGAGTTTTCCCTGCATGGAAAAATTGGAAGCGACCGCCTCAGTCTCTCGCCAAAATGATTTTGGTTGTCTTCACAAAAATCACTGCGTGTATTCTGTCTACAAACTGCCATTTGTAACTGAAGATGCGGCATTACGCCACAAAGGAGACAATGTTTCTGTATCAGCCCAGTGAGGCGCTGAAGAGTTGCAGTACAAGAACCATTAAGAGTTGTATTAGGGGCATTCACCTTTTGCGTTTTGCGCACGGAAATTAAAAATAAAGCAATGAGCTCCCATTTTCCATTTTAGACGTGAAATGTGAATCGCCCCTTAGCTGTGTTTCATGTCTTATCAGTTGAATATTGTTTGTTTTGCATCCAAGTACATTCAATTTCTAAAGAGGTTTCTTAAATGAATGAGGCGTACTTCATTTCAGAATGTTTTAAGCTGTGCAATTGGCTCGATGAATCAGCGTTACACTGTACATCGCACAGCGGGTTTGCCAGTTTAAACGCACATTGCGATCAGAACGACTCTCAAACAAATGACTCCTTTGAATCGATTCGTTTAAACTGTTGAAACTTTTCAGTCATTAGCGAATGTAAAAAAATCATTGAATCATTCAAAGTAGTGCTGCAACCACGATAAAACCGATTAGTTGGTCTGTGACGTCACTTGCGAGCTGCGCAGTTATAAATCAAGTGCGTCTTCTTCCCTTTTAAAATGACCATTTTAGATGCATCTCTCCATGCAGGGCGAGGTGGGCAGTATTAAAGTCAGACATGTCTCTCCGTGCGGCACAAGTTGCACAGTTTTAAAATCGGACGTGTCTCTCTGTGCATGCGTCTCTCCGTTATCTGTGCAGTTTTAAAGTCGGACGTGTCACTCCGTACAGTCAGACGTGTTTTGTATGCATTTCTTCAAGCTGCGCAGTTTTAAAGTTTAAAGGGGAGAGGTGTTTTAAATGACAAAATTAAAGATTATATTAATAAAACCCGATATGTGGCGTCTGCACTTTGCAAAGTACATAATTGAACTAAAAATACACCAAATCAGGGTATTTAGCCTGAGGTTGGAAATAACAAAATACATTTACTTAAGTAATGCACTTAAGAACACAAAAAAAATATTTCCTTGGCCGACCCTCCCCTCGCTCCCACGTTTGGAAGAGAGTATTGTCAGTTGCTACTAATATGACACACCTGAATCAACTCACAGGTTTGTTACTTATGGAGACATTCACAACATTATGGGAGAATGCTAATGAGTTCAGTTGTGTATACTTTTCCCATATCTGATTTAGTTATTATAAGCAAAAGATGTAATTACTTTTTTATAAGAATAGTCGATTGATCAAAAAAATAAATAATCGATTATCAAAATTATGGTTAGTTGCAGCCCTAATTCAAAGCTCAGTAAACCACAAGAGAATACAGGATGGGAACAAGCTTAGCAAATTTAGGAAGACTGGTAAATTTAGTTGGCTATTGTGGACTAAAAGTTAACGTAGGATAAAAGCTTTATTTGATTTTAAAACATTTCTGTTTGGTTGAATAAAAGTATTGTTTTATATCACTTAGGGATTCACTCAGCTCACAATGCGATTCACGATTCTGATCTCACGATGCGATTTCTTCACGATTTACTCACGATTTATTTGAGTTGAAGCTTAGAAAATTAGAAATGAACAACTTCCCTTGCATCATTTCTTAAATGCTTCACGTTTCTTTGTATATTAAAATGGTTTTATTTTAAATAACAAAACTAAACTGCAATTTTAAAACAAATTAATAATAGAAAAGGTCTCTTTAATATGAATAACTAATACTGTCTGTGCTTTTCTTGGATATTTTTGCATTTGAGAAATCAGCATGTCCACGTTTAAGGTTTGCAGTGAACATGGCGGCCCCTGCTGTTCAAAAAATGTATTGCGATTCAGTTCATACATTATAATCGATTTTCAACCGGCTCAAGGTGAATCGTTGCATCCCTAATATAACTTGATAATTGTCATTTTCATCTAATTGTTATGTTTTTATATCTAAGTGTTTGGTTAAGCCACTTAAAGGTACGAAAGGCCTACATGTGCGTGTACAAAATAAATATGAGACCACCTCCGCCTCATTTTGAGCCAGGAAAAACCCTGAGAGCTTCTCACTGTGATAGCAAAAGTTATATTTCTGTTTCAATAAATAAATAATGTAAAAATGTATTTTGCTGATTTAGTAAAAAACAGTGTAGCATCATATACCAGGGTCCTAACTGGGTTTTTACGGTCTTTTACTTTTTACACCAAACATTTTAGCCATATTGTATTGCTTTGGATATTTGCAGCTAATCACAGTACAGGATAATCTTACTGGGATGTTCAAACAATCCCAATGAAAGCCCACTTAAGCCCTTCCGTAAATGATCTGCTCATGAATTTCATCAGGATTGTGTATTTTTTAGCAATATTTCTCTTGGTTCTTATCAGCCCCAATATGAGGATTCTCTTTCTTTAATATCTCATTATGGGATGAATGGACTAATGTGGACTAAATTACAGTTCACTTATAATACGGATGGTGTGTGATGCAAGTAACGACAGTGGTGTCAGGTAAGTATTTCCCATCAAAATCTGTTAAATCTGAGATCTGCATAAAACTACATGGTTGTAGGGTGGTTATTTCCATAGGTTTTATATTCCACCCAATTTAATAATCCTATGCTTCAGGAAAAGTTTTAGTTAACCGGTTTTACATTGAAATCCATTTCCAAAACATGTGAATGGTTGTGTAACTATGAACCTTGTGCAGACGTGCCAAACCCTGGTGTTAAATGACACAAGCAAATGCTGCTGTTTGGATAACCTGTGTCAAGAAACCTGATTTGTGCAACGGCACATGTTATTACAAATGATCAGATTCTCATTGCTTATTGTGTTTCATATGAGTCTGAAACAAGAGAAGACAAATGAGAAACATTTTGCTAAAGCTTATGCCTTTCAAAAAGCAAATCTGTTCAAATCCATCGGGATGTCAAGATTGATGGCTTTAATGGTTGGTGCAGGATATCTGCAAATGTAGTAAACTATTAGGTGGCGTCAAAGGGAGGACAGCTGTTAAAATGTCAACAGGTGCTGCTATACATCCTTCCTCCATTGTAACTTTGTGATCAAAACATTGTTTCAAAAAAATGATAGATACAGGGTTCCAGACTAACTTTTTTTACTAGGGGCACACCTAAAAATCTGTCTGCAATGCAATGATTGACATTTCTCCACAAAATAGCTCTATTATGGCGCTTTTCCACTGCATAGTACTGCACGGTACAGTGCTGTACAGCTCATTTTTGGAAGGTTTTCCACTTGGTACAGTACCTAGTACCTGATACTTTTTTTAATACCGCCTCGGTTGAGGTTCCAAGTGTACTGTACAGATACCAAAATGTGACGTGTTTACACACAGATCGGGCAGAGAGAATCATTACCAGTGTCACTCGATTTGCAGCACATGAATACGTTTTTTAAAACATTATATTGTCATTTAGTTTTATGCTTTGTGACCGTAAAATCGAGATCGAGACCCTTAACACAAAGCTAAACGCTATTTTAGCTTACCCTCGTGCGCCGTCGAGTAAACCAAATGAACGCTGTCCGCTCTTTTCTTTAAGATTTCTCAAAATCTCTGATATTTTTGTGGTATTTTGTTTTGCTGTCATCCGCTATCGATATGCTCCATTACTCCTGTGTTGTGTGTGTGTTTGTCGCGTTCAATACAGTATTTGAGGCGGCGCAACAATGACAATAAGTTTATAATCCCCACCCACTTTGAAGCGCTGCTAAACAGCTGTGGAAAAGCAAAGTGAGCCGAAGTGAAATTAAATTAACTTAACTGAGCTGAGTTGTACTAAACCTGACGGTACCATGCAGTGGAAAAGCGCCATTACTGACAAACACTTTGATAATAATCAGTCAACTCATAGGAATTACAATGTCCAGGTTTATTTTCATTTCAGAGGGACATTATAACATTATTCAATACCAGGGACATGCAGAATCTTTTTTTGTTAATTCTGTGCAAAATTAGGAAAATTCTGTGGAACATTTATAATGGTTTTATATTTGTAATGTAAATATTTGTGAATGTGTAAAAATTGTTTTAAAATACTACTTGTCTATACATTTAACTGCAGATGACAGAGCCTACAGAGAAGCTTTAGGGGCTAAGTAAAGTGACTTTTTTTAACACTATTTAAACACTGAATACACCAGAGCAAAATAGTACTGAATTCATTTGAACCAACAGAAATGTGCATGTCTTTTGTATGGAAAAGTTTTTTTTTTTATATAGTGTTAAAGTAAAATGAAAGGACTCGTCTTAATACATTCTTGTGATTATTTTATTGTGTATTTTCATCATGGTCACAACACAATGTAAAGATGACTTCACATAAACTTAACTAGAGCATTCACTTGTCGGTCATTCGTGTTGTGAACGGATTGGAAATGATTCAGCACGGTCTCAAGTAGGGATGCACGATAAATTATCGGCCATATCGGTATCGCCTGATAAATGGTCATTTTACATTTTCCTTTTGTTTTAATCTTATGGAATTTTATATTAATATTTAGATACTGTATATAGGCCAATATATTGGTAATCGACTTCCAATGTTAATGAATTATCGGTTATCATTATCGACCAAAATGTACATATCGTTGCATGCCTAGTCTCAATTAATCAACAAATAAACGCCGTCTTTTAACGCCTCAAATATCAAATCGTTCATCCTGGGGCTTAAAAAAAATCTGTATAAATTTTATATTTGGAAGAATGCTTGGAACCAAACAGTTCTTGGAACCTTTGAGGACCTTAATAGGAAACATGCCTATGGAACGATTTCCTTTTTTATATACATTCTTCAAAATATCTTCTTTTGTGTTTAACAGAACATGTACATTTTTTAGTCAATTTAGTCCAAGTTTGGTGTCAAGCATTCTTCCAAATATCTTTCTCTGTGTTCATCAGGACAAAGTAATTGATACAGATTTGACAAAACTTGAGGGTGAGGAAATGAAGACAGCGTTTCATTTTTGGGTGAACTGTTCCTTCGTCTTTTCATTTTGATGAAAAATCTATTTGAGTAGTTTTACTGAGATCAGATGTCTGAGGATTGCTATCGTACCAAAGTCATTTCTTTGCATGTGCAGATAGAGGGCAGAAGTGTGAAGGGAAGCTGTGGAATTTCATTTTTCATTTCCATACTTCCATCCGACACCTAGATTTTAACACCTGTTAGCACGTCGGTCTTCTCATTTTCGAGCGTGTGGTATCTTTTGGGAGCTGGTGGCATGGACAAATAGTAGATAGTTAGATTAACTGTTGTGTTTGGATGCGGCATCCCCTGCGATTGACACAGAATTCTTTCATTATTGCAAGGAGTCTGATTGCAAAAGTAACATTCGCTAGTTCAGTGTTATTACACGGCTCGTTGGAATGCTTGATTCTGATTGGCCAGTCGAGACATGGTGAACTTAAGTGGTTATTTTTTTAGGTTTTCCTTTAAATGCAAAAGTTTTACTTCCTAAAAAGTATTACTGCATTGAAGTAACCTGTATATGAAATATTAACACAGTAAAACAAATTCATAAGGTGACTCTTGCAATTAAAGGTCTTTAGATAGAATTATCAATTTGCCTTACAAATACAGACTGCTTGAAGAGGTCTTTTAAGAAACGCAACTTATAAACACATCACAGTATTATCACCAGTAAACAGTTTTAATAACCAGAAAACATGAAATGCTGGACAACTTGATGAAAAGCTCTAAAAGTGCAGCTTCTCTATTAGCGTTTATACAGTGATAAGCGCCACACACTATCATAACGTGTTTTTACCGTAATGACAGAGATAAGCGCGCACTCACTACAAACTACAATCGTTAGTTTTGTTTCAAATCTGTCCACTTTTAGATGTGACGCATTATAAGAACAATGTTAGACAACCATAAGAGCAGTTGGTTGTCAGGCTGTATTTACTTTATGTTGGTTTATTATTTGGTGTGAGATTAATTTGGGCAAACTAAGAGCTTGTGAATGAGTGTCTCATCTGTGAAAGTTGACAACTCTGCTTTAATCCCATTCTTCTGCGATCATTTGACACAGAAATAATGATAGTGTTTGGTTGAAAAGACTGTTTCATACCTAATGATGATAATGCTTTGTCTGCTTTCGACTGCAGCACCAACACAGATTGAAGATTTTAGTTGGAGGTGTAATAGACACACGAGAACCGATGATTTTCTTTGATTAGATTTTGGTGTGGGTGTTTTAATGGAGATCACAATCTTTTAACGATTAACTGTGCGACTCTATATTCATGTGACCACGATAATATCGAGACAATTTTGCTATTGTGAAAACACAGTATCGATAATATTGTTCCATTCCTATTGAAACAGGAAACTTAACAAAATTGCTTAAAATTTAACTGAGAATAAAATGAAAGACAATATCAAATAAAAGTTTTAAATTGAAATTGTGTTTATATATTTGTTAAAAACGTTATTTGGAGTTTTACAGAATAAATGTAGATGTTTGTTTAAATAAAAAAAATCATCATTTATTCTCCTTTGTTAAAAATGTTGATTTTGTTTTTTTCGTCAGTTTATTGAAAGTTTCGCACGTCACAGTTTCACGGTGTGTGTCTGTGTTGTGTGTTCATGCGTGATTGGGCTCTTGCGTCTCTTCATAAGATGTAATTGCTGGTGACATTTAACAGGAGATGTCACATTAATCTGCAGAGAGGCCGGCTTGATTGGTTTGGAGTGATGTGACAGAAGACCGCAAACTGAAACATAGATGTGTTTTTTCTCCAGAAAAGTGTTGTTGTTTCATGAACTCTTTAACTTCAAACTTTAATGTCAACATCAGAATTAACACCGTTAACTTCATAATTGTTATTGGTCATAGAATTCGACACAGGCATACCGTTCTTGGGCATTGTAAGCAGTTTGTGTCCAAACGATTGGCATTGACTTCCATTGTACGGACACAAAACCACTGAAACTTTTCTCAAAATATCTTC
This sequence comes from Triplophysa dalaica, assembly GCF_015846415.1. Taxonomy (NCBI): domain Eukaryota; kingdom Metazoa; phylum Chordata; class Actinopteri; order Cypriniformes; family Nemacheilidae; genus Triplophysa; species Triplophysa dalaica. Next base: position 2,728,428 of record NC_079552.1, read on the forward strand.
TTTTGTCATATACAGGTTTTAAACAGCATGAAGGTGAATAAATTATGACAGAATTTGTATTTCTGGGTGAGCTGTACAGCGCTGTGTTGGTTCATGTCGTGTCAAGAATCAAAATGGATTTGGTGTGTTTTGTTGGTTTGTGCCCAGCCAGTGTGACTTCATCATTACTAGATGGGTTTCCTGCTGTCATGAACATTGACAGATCACCTGGTTTAACCGTTTCCTCGCTGTCAGGAACTCATCATCTGTCAACACGCATCATAATTCGGCTCATCTCCATGGCAACCCAACCTTTTCCATACACGCGCAAGCCGCCCCTGTCAGCGCGTTCATGTGGTGATGTTCCCTTCGGATGCGCTCATCTGCTTAATATGCATTATTCCTACCCACAATACCCTGCTTCCTCCCCATGCTTCCTTCCGCCTCCTTGATTGGGCGCTGATTATGATTGCGCTTGATTGTGCTGAAGAAGGTCTGTTGATGTTGTTTTCAACCTGTGTCGTCCTGAGGGAGAGCTTGGAGCCGGTGCAGGAAATGCGACGGCTGTTTGCGTCTATGTTAATAAAGTGTGTGTGATGTATAACCATCCTCAGGCTGCAGGTATAGAACAGTGAAGAGGCTTATTTGTAGGAGACTCTGCTCGTCGTTTTGCAAATGTTGATGTTGAATTTGTTTGTTGGGGTGATGTGGTGAATATTTAATGTACTGGCATAAGTTTCCAAAGTAATGGTTTCAAAAAGGTATTTGTGTTGTTGAAAAGTCCTTTTAGAGGCAAAACCACTTTTTAATGACTAACTTTTCTTTTGCATTAGGAATAGCATAAACCTCTTTGTGTATGCATATATTAACAAAATAAAAAGTGAAATGTTACATTTTTGATTGTGTCACGACAAATTACAAATAGTTACAAAATACTTTTTGAAATAACGTTGTTTGTTCAGTAGAGTATTTGACTTTTCTATGCTAAAGAGATTGATATGTACTGCATTGATTTAGAGAAGCTTCACATGAAAAAACACTGGAAAATAATGATCACTAATAGTGATGCATGTGAAAAACAGCACTTTAATATCTGTTTCCGCTTCCTCTCCAGGTCCAGCAAAACCATGAACCTCTGTTCCAAATGCTTTGCTGGTAAGTTTTTTTGCATTTCAATCACTGTGGGCATTTAATAATTTTGTGTGTGTATAAGAAATTCTCACACTGGTCTGTCCTCTCCAGCTGACATACAGAAGAAAGAGCCAGACGAGGACTGTACTCCAGAGCCCGCCCCCAGTTCCAGCAATAGCCAATCCGCAGTCTTCTGTAATGAGTCGAGCAGCAGCAGTAGCCAAACCCTGTCCTCCAATCCAGCCACCTCAGAGGAGCCTTCATCAGAAGCCACGCCTCTTCCTGCACAGGATGGTAAGGGCACACGCTTACTCACGCTCATGTCATTCCATCCTCGTATTAGTTTCCTTTTTGGTGAAACACAAAAGGAGAAGGATTTGTAATATAGCTTACAATACATATTGTGTTTCATGGAAGTTACATGAGTTGCAACGACTAAAGGGAAATTAAATTAAGATTCAAATTTTAGTCTTTGTGCTTCTGTACAGTAATGCACTGCCGTTTTGTGTTGTATATCAGTGTTTAGTGGTCAGTACAATATAGAACACCACAAATCTAGGAAGTATCTCTGACAGGAGGTGCTGAAAGTTATTAAACTTGAGTAATAATGACATCATTCTCTCTTCTCTTCCAGAAGTCTCCAGTACAGACACAGCTCGCGGCACGCTATCCACTCCTACAAAACGACCCTGTGACTCAGGTACACCTCACCACCAACCCTGTGTGTGTGTGTGTGTGCGAGACAGCTTTTAATAGTTTAGCACATCACATCAAAGTTAATCGGAGTCGTAATTCAACTAAAGTTTGAAAGTCTTTATTTAAGCTATTGAAGAGCGATGCATATCTCTAGAGTGAAAAATTGCTTATAAAATGTTTAAAAAATCATATTTTTATCAGATGACCAAACAACTGCTGTTGCCAAGTAGATTTTTTTTTTAAAATACATATAAAAAAATTGAATTATTTATCTTTCAGCACATGTTAATGATGTTTTATATTTATACTGCAATATGTGACTTTTTGGGGCAAAAATTAACAAACCAGTTTTTGACAAAGTACATTAACGTAACTCTTTATCTTACCACAACTGTATGCTTAGAAATAAGAATTTATAAGTGGTCAGTTTAAGTTCATTCAATGCAAAGTTAAGCACATAAAGGAATCTGCAATTTTATATTTCAGCAGACAAAAAATGACATATTGCATCTTTAAATGGCCATCAAAATGATCACAAATAGATATTTCATATCTTCTGTCTTTGATAGTCAAATTCTTTCATTTTGAAATTGTGATGGTGTTTACAGCACTTTGATTGCTTTTGCAATACTTAACAGCTTTACATGTCTCCATCCTTGGAAAAACACGTTTTTAAGACTGCGTAGGTTAAATGTACTAAAGGAGAAATTCTATTCAAACCATACCCCTTAATAAAGATTTTTTTAATCCACTTAAGTTTTCCGCAGTGGTTTCATGTTGTGCCACATTTGGACAGCTTACAGACTGCCAGTCTGTCAGCAACCAGCCAGAGCACCATAGTAACCCCCTAGAATAGTATTTAAAGTTTATAAAAGCTTCAGACGTCAAATGTGACTGCCCGATTATTTGCTATACATATGGACTTTATAATCTTTAAACTGAGTGAAGCCTCCACTTAAGGTCAACATTCAGAGTTTATCTTGAGTTAAGTTAAGGGGGGTTTGGCAGTCCAAGCAATCGGCTCAAAGCACAATTCATTTCGGACGTTTGACCGCGCCAGGTATTCTAGCAGAAGTAATGCACATTACACACAAGAGTGTAAAAATGTGTTTGCGTTTGACTTTAGGTTCAGATAGCGAGTCGTCCCCAGAGAAGCGTGTTCGGCTGGGAGAGGCCTCATGTTCTGAAGGTTCTCCACGAGTTCCCAAGCAGAAGAATCGTCGGCGGTGCCACAGCTGCCAAACCAAACTGGAGCTCGTACAGCAGGAGCTGGGGTCCTGTCGTTGTGGTCAGTATCACATTCATCTCTTTCTTAAATCGACAACCTGAGTGATGTGACGCAATAAAACTGTAATGCCTCGAGGCCTGCGCGTTTATCTGCAATGAAGCATTGTAGTTCAGTCACGTTGCATCGCTCAGGATCAGACAGATTCTCTGGACTTCTTTCTTTTACATTATCAAACATTCTTACTCGAATGGCATTCATATTCAGGGGTGTTCTGTGTCGGCTCCTCTCACCTGTCTGTTTCTGCAGCGGTTGCAATTTCGGCAAGAACTTTGAGATCCCTACAGAACCGATATTTAACTCCCCTCGGCCATTTAAATTTCAGATGCTAGCTGTAGGTAATGAAATAAAGTGAGCGGTTAAGCATAATTGCAGCGTGAACAGCAGTTCATCTTGTTTTGTTGAACTGAAGGTGGTTTTGTACAGCAGCAGTCAGAGTCATCAGTCTGATAGCGGATCCCACTGATCTGATAATACGCATATGAATCCGACTGTTCTCACATCGGAGTCATTATCTCTCTGGGGTCCGTCTGAAACGGCACTTCTGCAGTAAGTCGACGCTCAAAATTTCGTAGCAATAACTTCTTAGGGTTCGGAAAGCGGTGTCTTTGGACACCCGTAAGCGTTTATTCCTACATCCTGGCATCTGCCACTTTTTCATTTTTCAATATTTTCAAACAGGTTCTTGTTAGTCGGCTAAACTTAGTCCTTTTCCAAAGTCACACTTAAACAAAAAGAGCAAATGTTTTAATAGCATTTTTGGGAATCGACCTAAAAATGGCTCATTTAAGGTCAAATCTGCATATTTAACCGGAACAGGAGAACTTTTATTAAAAATGTACATGTTACAGTGTACTAGTTCCCAAATTGAACAGCAGGTTGTGCTGTGTCGCATGCATTTTTGTGTGCGTTTGTGTGCATGCGTAGTTCTTTGGCTGCTGTAATTGAAGGATTGAATGCTTTTAATCATCTCTAACTCATTAAATACGCCACGTGTATTAATGAATATATTAAACTCTTAGTAATGAGGCTCTAAAGCCTAAATGGATCCTCCTGTTAGTGCCTAGAAAGTTTTATTTACCTAGAAATGATCATCATGTTTGTGGTATGTTTTTTGATTTACTGCACTTAATCTCTCTTGAAAGAGCAGGAGAATGGATAAGATGTGTTGACATTAACATTTGTGGCGGATGCATTTATCCCAAACAACAAAACTTGAAGTATAAATTAGGGATTTTTTGTCGCGCCAATGAAAAAAAAACCTAAATCAATTTCGGAGATTGAATTGCACAACCACTCAAAACACTCCAAGCATCACGGTGTCAAGTTTTGCAAACCCTGCTCAAGTTTTTCTTGGAAAAAGTAAAAAATATGGTTTTATATTTACTTGAAAATAATTTAATAGCTGTATAGTTTATTTTGCCAAGCATGGTAGTTTATCAGAATAAACAGTCTGTGACATGAGAGCTAGTTGTTGTCTTAAAAGCAGCAGTAAGTGGAGAATAAGATGTTCTCTCAACTCATGCTGGTTAACTGAGTGTCGCACGCTCTGTGCTGTTAAAATGCTTCTTAAAGATGAGGGAACACATGCAGTTTTTGCCAATTTCATATTAATCCTGATTACCTATAAAGTAGTATTGCATACTTTGTATCTTCGAAGAGTCTTTAGTTTGATCAAATTGATGAAAAACTGAGACAGCTGTACGATTATTTCAGGAAATTAGACGAGCGCCTGGAGGTGTGGGGGGGGGGACTACAGCACGAGCACACAATACATCATCGCATTGATTCACTATAAATTTGTGTTGTTTAAATTATGCACTTCCATGCCGATTGCCAATAAAACGGACATATGACCTAATTTGACTTACCGCGTGTGGTTCATGTCCAGCATCTTTGAGCGCTGGCTATCAGTTTAAAAAGATCTACAAATCCGGCGTTATATCCACCGTTTATAGACGGTTTCACCTCTCAACAACTTAAACAACAACTCTTGTGACCTCTAACTGAGGATTATTTTGGATACCAATCAAAAGGAACCGAGAACCGTTACTTGGCTAAACTTGACTCTCCTATATTTAGACTGCGATACCAAGCTCAACCACTAGATGTCAATGTACAATACAGTTTGTTTAAGTACTCCAGGACCCAATTCAACTAATTGTTTATTTAATAAAATGAGCAAAATTCAACAAACCGTTCATTTAATACAATTATTATATAGTAAATTAATAATACATATAAGATTCTGCTTTTCTGGCAAAATTTGTCTAATTAGGGACTCAGAACCCGAAACGGGAATCAATGTTTGAAAAAAAATTTCAATACCTGTGCGAACCCTGGCGGAGTGAATCGAGCACAGAAATATAACATCACACGTTCAACTCGTTCTTTTGACAAATTGACCATGTTAAGCTTGAGAAGCCAGCACGTTTAACAGTGTAAGAAATCATAATGCATGAAATAGGTTGTTACCTTCCATTTAAAATCAACCTTCAGATTATACAATACCTCTTATCTCTGTCTCTCTCTCATCCGTCCTTAGGTTATGTGTTCTGCATGCTGCACCGGTTGCCGGAGCAACACGACTGCATGTTTGACCACCTGGGGCGTGGCCGAGAGGAGGCCGTGATGAAGATGGTTAAACTGGACCGCAAGGTGGGCCGAACCTGCCAGCGCATCGGAGAAGAGTGCTCTTGAACGCCCCCAGTCCCTTCTCACACACACACACACACACACACACACACGCATACACACTGCAGTCCACTTATCTGACACGCACACAATCACCCACTAGTGGCATCTTTATTTCTCCAGTACATCTCAGTGGACCCCGCACCCTTGCTTGACCTCTGACCTGTGTCCCGTTCAGCAGCCTCGGGCTCATCACACACAGAGCCTTAATTTTCTGATATCTGCCTCCACCCCCCCACTGCACATACAGGGTCAGCAGGTCACACGAACTACCCTCAAGGTCACGGCGGAGAGGACGCAACCTCTTCCCCACTCCCAAACCGTCTGTACTTTGGAGAACTACTCTTTCTCAAATGCTGCGATCGACTCCACGGGAAACATGTCGATCGATCCAGACCTCTGGGAATTTCTGTTCCATTCTGTGCTGGAAGTCTCCTGCATCACGTGGACATTTTTTTTTGAGGGAGGGAGGGGCGACCTGGATCACCCAAGTTACTCCGTCCCTTTGCTTTTCCGTTTTACACTCTCACACACTCGCTCATATGCACTTACAGCCGCGTTCTCGACGCTCGGTCCGACACGAGGGCTGAAGCAAAATCAAACGGTACCCTTTGGATGTGGTTCAGCTTGGAAAGGGCCGCCCACAGCTCGTCTGGGAACTGTAGTTCGTTCAGGTCTGAATAAACACACTCTGTAACCTCGTGAAACTCCCATCAGCCCTCGCAAAATACTCTCTGCCTGTTTTAAAGCAGCTGAAAGGTTTTCTGCCATTGTTCTTGCTTTCTCCCGTGTCATTTTTGCCCTCCCGATAGTTTCTCGACAGTCTCTAGCCTGCTCATGCTAACCGTCCTTTCTGCATTCTCTTAATTCTCTCTCTCTTTTTCTCTCCTCCCTGCTGTCCGTGGCATTTAAGGAGACGTGTGTTCACCGGTGGTGGGAGCGAGGAAGTCAGAGTCTCAATTTACCGGCGCTTTTATTATCATTTTGTTTTTTTACTGGTTTTGACTGGTTTTCTGTTGAGATGTTTAGAAGGACAGAACTGAAGAAAAGAGATCAATATTGTGTATCTTAAGAAAAATCCTTATTTAACCTCCTTTGTGTTTCTGGATAACTCTCACTCTAGCATAGAGCTGCATTACTTTGCCATTTTTAGGTTAACATAAAAACATACAAAAATATGGATAAGATTAAAGATTCTGTAGCCTTTTTCTTTGTTTTCTTTTCCTTTCCTCTTTTGCTGATAAAGAATAAACTGGATTAGAGGATGTGTGGCATTTTTTATTTTATTGATGTAATTGCATTTATACACGCATTACAAAGGCTTTACAATAAGGTTCCATTTGTTAACGTTATGTAACGTATGGAATGGATCTTTACTGTAAAGTGTTATAAAAAAGCTTTAAAGCTACATGGGTGTACCCTTATAGAAAAATAATTTCCGGTAAATTCACCAATATTCTGGCTGCCTACTATTTTTGTACTCGATTTTGTTTTCCAGTAAAAATATCCAAACATAATTTCGACCGGCAATTGACACAACTGCAAAAATAAACTTCCTTTGAATCCAGTTTTTTTATTTTTTACACCATTTGTACTTGGTGTGTTCTTGATTTACACATCGACTATGTTTTATCCAAATTTATTTCGAACATTTATGCCATTGTAATTCTCAAGTAAATTTTGTCAGGTTTATTTTTATAGACAACAACATAAACGTTATGTGTCTCAGACTTCGAGTAGACCACCGCAATAAATTAATAACTATTGAGTAGTTTGATACAATTTAACCCAACGAATGTTCAGTAAAATAATAATTTAAATTCAAATTAATATAAATTCAGGATTAAATAAATCGTTATTTCATAAGAAACCACAGACTGGAAGTTAATTTCGGGTCAGCCAGTCTGTAGCGCTTTTTATAATTTGCATTTTATCAAAGCAGCTGTTTAACATGTGTTAAACAAAAAATGAATAAATAAAGACCTATAAAGTGATAAATAAAATGTGAAAGTTAACATGGCTTGATTTAAAAACATTTTTTTTACTGGACAATAACACCGATACTAAGCTTGAAATTGATTCTTGCATGAAAGAAAGTTTTACAGTCTATAAGAGCCAAGATGTTACCTTTGTCATATACAAACCTACTCGCAACTTATACATTTAAATATTTGTAATATGATTCAATACCTTTAGTGTGATTGTGTATTTATGTTCCCAGGTCTTGTAGGTAATGTTTGTCTCGGATCTAAAGGGGTCAGTGATTTGTCAGTTCTTGACTGTGAGAAACGACTCATTCCAGCCCACAGACCGAGTGATAATAATAAATGTGCTCGCTGTTGTTGGAGAGTGGGCAGGTAGTTGAGTTGATGACACTGTTAACTCTCACCCGATGACCATTAACACAGACTCCTTCTGACTCTTAATGACTCTACATGAAACTGATGTTTAACAGACTAATGTACAGTTTATAGACTGATTTGAGTTAAATAAGCATTGTTTATGACACTTGTTCATGTTATTGGTTATTTCAAATGTTAAACATAACCAACAGCTTTGCCAATTCTTAAATATAAACTTAATATATCTAAATGGCATATTACAGAAATTTCAAGGCTAGACTTTGCATGAATTAAATTGTGTGAAAATTTTGTCTTGAAGGGATAGTTCACGCAAGGCTATTGTTGTCCGTAATCGTTTATTCACGCTTATGTGGTGGAAATTCTGTATGTACGACTTTCTTCAGTGTAACGCGAGAAGATACTTTGAGAAATGTCTCATTGGTTCCGTGCATACAATAGAAGTCAATGGGGTACCAAGGTTGTTTGGCTAGCAACATTTTGTTTTTAAAAATATCTATCGTGTTGTGCAGAAAAAGGAAGTCATACAGGTTTGAAATGTGAAATGTGAAACGTGTTAAAAGTGTGATCTAATGATGAAAGGTTTTACCTTTATTTTGGAAGGACTATCCCTTTAAATGCCTAAACCATGACCACAGGACATTCAGAGATACTTGGACTGAAGATATAGCTTTATACATTCTGCTAAATGGGACCAACACCTGTGACCCAGTTTAAACAAACTGCATCACGAGTCCTACAAATCTGAGCTTAAACACAAGTGATTTATGAATGGTCTCCATCACCCACACAGAGATGTGTAACCTGTAAACCCGGATCCCACCAGCGTGATTAAGAACATTGTATGACTGGAAGTCGAGGTATGAAGTATTTGGAGCTGTGCCATTTAATACTTTGTACTCAAGGTAAGAAGGCCGCCAGACTCATTTAATATTCCTTTAATAATTCACTGTTACCTGGCATGTAGAAAATTTACTTTGACATGCAAAAAATATTTCATTGCATATCTGTGAATCACAGGTGACTGGATACGATGGATCATTTCTTATTTTATGGTCACCTGACAAAAAACTGCAGTTTCCAAGATAAAGAGGGGAGCACGTTTTTCTGTATATCATTCTTTCTTACACATGCAGTTTTCACAAACCAACCCGGTGAAGGCATCTGAGTAGACAGTATGTTGCATTAAGTTTGGATACTACGTTTGTTTCCATGTAACGCCTATGAAAGAAGCATTTACTACACAGCCGGTATATGTACTAATCAAAAGGTAAACACGGTGACTTATAAGGCCAGAAATATAAACATGGTGACTTGTAAGGCCAGAAATATGCAAGTATACGAATTCAGAAACAAATGCTGGTCAATGCATTGCAAGCGTGCGGACTGCAGTAGTCAAGGATGCAACACAAAAGAAGATATTTAAAGAAATGTGTCAGTGGTTTTGTATACAACGGAAGTCTAAAGGGTCAAATGTTGTTTGGTTTACGTTCTTCAACAAATCTTGTTCTCAAAGGGTTGGAATAACACGACGGTGATATATGATGGAAGAATCCGTCTTTAAACAGAACATCTTTGTTTTTCTTAAAGAGAATCTGGTTGGTTAAGTAAAACTACTCTACTGCCATGACATGAAAACAAATTTGCTCCTTCCAGTAATACTGAGAACGCACTGCAGTTTGGGCAGCTGTGTGTGTTGCGGGTTGGATTTGATGAGTGTTCATTCTTGTCAGACATCAGTCTCTCACTTGTGTATCAGCAAAGAGAGAGATGTCTAATCAAATAGCGCCTTCAGACTCTGTGTGAGATACAAACAGAGCTCCTGCAGTACTGCCAGTCAGATCTGAAGGCAGATGGGCGGATCAGTCCCGCATCCAGAGACTAAATATTTCTGATAAATATAGGATGTATATTAATTGCCAAATTACGCACGCGTTTTTTGCAGTTTAGTTCATCATTTGTTTCGATTAACACATTTGGCAGACAATTTGATCCAAAATGACTTGTGGCGCATTTACATGAATTATCCAAAGCGACTTACATCGCACTATGCATCTTTTGTTTCTGATGCCTGTGGCATAATTCGTTTTTACGTCATCGAATTACAGTATATCTGTTTTCTACTATGGAAAGAAATTAAACATCATCGAGGGTTAAAACTTTATTTTGAAATGTCTTAATGTTATACATTTTCCTATTCCCATTTAAAGATGTTTTGCTTGCCTAATCTTCAAAACACCACAACGTTTAAAAAACTACATTTACTCTTTAGTCTTGATTTTCTTGTGTATGCTTCGGCACAAATCCGTCCTTCAATTTTTGGGCGCTTGGATTGCCCCTCAATCCCCATCAAAGACACTTGTAGTCTTATCTTGATGGGATATTGCAGTGCTGTAGAACAGCATTAAAAGCGATTTAAGGGTTCTCAAGTCCACCTCTAATCCACTCAAACCCTTGTCCTCCACCGGCTGGGCAGCCATGCGCGCGCGATCCACGGATTTCAGTGCAGCGTCCGGTAACAGCCTTCCCATCGTTTCCAAATGCTGCGCGCTCTCTCTCGTTCTCTCTCAATTAGCCTCATGTTTCTCTAACATTGCTTGCAAATGGTTTCCTGAGACAGAACGATTTGTTCTGGGTGATAGCAAGTGAAAGCAAATTAGTGGATTAATGGCGTGTGTGTGTGTATGCGTGCGTACGTGCGTGCGCGCATCTTGCTTCTGTTGGCCTTTGCGAGCGCGAAGATGTTTTTCTACTGAAATTAAGACGGTCAGCAGTGTGGATTGTTATTTACTGTCATTAGTCAGATATCTGGGTGGAGGATGACTGGAGAGAGTCTTTGGGTGTCGGATGTGATTTGTGTTAATAGAGTCGAGCTGAAATTACATCCCGTGTTAATACACACTTTGCCCACTCAGAGGTTTAAATGAGCGCTCAATCTTGGGCTTTTAGTGTCGACAGTGTCCTCTCTCTTTTTAAATGGTCTTCCCCGCATTCTCTTTTATTTCGGTTCTTCTGTTCCCGTCGTTTAATGGAATTGTGTTTCAGTTTAACAATGACATTTCGCTTGGTTATTGGGATCATAGCTGTCTTTACTACAAAATGCAGTTTTTCCTTGGATAAGACGACAGAATGTTCGATTAACAGGTTATATCCTCCTGGTCAACTATGACAGAAATGATTTAACTAAGGTTTAGATCAAGGTAAAGGCTGCAAAAGATAACAGAAAACAGCAATAAACATCCGCAGCAGTATATTTTTTTCTTCATTATTGCAGTTTGGAAACTCTAGGCAAAGGGTGGCGATTTTAAGATGCCAGGATGAGGTATGAGTTAAAGAATTGGAAGTTAGAATTTAGTTATTTCATCGTTTTGACGAGTTCCCTATATTTTCTGAAAAAGTAATATGTAAAAAGATGAAGTGTTTTAAAACGTTTCCACAGCAGTGCGAATGGATGAATACGCCTAAAAACACATCGTTGCTGCTTTTCTGAAACCTTGTATGTCCATATTCACTGTTTTTCGGGAAATAGAAACAACACAGTACTTCTTAAATGATGTCATGCTTTAAAAATATGACAATCACTTTTTAATACTTTTATAGACATTTGTAAAACCCAGTGACAAACACAAAGGATGGTCAAAAAAAGAAATCACGAAATATGGAGATGCAGGGTTTTAGGGACACCAGATAAATTCGAAGCAGTAAGTAAAATACAACACAAATGTATAACTTTATTCTCGAGAAAATCACCCTTTTAGGACACTCAAGATGTACAAAAGTAAAACCATAGGATGCATCTCCTTGTTGACATCAGAAACTTAATATATTAAAAGCATAAATGCCTTCAACTAGATAGGCTACATTAGATAACATGGTTGCATTTAGCCTTTCTTCCTGTTGTCCTAATCCAAATAAGACCTCATTCTATTTTATTGTGGTAATCCAGCATTTTCCACATTTTTCTCTTCGTCTATGAGCAGATTGAGCTTTCAGCAGGTAAGAAACTCTGGAGCGTGAGGAGTCTCGTGTTCATTCAGTGTATTATGAGCTGCTCAAAAACCATGCACACTGTTCATCCAGTGTGAAAAACTGGACCGCTTTCTTTGAACATTTAGTCTGTTTTCTTGCTGTTATCATCTAAGTTCTATCATGTCCTTTAGGGTTGGGTTGTCTGTGGACATCTCAAGAATAAACTAATGAAATACAACAGTGTCGAGAGGCAGCGTTTGGAGTAGTTTGAACAGTAAAGTAAAGGATTCTCTGGCAGATGAAGTGTTGAAGCAATGGGTGGGGGTGATGAACTGGGAAAAGTAATAACTAACGATTCGAATAAGAGTGATATGTGCGGGAAAGACACGTCAGGATGATATAAGATGACTGCTGCGGTCGGCACATCTGATCCAGGAACAGTGATTACACATGAGGTGTTCATTTTACCACCGCTGTCTAAAAATACATGATTTTCTTCAGTTGTGAAATCAGGGGTTTACTGCCATTTCAATGTTTTTCCACTCTGTCATTTTAAATGTATTTAAATGTGCAGAATTCCGTTGTAGACAGTGCCAAGGTGTATCTTATTTGCTTACTTTCCAGCAGAGTAATCGATTATGAATGATGAACAAGGATTGATTATGTTTTTAGAATGATGGATCATATTCATAGCAATCAGTTTACACATGACAGTTTTAAGTTTAAAAATGTTGTTGCAAACACATTGGAAAATGAAGTGAGTGAAGTGATCTGGTGTCACAATCCATTACATCAGGTGTGTAGAGAGTGTGTGGACAGCTGTGATGCTGCTGTTCTCATGATGACCAGAAATGATGTTGTTTGAACATTTTAATTTCTCCTGTCTCTTTTACTGTCTCTCTTCTGGTCGGGGTGACTTCTCTTAATGATTTTTCTGTCCCCTGGACACTTAAAACAAACCAAAGTGGAGGAGATTGCTCTCTCTCTCTCTCTCTCTCTCTCTCTCTCTCTCTCTCTCTCTCTCGCTCTCTGACAGGGGGTCTTTTCCGGTGTCTATCTGCTTTCTGTTGTCCGTGAGCTGAGAGGGCACCAGTGTCATGGAGAGCTTTAGTGTTTGGTGTGTTTGGAGTAGACGGCTTTGGAATATCAATCAGATGCTCAGAGAGAAGCGGCAGGAAAACTCAGAGACTCATCTGATGGCAGACTGATGACTGTGAACCTCAGCCCACAGGGACACAAGCCCTGGCCCGCCCACTAACC